>NC_045675.1:30725038-31036969 GCF_003331165.1 Xiphophorus hellerii | reverse complement strand
CCTCCCCGCATTCCCAGACATGGAAACCAGAAAAGCTGAATTTTTATGGGACGCAGACTGAAGCGGCATTTCCATTTATGTGTCACTGCGGTCTTCTGAAATGCAAAGTATTTTTCTTAAACATTCTTTTTATGCCTTCCAAAAGTCTAACATGAATGAAAACGTGCGAGAAGAGGCGGTAGACTCTACTGGAAGCTATGAATTAGGTTAGAGCTTTATATTATTCAAGGTTTCACATTTGATTTTCCATTAAAAAAAAAAAAAAAAAAAGCAAGCGTAAACACTGCATCCACCCTACAATAAGTCGTTGCTACAACAGCGGCTCGCAGTATTTTGACAAACTACAATTACGCTTGTGTGGTTCATGTCACAAAGCAACACCTGTGAAGTGGCAGGGACATTATTTGAAATGTTTTGCAAATAATCTGATAAAGATGGCGTTCATTTGTACTTCAGCCTTTTAATTTGATGAATAAAATCCAGTGTCAGAGTTTAGGGTTGTTTTTCTTCTGTGCTGGAGCTGCAGGTTTTCCCTGGAGGGAGCAGCTGAGCAGAGAGTCTGTGTATCAATGTGTGACTGGATTTAATAACATTAAAAACTAGCTCATTATGACAGTTAAGAGTTGAATACCAAGAAGTAGTTTGGTTGAGTAATTGATGTTTCTATTCATTTTTGCTTTTCTTTGGTGTACACTGAAGGTCTTGGTTTTGGAGGGTGCAGTCTTGGTGGGTTCGGTGTTGGTCTTGGAAGTTCTGGTCTTGGTCTTAGCCCTGGAGGGTGTGGTCTCGGTCTCGGAAGAACTGGCCTTGACTCTGTGTCTGTTCTCCACCGTCAGCGTCTGCACCATACCCTTCTGGATCATTCCACCACAGCTGTCAGTCAATTCATTGTTCTGTTATAATGTCAAATGAACACATAGCAAATTGTACAAACTGTCAGTAGAAGTATTTTTGCGATGTTCTAACACAGGGGTGTCAAACTCAAATACACAGTGGGCCAAAGTTTTAAATTGAACAAAGCCGCGGGCCAAGGTTGGACAAATGAATCTTTTAATATGGACCCAAACAAGTTTTGATTTAACAATAAATATTGAACCAGCAAGGCTTATATAACTTAAAAGTGCAGGCGCGCAAAATTGAGTTGCTAAAAATAATAATAAAACATATAAATGGCATATTAAATAAAATTAAAATAAAAATTGAATGCCTCCTTTCTGAGGTAAATGTCAAAATTAGCTTCATACACAGGCTAATAAATTTGAAAATAAAATAACATAACAACTATGAATAAATCATTAAATAAACTATGAATAAACCATTCAGGCCTTGGAGTAACAAGGAAAGGTGCATAAAAAACTTGTTTATTGCTCATTTTGCGACACACTGATCTACTCTGATGCGGCCAAGTCAGATACCTGGCATCTTTTCTTGGATGCCAGTTCATCAATGTCAGGGCTCAGAGTTTGAGCTGAGGAAACCTTCATTATCGAACAAAGATGTTCGTCAGTCAGACGCCTCCTGTGAGACGTTTTCGTCATCTTCATTGGGGAGAAAAGTTGCTCACATACATATGTAAACAGATATTCTGTCTCCCAGCTGTCCAGAAAAGTTCTATTTTCTGTCTTTCTTTTTGCAATTTTTCGGTGGGGTAACACAGTGACAGCTGTAGTTTGAGGTCGCAGTGTGGTTTGGGGGAGAGGCGCGGGGATGCGGGGTGCGCCGGGGCTTTCAACCGAAGGAGTGCGCAAGAAGACGGATCACCACCTTCCTAATACCATCCATGTCCGCTACCATAAGTGCTCCTGACACAGAGGAGGAGGCGTGTCTGCCTCTGTCCTGATTGACGCGCCAAAAAACAGCAGAGCATTATGGGATTTGTAGTATAAGCGGTGAATGCGGCGTCACAGCGTCGCCACCGTATAATACCGGCGGGCCGGCTCTAATATTAATTTGAAATTGGCTTTGAAATTTGACACCTATGTTCTAACACATACAGAATGTACTTTCATTGTTGGATTATAAGCCGTTATGTTGTAAATAAAATATACTGAAAGTGTTTGATTCCGCAGCTTGATTATTTTTTTACTATTTAATTTTACTCTTTAAAATACCAGAATGTGAACATCTGATCTTCCATCATTTTCGCAAGATACAGAAATGTGGGTGAGAGTTAGCACTAATGTGTTTAGGAACTGAGGCTAACAGATGGGAACGTATATACAGTATGTATATGTTTACACATATGTGACTGTTTAGTGAGTTCATGGCAAAATAAATAAATAAATAAAATGGAAAATTAATGAACCTTTTGCATTCTTTGTTCATGTCTGTTATTTTATGCTGCCATCATGGTTGAAATAAATAAACAATTTTTTCAAATGAAATCAAATGTAATGATAAAATAGTTGCTCTGTACACAGGTGGCCTATTTACCAAACACTTTTGTTTTTAACCAACTACTTTTTATTATTACTACGTTATGGGCACACATCCAGTAAAATTGCGCTTGTAAACCAGACTACGCAGTTGTGAATGGAATTTTGTAATCTTGTCAAATAAAATGGCTGATAAGAATTTTATCCATGTGCATCGGCAGAGAACAATTTATGTGTGTAAATAAAAACTATTTGGTCTTTTTAGAGATATGAATCAAAAGATTACGCATACTTGAGGCTTGAAACTCACACATAAACCTGGAAGTTGAACACAGAGTTTTACACATAGTTTCTTGATTTGTATCTAAGAAGATATCAACAAAAAAATGTAACTTTTTTGCAGCATAATGCCAATCAAACCGCAAAAGAGTTCACCTTTTCGCCTAAAAACCCAGGTTTTTAGGCGTACTAGAGATTGCTTTTGTGGTCTGCATTAAAGTTTGAAAGCACATTCATTCACACCTCACTAAACCAACCAGAGTTTGATTAAAGCGGAGTAAACAGGGCTGGTGTGAACACACCCAGACAGAGTGAAGACTTACAGCTAAAGGTGGTTCTAAAAAGTGTTGACTTGGTCCGGCTAAGTACAAATGGACGCCACTCAGTGACGGTTTTGGTTACTAAATAAAATCAAAGGACGTGTCATTTTCCTTCCTCTTCACAAACGTACAGTAAAGTGTTGAGCTATGACATGAAATGCCAATGAAGCACATTGTAGTGCACAACTTTACATTGAGGAAACATGGAAATAGATCATCGGCTGTGGAGACGTTAGCGAGGCACTGAGGAGGCCGTATTTATTACTCGCTCACTTTAAAACTTACACACGGCCAATTACAGTGTGAAACAAATTCATGTCTTTACAGTGAAATGCAAATAGCTTCCTTTGTAGCAGCAGTGACCCACACGAATGGCTTTCGGCTTTTGTAAATGTCAGAGTGCTGCTGTATAAAACCCGTCATTCCACTTGACAAGGAAAATCAGAACGGTGTTTCTGTTGGAGGAAAAAAAGGCTTAAACATCTATAGAAACTGTAATTTACTTCCACTGAGGCTGGGGTTTCCTTTCTGACATAATGCTATTTATTGGGAGCCATTGTTCCTTATGTTTCACCCTATTGGGTCACAACTTGATGTGAATTACTTTCTTTTTCTATTGAGAGAAAAAGAAAAAGTGTCATTGATTTGCACCATAAAGAGCGAGTGTTTCTATACGCTATTTGATCACTAACCTACTTTTTTTATTGTGTACTTTTTTTCTTTTTTTTTTTACCCGAGATACAAAACATAAAAATAAAACAAGTCAATGACTTTTATAACCCAACGGCGAGGCAGAACATTATGACCTTGTACCGAGGAAGCCAGAACATGGCTTCTTGCTTCACAACGCAGTCGGCTTTGAATGTGATACTGTTTCTTATGCGTGTCCAACAAATAAAACCACTAGCGTTATTAATCTTTTTGGTCCATTTCCCTTTTTTGTTTCAGTCTCTTTGCTCTGTATTGCAAAGAGCAATACAGAGTTAAGCAATTAACCAAAAACATTTGAGTTTTTCACCATCATTCATCTAATCTATTACGACTTATGTTACACCCTGTTGGGTTACATAAGTACTATAGGTCTTGATAATACTATTTCTACTAATAATTTAATGAAGATTTCTTGGGTTAAAAGTCTCCAGGGGGGGGAAACACACTCACTGGGCTCCAAAAATAACCCGCGATAGGCGAAACCCGCAAAGTAGTCAGCTTTATTTTTCACAATTACTATACTCCTGATCTACACAAGGAGGAGGTAATTAAGCCATTTCATTCCAGTGTTTTGTACCTGTGGCACATCTAAAAACTGCAGCACAGCAGCCCTTGAGGACTGGAGTTTGAGACCCCTGCTTTAGACGAACCACAAGTTATGACTACATTTTCCTGTCATCTTGTTTTGAAGTTCTTCTCCACAAAGACCTGTTTTCAGGCTCAAGTATTTGTTTAAGACATAACAATAGAAATGTTTTCTTGCAAATAACTATGATAGTTTTTAGAAATACTATAAAATAACCAATGAGGTTGGATACATTGTGACTCTTGTATTTTACAGTTCCTCTGACTGTGCCTCTTCGTCCCGACTCCGCTCCGCGGTAGCTTGTTTTTCTACTGAAGGTCACAGTGCAGGTTCTCCTCCTCTCGCCCCCCTGAGAAGTCTGTAATGTGAATTTGTCAATCCGAACACATTTTGTACTGGACAGAGACGAGGGACGGAAGAACACAATGCACGTTCATACACAGTAAAAAAAAAAAAAAAGGATAAAAAACTTCATTAAAAAAACCCCATGAAACAGCGAGGGCGCGAAAGGTGAGGCGCGTTGCAGCGAGGTGTCACTGTATTTATATTTTGGTTGAAGATAATCTTTGAAAATGCGCCTGTTTCACATGCTGAAGGAAATGCATCTCCATGTGACTAAGGCCACATGTACAAAGGTCACAGTTGGTTTCTTACATCAGTTCCAACCTCTATTGTTAGTGACCTCAGGTCAACAGCGTTTGATGTTGCTAAAATAGTTTCACACATGAAATATCTGTAAAGCTGCTTGTTTGCTGAAATCTACTGCAATGTACAGTTGGGTGGGTGGGTGTGTGTGTGTGCGTGTGTGTGTGTGAGTAGATGGTAATGGTTGTGCTGGTGCAGGGGGTGGGCTGTCCCTATTGTTCTGAGACCTCTCCGCCATCTGCCAGCCCGCGCCTGGCCTCTGCGCCTGATCTTGCCTGACGAAGAGCAGATGTTTTCTCTCTCCGCTGCTCCCCAGCAGGGTTGATGCTCCTGCATCATTTCAGCCCACTTTGGCTCCCACTCACAAGAGCCAGCACGTGCCGCACCCTTAATTAAAACCACGGCTCGTACAGATAAGGTCCAGACACGTAGGCACGCTCACATGTAAATAAACTCAACCTGCATGTGCTTCCCCTCCATTCTATCGAGCTTTCGCCGGCACACTCATATTGATTCTGGAGCATCCAAACTAATTAATCTACTAAGGCAATTAATTCCCGATATTTCCTCACAAACAGACAAGAGGAAACGTAAAGGTGAATAACTATGCCTGTTACCGACTGTTTACTTAAGAAATGATATTCACTCCCACCAATTTTTTTTTTCCTCATCAAAAAGAAATTACACCAGAGAGAAATAACCTACATAAAACCAGTAATCAGTTGTCAAACGATATCTTCATTCATTAAAGGGGCGGTCTAAAATTGACTTTTTTTCAGCTTTTCATCATTTTATGATCTTATATTTTCTCATCAAAAACATACCTGAGATATCTCATGTATGTTTGAGAAATCCTTTTAATCTCCTGTGACAATCATTCAGCTGTGCAAATCGGCAGGTGGGACCTAGCTCCGCCTTCGAGACGCAGCTCCTCCTTGCTTGGCTCCTTCAGACTAGCCAGTAGCAATTAGCAAACACCTGGTGAAACTGCGCCTCTCCTGAACTCAATATAAAATCAACTTCTCAGTGTAATGCTGGCAAAGACGTTGTTAAAGGGTTAATAAAGGAGCCATGTTGTGATGACTTCCTGAAGGCGGAGTGTCAGAAATAGCAGGAGTTTCTTAAAGAGACAGAGGCCCAATTTCAAGGTGTTAAATTACAAGTGAACGTTAACAGTTATTTGATTTTGCTATAAAATGGCACTGTGTCTGAAAAGTACACAGTACTGCACTTTAAATGAAAGAAAATATATCAAAATCAACCTGATGACCCAATAGACCTAATAGCTGCTTGTCCATACAGCCACCATCAAGCATTTGTGATCATTTCATAGGACGCCACAACCTGTTAAATAGAGGCAGAATTTCTCTGCTGTCATTCTAGGTTTCCACTCTCCTATGGCAGCTCCAGGTTTCGTTGATCCACGTAGCGACTCCAGACACATTTATGAAACAATAACCGCCATCACCCTTTAGATCAGGGGTCTCAAACTCTAGTCCTCAAGGGCCGCAGTCCTGCAACCTTTAGATGTGCCTCTGCTGCACCACCTGAATAGAATAATTAGATCATTAGCAAGGCTCTGGAGAACTGATTTACACAAGGAGGAGGTAATTAAGCCATTTCATTCCAGTGTTTTGTACCTGTGGCACATCTAAAAACTGCAGCACAGCAGCCCTTGAGGACTGGAGTTTGAGACCCCTGCTTTAGACGAACCACAAGTTATGACTACATTTACCTGTCATCTTGTTTTGAAGTTCTTCTCCACAAAGACTTGATTTATCCTCCACTGAACAGCGCTCCACTGCCAACACAAAGTGCCAGTATTGTTCTGCCGTAGCATCTCGTCATTCTCCTCTGGGCCTCGACTCACTTTAAATCTTTAGCTCAAACTGGCACTGAACAGGGGCCGGGCACGCTTCATTAAACAGTGCAGTGGATTTCTTGGCACTGTACATTCTCACCCAGTCTAACCCCATAACTGCTGCTGAAGAGAGAAGAGAGTAATTAAAATGCTCTGTAGCTTTGATTCCGCAAACTCCTCATAAACAGAGAGGTTGGCAGGTGGAGAAGGCATCTTGAGTGAGTCGTTATAGGCGTCATGAAGAAGAAAGTAAAGGAATATTAAAAGATTTCAAGACTTTGACATAAATATATTTTAATAAAAAAAGTAGTGTCAGCATCAAGGACTGTGGGGCACTTGGATAATAGTCTCTGAAATAGTCTTTCCAAACAATGCTTAACTTTCATATGGCTGCCATCCATCTCATAAATCTTTATGTTTATTAATGTCTAGTCGGTCTGTAAAAAAAGCTATAAAAAAAACAAAACTAAACTTGGAGCTGCCACCAAAACTGATTTATCTTTCTGAAAGAGAGTTTCAGTTTAAATGCTGCTGGCTCATTTACTCAAACATTGGGCAAGAATCATTTTCTGCCTCATGGATGAACATCAACGCTTTTCAATAAGTGTAAGCAAAACAAGTACAATAAATAATCTTCCAAGTTTCATATCTGATTTAAGCCCTTCTCTGCAACTGCTTGACTATTATTATTCTTTTCTCCGAGGAGCAAACATGACCGCTATGTGAGCTGTAAAAGCAAAAGCTTTGTTGCGAGATGCGGGTTTGTAAAAAGGCTGCTGTAATTCATTTAAATAATCTCCTTGGGTATTTATTCTGAGAGAGAAACTCCCATCAAAACATACAGGAGAAGAGACAAACCTCAGGCGACAACTTGATGAAGTCTGGGTTATGTTTTAACAGCAACAAGGAGTTTAGTAGATGCTCCACTCATAACCAGTCTTCGAACTTTTGTTAGTGGTTCATTTGATGGAGGGAAAACAAACAAACAAAAAATAATGGCTGTCTGGAGCAATCAGTCATTGCCTTGAACAGTGTAGGGACACACTTCCGCTAACCCGCTAATGCCCTAGCAGCGCATTAGCTAAGTTCCCATGCAGCGCTTTAGCTAAGACATTTAGCGCACTTAGCTTCCCCTTAATTAACTAACAAATTCTAAAGAGCTAGTTTACTTGGCTGTTTTGTGAACTTTCGGTTGAATAAAGTTCAACATATGTGTTGAGGTTTCGGTTATCAGCTTTTATGAATTCTTCAAGTAGCTAGACGTTTATGCTCATCCTATTGAAGACCGTTTCCTCTCCTCACGTTCTTGCTTTGTCCACCCCCCCCCCCCCCCCCCCGGGTAACTTCATGTCAAACAAGACACATACAGGAACAAGATAGAAAACTACAATAGAGCACGAGATGTAAACATAAGTACAATAAATAAGGGTAGAACATGAAAATTAGAATATCAAAATTAAATTGGTTTTGAGGGTTGAAGTCTTTCAAGGGCAGATATCATTTGAATTCAACCTAGCGCTTTAGCATTAGCTTCCACTAGATACCGTGTTGGTATCTAGTGGAAGCCAGATAGCAGATCTAATGTTTATGAATGCAAATAGCTGCGTTAGCGCAACTAACTTGTTAGCTAGCGCTGTCCAGCACTGCATTTCAGCAAGTCAAATAATGGAATTCACAATGAATAATCAATCAATCAATCAAATTTTATTTGTATAGCACATTTCAGCAGCAAGGCATTTCAAAGTGCTTTACATCATAACAAACACAGAATCAATCATTAAGTCAAGTTACATCAATAAATTTGTAATTGATTACATTTCAAATACAATTCTAAACAGGTGGGTTTTCAGTTAAGATTTAAAAGAAGTCAGTGTTTCAGCTGTTTTACAGTTTTCTGGAAGTTTGTTCCAAATTCGTGGTGCATAGATGCTGAAAGCTGCTTCTCCTCGTTTGGTTCTGGTTCTGGGGATGCAGAGCAGACCAGAACCGGAAGACCTGAGAGGTCTGGAAGGTTGATACAATAAAAGCAGATCTTTAATGTATTGTGGTGCTAAGCCGTTCAGTGATTTATAAACTAACAACAGTATTTTAAAGTCTATTCTTTGAGCTACAGGGAGCCAGTGGAGGGACTTTAGAACTGGTGTTATGTGCTCTATCTTCCTGGTTTTAGTGAGAACGCGAGCAGCAGCATTCTGGATCAGCTGCAGCTGTTTGATTAATTTGTTGGACAGACCTGTGAAGACGCTGTTGCAATAATCAATACGACTGACTGATAATGAGCTTCAATGCTGTTTTTTCTAGACAACTGTCACAGTAAAATCAGACTTGTATGATTTTGAGCTTAGTGCTCACTATAGATGCATGGTGCTTAGAGCCAGCCGACTGTGTTTCCAGGCAGTCTGTCCTGGATGCAGATTCCACGTCAAATCATAGAGGAATTTGTTTGACTATAGACATAACAGGAACCATGAGAAGCTTTACAGCAGCTCATATTTGTGTGATAAAACAGGAAAATAACTCCGTTGAAAGCTGAAACGGACAGCACACAACACACAAACTTAGTATTGAATATTTCAAAACACGGCGCTTTGCAAACCATTTTCACATCCGCTCACCTCACAACCACAAATTTTATTTTATTGACCTTGTATGAGGTAGACTGACACAAAATCGGGCATAGTTGGGTGGTCACCTAGCAGTGAAAGATGATAATACTCCTTTATATTAATGTCCCTAGATAACAATGCAGTGTAACCAACTGCTTCAGAAGTTGGTTGTAAAGTGGAGTCCATTTACTACGCAGTAAATGGACTCCACCGGTGTGTAATTTAATCTCAGTATAAATGCAGCTGTTGCTTGAAGACATCAGAGGGTTGTTAGAGAACATTAGAGAATCATGAGAGCAAGGAGCAAAGCAACCAAGTCAGAGATTTTTTTACATTTTTTTTGTTTCCTTTATTTAACCAGGTAAACCCCGTTGAGATCTAGATCTCATTTTCAAGAGGGACCTGGGCAGAAGTCTGCAATACACAGCAACCTGGTTACAAAATAAAACTAACTAATACATATGCACAAATGTAAAACAATAGAAAACAATTTAAACGCAATGACACTGTTTAATAGAATCTTGTTGCCTGTTTTTAAGAACCGCTCGAAATAAATCCAATGAAATCAATTCTGACATCTTGAGTTCCGACTGACGCTGATTCCAGGCTGTAGGAGCGTCACACTGAACGATTGCTTCCCCTTTTCAGTTCGAACACGTGGAACTTCCAAAAGAAAAATGTTATTAGAGCGTAAAGAAAAGGAAATAACAGATCTATGTAAGAGAGAGTTCAAGTATGCTGGAGCCAAGCCGAGTAGAGATTTATAGATCAGGTGATTGTTTCATCATAAGCTTAAAGGAGCCCATTCAGCTTTCGAATACAATTCACAATGATGTGTAAGACGTCTGCTACCGGTCACAAACCTTAAAGCACAATGATACACAGTATTTAATGATTGAAGGCATTTTTTTTTTCGAAGCATTCATATATAAAACATCTCCATAATCCAGAAGTGGCAGGAATGTTGCTGCTACCAATTTATTTCTAGCTTTGAGAGAGAAACAAGATCCATTTAGATAATAAAACAAAATCTTCATTTTCAGTGTTCGTAACAAATTTGCTATGTGATTTTTAAAAGAAAGTTCTTTATCTAGAATAAAACCAAGATATTTATAATTACTGACAAACTCAATTTGTGCTCCTATACCAGTTGTAAGCAATAGAGGGATTTGTGGTAGTTTTTACAGAGTGTGAAAAAACCTTTGCTTTTGTCTTATCCACATTCAAAACCAACTTCAGAGTTTGTAAGCGAGTTTGAACAACATTGAAAGCAGACCGCAAATACTGTATTGCCTGTGATAGTGATGAAGAATAGCAGTAAATTACTAAGTCATCTGCATAAAAATGATAAAAAGCATTAGACAAATTTTCACATAAGTTATTTATATAGAGAGAAAATAAAAGTGGACCAAGAACTGAACCCTGTGGTACACCATTTAAAATAGTAAGAATAGAGTAAGTGAAGCCAGCCAATTGAACTCTCTGGGTTCTGGTTGACAAGTAATCAGCTACCCACATGGTGCTTGATGTGAGAGCCCAATCGTGTGTAGAATTTCAATTAAAATTTACTGTGTTAAATGCCTTTGATAGATCAATAAACGAAGCAACACAATGTTTTTTGTTTTCAAGAGCCTGGACAAGATAATTAAAAACCTTTAAATTGCCAGTAACAGTACTATGTTTTTTCTAAAACCAGACTGTACATGTTGTAAAACACAATTTGAATCTAAAAAAATCTTCAATTGATCTGCAACAAATTTTTCAAAATTTTTTGCTAGGATACATAGTTTAGAAATTGGTCTGTAATTGTTTACCTGTGACGAGTTCCCACCCTTGAGTAGAGGCAAAACAAGTGCTGATTTCCAGACACTAGGGATTTTGTTAGAGATTAGACTTAGATTAAAAATATGAGACAATGAGATAAAGGGATAAGCCTATAGTATAGGGTTACAAAAATAAATCAATTTTATGTTATTGAAATACTATATATATCAAATATGACTTAAAAGAAGTTTTACTTTGTAGCAATGCCTTGAAATTGGGCTTCTGTCCCTTTAAAAACTCCTGCTCTTTCTGAAATTCCACCTTCAGGAATTAAAGCATGGGTTCATGAATTAAAAATATACAAATATATATTAGCATGCTGTAGTCATTACAACATGGCTCCTCTATTAACCTTTTAACAACGTTTTTCCCGCCATTCAGCTGATAGTTAGCTCAGATACTGAGCTCAGCTGATGTGCAGTTCCATCAGGTTTTTGCTAATTGCTACTGGCTAGTCTGAAGGAGCTGAAAAGGGGAATTTTGGGGGAAGGCTACTCTGTGAGCCAGAAACTGCTGCTCTGAGGAGGAGCTGCGCCTCGAAGGCGGGGCTAGGTCCACCCAGGTGTTTTGCATAGCTGAAAGGTTGCCATGAAAGGATTTCTCAAACACAGATGAAAAAAATCAAGGCAAGACTCAATGTAAGGGAATAATATTATAACATGAGGTAAAGCTCAATGTTGACTTTACGTAACACTGCCCCTTTAATACACAGCTAGAGCCACAACGCATTTGTGTCTTATAATGACATGGTCAGAGCCCATACCTGACTTTAATTAATCAGTGGCAGTACCTACAAGCTGTAGGTAACAGACAATCGAATCTAAATGATCTTCAGCTAAGGTGCAAAGAAATTTCAGCAAACATTTCCTTCTCTAGACACAATAAACATGCTCCAGCCCCTCCCAAAGAAAGGTACAGCTTTAACGGTGGCAAAAGCTGTTGTACAAGGTTTTGACGGATGCCACAATTTCAGATTTTTATTAACAAAATAAAAACTAAAAACCATACATCACTTCCTTCCTGCATCGCAATTCTGCACTACTTAGTGTTGGTCTGTCCCTTAAAATCCCAATAAAATACATGGAAGTTTGAAAAAAATGTGTATATATATATATATATATATATATATAACATTGAGGTATTTCTGTGCCAGTGCACAGGGATACAGGTACAAAAAGGTGTAAAAAAGTAGAATATAGCTCTGCAGTTCAAGGCCCAACAGGGATGCATTTAGAAATGGAACATTTTTTAGTCCTGTCAAAGGAGACAGAGCGATAGCCATATTACAACAGACAGGGTTCTGTATTTGTGTGTTTGAAATGTTATCCCATTCTGCTGAAGAATAAAAAAGAAGGCTCAGCCAAGATGATCCCATTTTAGGCTTTTACAATCCCCTCTCTTCATCTCTCCGGGGGCTTTGGCATATCGTCTTAGCCCACGATGACTCATTGGTTTAGAAACTAAAATCTTTTTTTTTTTTTTTTTTTTGAGCAATTAAGTGCAGCTCTTTTTTTTCCTCCCCCATCCTCCATTTTGACACACAAGAGACAAAGCTGCTGTACATCAGAGAGGGATTGATCACCGGCACGCTGAGGGAGAGGGAAAAAAAACAACAGAAAATGCTTAAAATGGGGCGTACCGTAGCCGCCGCTCTGAGTGATTTTCAGCATCTTGAGGTGCTTTGAGTTAGACTCGAGTGTCGCAATTGAAACAATAATCAATGCAGTTAGGCAGAAAACTGAAACATCCCAACAGTGGGACACTTTTGATACAGTAAAATGTAGGGGTGAGAATTTATCATATGACATTATTTATAATTTACTGTGATACATTTCTTGTCATTTTAAGAATTGGATTTATTGTTGTGATTAATTTCAGTTCTGTTCAATAAAAAACTAAATTTACAGTATAATCAGAAATGTTATTTTTCCTATTTACTCCAGTGTCTTCTGTCAATAACAATTCAAAAGTATGATTGAATTCTCTTACTGTGAGCAGTTTAATGATATAAATCACACTTTTTTCAGTAAGTGATATCTTGAAGAAATCTATTTTAAATAGGTCAATATTTGTATTTGTGGTGCCAAGAATGCTGTGACATGCAATTACAGTCATATAGTTACATTAAAAAAAAGTAACAATAGTTTTTTTTTATTTGATCTTTATTATCACAATGATGTTTTATGGTTGCAGATAGAAAAAAAAGAAAAAGTAAATTTCCGCCAAAAAAGTAGGTAATTTTGACGTTAGTTTCAGAAATTCTCTAGAAAAACAAGGAAGTTTCTGAGTTTGAAAAGTGGAAAATTTTCAAGAAGAAAATCAGAAATGATCAACTTTTGAAACTCGACCATTGCTTTTTCTAGAAAACTTCTGAGATTAATCAAAAATTTTGAGCAAATTTTCTACATTTGAAGTTTTTTTTTCTTTTGATTTCATGTTCTAGAATTGATTTTTACGCTGTTGAACAATAGTACTAGAAAATAAACCAAATTCAACGTCCATATTGCCCTCCCCTAGTAAAATGTGAAGACATTTACCTATATGTCAATTATTTGTAACATTACACCGTTGACAGGAGAAGTGAAAACTATAGTGCAGAAATATCACAAACTCTGTGCTAAGATATATTTGCAGCTCAAGCTCTAGCAAAGCAGCAGTGGTTCTCCCCAAAACTCCATAAGAGTGATTCAAAAAATCCCACCAAACAATCTGACTTCATAGCCAGGCCTCAGAATAAAATCCAATGGGATTTGACCGCATCCCTGGAAAGCAAAAATCGTGCATGGACAGTGCCAGCCCACAAGACCCAAAACAATCATTTGTTCCAGTACCAACAACTCATGAACCCAGCCAGACGGACATTTTGTTCTGACCAGGGAAAGTTGTGGTCTTTTCCTGTAAAATGGAGGCCAAATCAATTTTGTGGCAGTATGTTCACTAGATAAGGATTGTGGTTTTTGGCTGGAATTATGTTCAATTAGATCTGCTTCAATTTTTGGGTGACTGAGAAATGGTAGGTCATTTACATCCTACCATCATTGGGCGGAAGGAAGGATGTAGTATGAGAGCTCAACAAGAAAGATATTAATTGTTTTCAACTTGAGATTTAGGTTAGTCAACCATCAAATTTGATGTAATTCATTAATTGAAATTAGTGCTTTAAACCTCCAGCCCTATTATAGATATATTTATATTTCATATATGCTACACGGAGTCCCAACTCAGTGACAGAGGTGTGAGGTGTTTATACCTGTACCACCCACGTTCAAGGTACAAAAGTGTGAATAGGGAAAAACAATAAAGTGCCATTCGCTGACGTAGGCACCTTGAATCATAGATTTAGAGTCCATTCTGTTCCCTTGACTGAAGCTGACTGGGTGTCCGCAGGGATTCAGCCGACCTCCACCGCACTGCCAAAGGTCACACAGCAGAGGTATGGCTTTCTAATGCAATGCCCTTTTGTGGCGTCTGAACTGCCTGCATTGTATTCCCCTCACATAGACTTCTTGCTGGGAGAGAGGCTTTGAGAAGCGGGATAAGGAGAAAAGCATTGACAGCAGTTCTAAAGGGCAATCATACAGATAATGCAGTCCAATGGCCCTCTTTATTGGGATTAAGGCGCAGGCACCTCTGATATTGGATAAACAAAACAACAGGCATTTTCTGTGATGGCCAAAGGACTCAGGGAGAGATGAAATGAGAGGTGTTTGAGAAAATAGCTAAAGCTGTGTTGGTTCCTGGCAAAGTCTCCCAGGAAGAGCTTTACCTCTGCTCATTCTGGGTATAATTTAATAGGAGGGTACCAGCAAAAGGTTGAGATTATTAAAGAAATACACATCAAAAGGTTACCATATGGCTGTTGATTCCCAGTCTCTATTAAGCATGATAAAAACCTTAATCCAAGAATAAAATATACAACCTCTAACCGTGCGACCCTTTCCGCATCTCCTCTGTCTTTCGCAGGGCTCTTTTGAAATATTCTTTCTCAACAGTATGCTATTGTCTCTATTGCCAAAATTTTTGTGTCAATGTGCCAAAAATACATTGCCAAAGTCAATATCCTTGCTCTCAATGAGGTACAATACTACACCGTCCAATTTTAGAAATTCATTAGGAATGAACAACTGAAGACAATAGATAGATGGCTGAATATAATCACCCTAATCCATCTTTAATGCAGCTGAGTTGCCAGGCGACGTGGCCACAGCTTCACAATGCAGGCTCGATCTTTGAAGGCAACAATGTGGTTGTCATGTTGCCAGCTTGATCTGTGAATGACCAGAGGCAGATCGAATATGGACTCATGCGCCATTATAAAGACTTGCTTTATAACCTTGCTGCTAACCAAGTTAACTTCAAACATAGTCAGGTGCCCGTGTCCTCAACATGATGCAATGTTTGAATTGGCAATGTATTTTTGGACTATCAGTCAATGGAGAACATGTGCACACAGCGTGTCACTGATGGAGTGCTGTGACATCAGCGTTCCCACCTTTCTACCTGAAGTGATCTGAAGTCACACTCCACACATCATTGTCTGGAGGGGACAATGCCCTTGGAACAGCCATAGTCCTACTCAGTGGCCCTCGTGTGGTATGGCTAGTCTATTTACAACGGTAAAGAGATTAACACTCTGCTTTTCACACAGGTCACTAAAAGAACTTCACACTACATGCCACATTCACCATGTCACAATAAGTAATAACTCAATTAATTGCATGATAAATTAAGTCAAGCTTGATCATTTTCATTTGCATGAGTGTTTTTCTCATGTCTCTCTCTTCCTACCTAGGACTGGATGACTAAAGTGTTCAATCTGGTGCGTTTGTCTCAACAAGCCCCCCCTTTTTAAAGAACAATTTACAGTAGTTTACAGAGACTTCAGTATCTGTTTTACTTGTTGTTTTGCATGTTCATTTTGGATATTTAAAATGTCTTCTAATTCCACTCTTAAATGTTTGTTACAAATGTATGTCTTTGAGACAGTGTGCTTGCATTATTAAGCCAATACCACTTTCTTACTTGAAATGGTCTCAAACCAGCAATATTGTCTTTTGTCACACAATATAATTCATAGTTGAGCAAAAGTTGTTATGGTGGCAGGCCTCCTGACATCATCAGGCAAAAAAATAGGCACAATTTGGATGCATATTGGTACATATCACATTGTCAATGGGTATGTACAGTATATCATCTGATTACAAAGAGCTGTGATGTCTAGATCAACCTTTTGAGGGCATGAATAGGGTAAAAGTAGAGTTGGAGATTGGCTGAGAAACAAATAGACTAAAATGTAACGCTGAGCATAATTTTTGGCCCATTTTCAGCTGATTTTTCAGTAATGCAACAACTTCTGTGATTGAGTCTTGGTCTGGTATTGTATGTAACGGGGTAATGAGAATCGATTAACACCCAATGACCAGCTCCTGATCGGCAGTTGTACAAAATCAAACAGGTTTGAACTTCTGGTCGCTCTACATTGACGAATCAGTGCCACGATCCAAATTTACCTGGAACTCTCACACTCATATGTCCCTCACTGGAATGCTACTCAAGAAAGTATACAAGTAACCTTTCTTACCACAGCATGATAAGCACTTATTTTACTGGCTTTGAAGCTGCCGTATGCAACTTTTACAAAAAATATATTTTTTCCACATTTGCCTAAATTGTCACCATGTCACGACAGCGTGGCATGAGACAGTCTGTGGAAAAATTCAATCTCGTCCATCTCCTCCCTGAGCTACTATTGGGTTCTACAAAAATGTCCAGTCAACAACAACCAATCAGAGCCAGGAGGAGGGTCTTAGCGCTGTCAATCAACCTCCATATGCTTTAATGTGCTAATGGTGGAAAAACAACTTATCATTAGGGGAAAACTCTTTATCCATCATCATCAGTGGCAATGCTAGCTATCCTTAGCATTGGTGGTTAGCTATGTTGTAGTGAACCAACTGTAACTTGGTTCACTACAAGTTTCACAATGCGGGAGGAAGCATGAGGTGATTGACAGCGCTAAAGCCCTCCTCCTGGCTCTGATTGGTTGCTTCTGACTGAGTGGTGTAACTCTAGTTAGTACTGGCAGCAGGCAGAGGATGTCAATTTATTCACAAAATATCTGTCTTCTATTATACTATCACGACATAATTGTAATTTTAACAAATATGTAAAAAACCTTTTTTTAAATAAGTTACATATTGCAGATTTAAAGGTTTTCATCCGTTTCCCCAGTTTTAGATGAAACAGTTCAATCTTACAGCAAAAGCATGGTGAGAGCATGTTTGCCTACACATCTCAACACATTCTGAAACATGTTAGCTCGAGTCATCAGAATAAAAGTTAAAGCTGCTATAACATTAATTATTTCATTTTTCATCCTCGCAGGATGTATAGTGGGGCTTCCCCCTCCTAGCAATTATCTTAATGATGCTACATCTTGAATTGAACCCCAAACATTTTTGTCATCCTGTGTAAAGACCGGCAGCTTGTTTGTATGTTTAAATATTCCTTTAATGTCTGACGCAACCTGTTGCAAGAGCACACAATGCGAGCAGGAATTCTGCTGGCAGATATGGGATTAGAGAGGGGGGGGAAGAAATTTATCCCCCTCCTGACAATTAGAGCATATTATCTTTGTAATTACTATTATTATCACAGTTAAAAAGGAAAGCATTTGTGAAAAGTGGTGTTCACGACACTGCACATTACCCCCTTATTATGTTAAAATTCTTATTAAAAATCTGAAAGTGCAATTATGTCAGCTGGCGAAGAGTCATTAAATCCAGTATGAAAGCCTCCCTGATATCAAATGGGGAGATGGTGCCTCTCTTCCAGCCAAACTCTCTCCACAGTACAGCAAAGCTTTGTCACGCTCTGCAAAGGCTCAACAAAGGACCCTGCGCTCCCATTAGCCAAGTAAACAAATCAGAGAGTAAAATGAGATGCTCTTTTTTTTTTTTGACTGAAACAATGGCTTTCCCATAGGAGAAAATATGGCTGGGGATGAAACCCAATAATGAAGCACGAGCTCTTCTAGCAACGTTGAGAATGGGGGTTTGAGAGAAACAGGCCGTATTCATGTAGAGAAAAAGAAAAAATTCTGTTGCTGACTTATTGGACTGCAAAATGAGAATGTGTTGTTTGGGCTTTACAAGCAATTCTGAGGAACACGGTTTAATATTCACAGCAGTACACATGCTTTCATCAGGTGTTTCAGAAGGTGGTTTCCACCAGCTCCCATTGAGCTTCTACTGCCAGTTTATACTGTTGTGTAAAAAATATTTGCTCCCCTATAGATTTCTTATTTTCAAGTTTTCAACGGCTGCCCCCCCATCAGTGGCTCTGTGACCATGCCTGGAAAAATGCTGGCCAGCCCACTGTGGCAGACTTTTGGCCCACTCTTCTTTGAAGTATTAGGGCAATTCTGTTTCAATCTAGGGAATGTGTTAGCCCGGCCATTGCCTTCCTGTACAACTGGACTTGAAAGAAGTTCTCGAGTTCTGGGCTTGACTCATATTGTCTTGGTTTCATTTTTGACTGGACCAGCGCAGGCAACTTCCAGTGAGCTTCTTAGAGTCGAACTGGCAAACATCACGGGCAAAAATTAGCGATTGGGTAAAAAGTCCATTCCTCCAGGAAGTAATCGGTTCTTACCAGCCGAAAGCCCAGACACTCTGGACGAAGCAAAGTGCAGTAAAAAGGTCTGGCTTTTACCAGGCTAGGGATTTTTACCATGAACAGCGCATTTCAGATTTTGATTTTTCAATCAAAATCTGAGATGATATGACTTAAAGCCATATCATCTCATCTTAGACATAAAGCCGACTGTGCTAGGCCACTCATAGCCTAGTAAAAACCAGCCGGTTGTTCTACGCTTTGCTTCGTACTGGTTTCAAACCAGTATTACTTCTGTGAATGTAAGGCTCCCTTTGCTATACAGACAAGACTGGGAACGTATGGCGACCATCTCTGTCTTTTAAAATGAAGCTCTTTGGTACCTTCATCTGTGTGCGAGGCAGAGGAGACCCTCCCACCACTTACCTCCACGTAGAAGGGCCTTAAACATGTCTGACAGATTATCGATTCTCTCTGGTCTCTGGTCGTGCGCAGGAGGACTACATTACCTGAAGACAGCCAAGCAGACATCTCAGACCCATTAAGGCAAAGATGACCTAAAAAAACAACAGCACAGATACAGCACAGCTTAAAAACAGATACCTGTGAAAGAACAGATATTTTTTTTACTCAATCCCAGGAGTATCTGTACCCACTCTGAACATTTCTCACATTCCAGCCAGAGCTGAAAGGTATATAATGACCACATTTGGTCATATTTGCAAATTTATTGTTGCTGTTACAGAACCAACATTGAAGAAAAATAGGGATGCACCGATATGCAAACTTGGATCAAGACCAGTAACCGATATTTCTGCTGCTGAAGTGGTTGATGAGCAATATTTTCAGATATTACAGATATTGTCCTACCTTTTTGACACCATGGAAAAAATGATAGTATCGGCACCAACATAGATATCAGCCAATGTTAGTCATTTTTTAATATATCTGAGTCAGTCCAATAAATAAAACTGGACCAATATGAACAACCAATATATTTTAGTTTTTTGGGGTTTTTTTTCCAAATGTGTCGAAACAGTGGTGAAATATATATATTGCTAAATATCGGTTATTGGCCACAACAGCAAAATAAAGATCAGATGAAAATATTGGCCCAAACTTTCAGATCAGTGCATCCCTAAAAAAAACAGTGTTTTAACTGTTTGTGAATATTTCTGTCTTGCTTTCTGGACATTTCTAACGATCATGATAAACTTCAGGAGTTTCCATAACTGATTTATGGTTTTTAGGGTTTAACGTAGTTTTGTTTTAAAGTCAGTGTCTAGATGTGTTCCGGCTGTGAATGCTCTGCATGGCACCAAGGTGGCATCTTCATTTATGACAAATCAAATCCAAATTTCATCACCAAATCCCCGCCAGACAGCTAAGTATTACATCTGATATTCTCAATCTTGCTTTTGCCAGTCATGAAAATATCTGTTGAGCGCGCGGACGCATCCGCTTCTGTTCCCGTCATACCTGCACACAGCTGCTCCCTCCCACTGTCTTTATTACACGTAATATTAATGTAGAGCAGGCCGACGCTTGACGTTTTTATTGAATTATTTACAAGGGAAAATAATGACACCGGGGTCTCTGGGCTAAACAAATAAATAAATCAGGTCCCAAATCAAATCAGGGTGATGTATGTGGAGCACACTGTTATTAGGTTAGGTGATAGGTGTCAGCGTTCACACTGCCAGCTGTGGAAGCGTGAGCGACTCCGTACAATGGAAGCAATTGGAATTTACCTCATCCCCCCCCGCAATTTATTTATTTTTTGGACATCTGGCACTCCTGTTGCAGAAGATAGATGTTTGGAGTTTTGTTATACTGTTAGACAAAGTACAATGCTTTCAAGTGAATTATTTATTCCATTTAGAAAAAAAAAATGCTATTCTTTCCCTACGCTCACTTAGGTCAAAATTTAAGCTTGAATATATATAAATGGCAGAAAACAACAACAAAAAAATAGTAGATAATTGAAGATGTAGCTTAACATCAAAATTTTAAGAGCCAAAATTATTGACTGACAAAAAAATATTTATAGAGAAGTCTGAGAACATACTGTGTATATATATATACAGTATGTGTGTGTATATAAAAATTCTTTACTCTTTTATTTCAATAAAAGTTTATAAAGTGGGAGACATTGACTGAGAAAAGTTATATTCTATTCAAGCAATACTGCTATCTAAAAAGTTGAACTTTTGAGTTTTTTCTAGAAAATGTTTGACTTTTCTAGTTCCAAAATTTTCTTGTTTTTTTTTTCTAGAACATTTCTGAGATTAATCTAAAATTTTCAGAGTTTTTCAGAATAACTACCTACGTTATTTTTTCTAAATCGTATTCTGAAATGCATTTGAAACAAATATATGGATTTTTAGTTACAAATGTAACGTATGTGTATAAGTATGGTAGATTACTAAATCACATAAGATGGTGTTTCCTGCTCCTTTATTTGAACTTATTAGCATGAAGGTATCTGTTCTAAACATGAATCACTCTGATGGCAGGAACCCAGTTTAGGGCCTTCTATCTGTGGGAAAAAACTGAAATAACTATTAAGTTAAAAGACCAAATGGGTCTGACCGCCATGTTTAATCTGCTTTATAACTACAGGCAACATTTCCACACTCTAGGTCAGTAATAGCAACATATTCCCGATAAAATGTCCGCGTTCAGATTGGACCAGCAAATACTAGAGCCGTGAATTGTCAACTGCGAGCTCTTCATTACACTCACGGGTTGCTACAAAGGTTTCAGTGTTTTTTGGAAATCTTCCAACATAGCTCTCAGCAACGGCAGTGGAGAGATAAAAGTGTTTCTGCAACTTGTGTGGATTCTGCTCAGCAGTTTGTTGATTTAAAACCCTGTTATCAGCAGAACCACATTTCATTCTTGCAGATGTGTTAATTACAGATGGTGGGGGGAAAAGAAAGATAGCAAAAATCACACAGCTAATCAACACATTTCTTTAGCAGCTATTTAGAATGTTTCATTGATAAAATATGGCACCTTGCAGAAATATTTATGTTGAAACTTTTAAGCTTCTGTTTTCACCATCATCAAACAGAATATGACAGTATGACACAACAGCCATCCTTCACTCAGACGGTGTACTTAAGATATAGGATTAGGTTATTGATAAAATTTGATTGTTTTATAGTTTTCAAAACTGAATATTTTCAAATCTGATGTTTGTAGGATGGAGACAAGAAAGAAAGAAAGTCCCATTTGCAGATCCTCATGCCATAAAAAAACCTCATGTGGTGGAAGATGTTCTGGTCAGGACTTAAAGTTTACACGATATATCACCTTAAACATCATTTCCATGGTGACCCACAGCACAAGTTTATGCTACTTGATGTTTTGGTATTAATACAATATCAAGTAAATCCAGGGCTATTATTGCTGATACTGATACCAGTTCCAATGCAATACTTTTTATTTATGTGTTTTCCAAGCACATAGTGCCATTTTATAGCACAACTATGTTACCATCAGTTCTTATAAAAGTGTTACATATGTAACCTGGTTGTATTTCTCTATTGTTATAATTACACAAAATGTCTTTTTTTGGTTATTTGTATTGTTCCTTACCTGACTGAAACACCTCTAAAAAAACTCTGTCATTGTTTTAACTTTGTTACTTTAAGATCGGAAGCACCTCCTTTTTATTTCTTCTTCTGTGGTATTGTCTTTAAATTGTTTGCGCCCTTAGGCCCTCCCCTTTTGTCATGTTGTCCTGCGGGAGAGGTGTGTGCCGTTTATTTTTCATCTAAATACATCCAGTTTATTTATAGATCTATTAAGTTAATTTTTGTTATGTACTTTTGTTTTGTGTAGGACTTGGAGTGGGCAGCCTATAACACGGTTGTTTTCTGTATGTTGTTCTCGTCAGAATAAATCAAGAAAGCATCCTTTTTAAAGACAAACCGTGTCACGGCCTGATTACTCAATAAAACCAGCACAACGCAGAAAGGATCCGGTTACACATATATCAAACATACCTTAAAAGAAATGTGACATAATAATTTAATTCCTTGAAATTGGGCCTCTGTCTCTTTAACAATTTCAGCTCTTTCTGAAACACCACCTTGAGGAAGCCATCACAGCAGTTGTTAAAACCTGGGACAGAATTTGGAGAAAGTTTATAGGTGTTTACAGAATACTATAAGTTTTACAAAATACTGAATCATAATGAAAAACTAAACAAATCTGTGTCTGTTTTCCCGAAATAATCAAAGCACAAACTTTTTTTTCATTTGAGAGCAAATCAAAGCCAAATCTGTTTTGAAATAGAGTTGAGAAACTACAATACACAAATAGAATCGATACCACGTTAACATCAATTCAATACCGATACTGACTTGGAGTTTTGTTGGAACTGATGGTATTGATATCAATATTTTGGATCGATATGCCCACCTCTAAAAACACCCCTCAAAAATAGCCAAAGTTCCAAGGCAAGGTTTTACATCAAATTACGTCATGAAACGCTCAAATTCAGTTGTGAATCTGTGGCAAAACCTAAAAGTCACGATCTAAGGTTTCGCTGTTTTGCGAAAAAAAGAAAAAAAGGCAATAACTTCCATCTCTGGATGTGCAAAGCTACTAGAAACATCTTCTAAAAAACACCTACAATTGAAAGGCGTTTCTATGAAGTATTGATTCAGGGGCATTCAATACCAGAGCTCCATCTACATTTCAAATTTTTATTTGTAAACGTCTCCTTGTAATGACCAAGGCCAAGGCCTCGTTGCTGCAAAGTGAAAGATCCCGACCATTCTTATCTTAAATGGTTGTTAAGAACTAACAGCTTCGAAATGCTGAAGAAGTCGATGAATAAAACTTCCAATGACACTGAATGGAAAATATTTCTGAAAGCCTTTAGAGACATAATTTGGCCGAACCAGCTGGGTTGAAAGGAATTAAATTGGACTTCTGTTCACAGCTGAAGCCCATTATCCAAACACACCACAAACGAGGGACACTGAAAGAAAGATATTGTGAGAGCGTCTCAAGGTAAAAAGAGATGGCAACTGAGAAAAAGACAGAGAACAAACCCAGACACAGAGGGGAGAACATTTGAAAACCATTAGGGGAAAAAAGAGGGGGGCGGGGGAACGCAAGATTGAACGCAAGCACGGCCCTGAAAAAATACCTCAGGTAAAATGAGATAACTTTCCCGCTTTTTATGGTTTTCACAATGAGGTATTATCAGAAAAGGGCATACGGCAAGAAATTTCAGATGAGAAAGAGTGGGTAATGGTGAGGGAGGGCTCTCCATTGAAATAACCATACAAAGTCGAGGGCCCAAAAGCGACAGGGCCCACGAGGAGCTCCTGCAAAGAGACTGAGAGAGATAAGCGGGTCATTATACGTCAAAACTTCAATAATCCCTTGACAGCAAGGGCCTGGCCTTCTCCAGGGTTTAAATAGGCTTCCAGGAATCTATGGGGACTAAGGACGAACATTAAAAGGCGCAAAGAAAGAGTTAGTGATGAAGTCATCCAACTGGTGTACGGTAAGTGAAGTAAGAATATAAATCTCTTAAATACTAATTTATCACAGTAGTTTGGAAGTTTAGTTGTTGTTTTAAGTTGTCCTTACTGCAGGCAATTTGAAAAAAAAAACAAAAAAAACGTGAGTAACCATTAAAAAACCCTGTATATTAACTACACCATGTTATTTACCTCTACTTGAGTAATTTCATTTTGGAGTAACACTTATCTCACTTCATTTCAATTTCTGGCTACTTTACTTAAGCACAAAAGTATGTTGAGAGCACTTGAAACCAAATTCCATGTTTGGCCACACAATCTTGGCCAATAAAACTGATTCTGTTTCTAAAAAATCAAACATATGAGCGTTTTTCCTGCGTTGCTAACAACAACCAGCCCGAAAAAACACAAGCTTACCTTTAAGGGTTGTTTTCTGATTTGACGAAGAATTACTGAAGGGTAGAAGCTCGTGATTTTTAGGTCGACCTGTTCGAGATGAATTATTGCGCAGTGCTTCCCAGCCCACTGTCTTCATCTACGTCACGGTTGACTTTCTGTGTAACGGCGTTACAAATGTGTGTCTTTGTCGATGTTCCGCTAACGTCGGTATAAACACGACGTTGCAATTGCGTGAAGTAAGAAATGAAGTTAAAATCCCACGTGAGTAAAATTGTTCACGTGACAAGTCGCTAGAAATCGTGGCAGCGACGGATGTAAACAGTTTCAGTTTCTTTTGCAAGGCAGTTTACTATGGTATGGGAGTCTACCGTGTACAAATTTGGGTAAATAAGGTTGTGAGTGCAAATGTCCAAACCAGGCTACCGTAAGTGGCGGGGTCTGTGTGGAAGCTCTTAACTCTGAAGTAATCTGCCAGAGACGGCGCGAGCTCATTGCTGCAATCACACAAGTGGTTTTAGCCAGAGCAGTCAAAATTAGCATAAACAAGTGGACATGTCAACACTGTCATGCAGGAAATTTATAGTCTCACTCAGAAGTGGTTCTCTCACACTGTGTTCTTTCTTCTCCAGGTGGACAGAAAGGACATAAATTACGTTTTGTTTTGCCCCCTCCCCATCCCCATCCCCTCCATTTCACTCATTCCACAGACAAAATGAGCTTAAATGTGATTTGTAATTAAAATATTAATAATATTTGTGAAAATCTTATAATGGAAATCGTGTTAATCTAATGTCAAATGCTTGAGTATTTTCTAAAATGTCCACGTTTCATTCAGCTCTTCATCTTGATCCCTCAGAATCTGCCTACTTCTCCATGTTTACATTTAAGTTTTAAATAATTGGGGGTTTTTTTAAACCCTGGCACTTAAAAAAAAACTGAATATGAACTTAATAACAATAATCATATATTGCAAGAAAGAAACATACAATCAAGGCTGGCATACAAAGGTAATTTATTTTGTTTGCTTGTTAGGAGTCAAGAAAAAAGACCACAGGGAATGGAAATAAAATGCACAAACAATGTATGAAATTAGGTAAAAAGAAAGCATGACAGGTTTTAGGTTTTGATTATTTTTCTGGTTGCTTTAATTAAACAATCTTCTTTAAATTGTACTAGGTAAAGGTTTGGTGTTTAAAGCTTTACAGTGTGATGAATTGTGTTTACAAGAAACGCATTGGACTGACGAAACGATGGCTAAGGTGAAATTTTTGATAACCGTGGCGTTCCCTTGTCTCGTTGGGTAGGCTTTTTCATTAAAGAGGGGCTTTTCTGTAACGTCAGACAACTGTCTAAAGATAAAGGAAGAATATTGGTCACTGAATTCGACCGATATTCAGTGACCACGCGGTTTAGTTTGATCAATTTCTACGCTCCAAATGTGGATGAAGGAAGGTGCCGTTTCTTTGACAAGTTGAAGCCATTTTGTGTGTATAACAGTATTTCAGTGGGTGATTTTAATGTGTGGAGAACAAAACTTGATGCTCCAAGCCGTAGCTCTTTTAAGAGGGATGAGTTGAGAGAAAGGTTAAAGGATTTACTGATGAATCAGGAAATGATGGATGGAGGGACTTGAATCCTTTTAAAAGAAGGCAGACGGTGATGGGAACTTTAAAACAAAGTAGAATAGATTTATATTAAGTGGTATTAAATATTTTCCACTTAATAAAGGACTGACATAGAGGCTGGGGAAACGTCCGGAGGGAAGGAAAGGAGGCGCACGGTGTTTTAATTCATCCCTTTTGGCATTAATTGTACAAAAGGATGATTGTGGAGCTAATAATGTGGGAGAAAGAGGAGCCTTTACATGAGAAGTAAACTCAAAATAAAAACTAAAAGTATTACGATATGCTAATTGAAGGAGGATCAGAAAGGAGTAAAGCTCAATATTCTGCAAAAGGTGAGAATTGTACAAACTTTGTTCTGAATTTAGAGAAACAAAAACGGGTGAGAAGTTTCATTTGAAAATGAAGTTGAAAATGAAAAGTGGACAAAATATTAGACAGTACAGTCATTTTATACAAGGTTATTTCAAAAGGATTACATAGATCAGGAATGTGGGCAAAAGGCATTGGAGACAGTAAATTGTAGGTTTCCTGAGGAAGACATTTTTTGAGATGATGATATTCAGCTTGATTAAATTAAATCGGCTGCTGAACAGACAAGGCCAAGTACGAGTCCAGGTTTAGATGGTCTTACATCTGAACTTTGTCAAGTTTTCGCTGATATTTTGTCACGTATTCTTTTGGAGGTTTTTGTTCGTATGGAGAAAAAACGAAGTGTCCCAGAATCCTTAGCAACAGGATTCAATGCAGTGTCGTTTAAGAAGAAAGGAAATCATTTGGAACTGAACAATTGTAGACCAATTATTGCATTGAATAGTGATTACAAAATCCTGGCAAATGTATTGGCAAATAGATTAAAGGAGGTTGTGGGTGGCATAATATCTCCAGCACAAAGGTGTAGTATACCTGACAGGGAAATTACAGGTACCATCTGTTCAATTCTTTATGTAACATGTGCACTCCACGCTCACAGTTTTGATGTCACTGGAAAAACTAAGAAGTTCATATGCCCGCAAATTGGACAAAATTATGACTTTCAAAATTAGCAAAAATGACTAATATTATGATATGATGTAAAAAACAAATTGTAAAAAAAATCTCAGTACAGTATGATGTTCAAAATCAGCAAAAATGACTCGTAATATAGCATAATGTAAATGACTCATAGTATAGTTTGAGGTTCAAAATGGGGAAAACTATGCCTCAGTATGGTGTTCCTCATATTATACTGAGGCCTCATACTGTATGAGGTTTTATTAGTTATGATTTTTTTTTATCAGGTCTATTGAGCTGACCTCTCTTTTTGGCTTGACTGTTTTGAGTGCTGGCTTTGTTCCTCGTTTATTCATATTTTGCGGGTAAATAAAAACCCCTTTTTTTATTGCTTCATCGCTTGATCCCTGACATCTCCATACAAAATGCTTTACTTTCTTCAGCAGGAAAAGGGAGTTCAATAATATTTGGTGAAAAGTCACATGGAACTAAATACAATCCTGGAAAAGCAAAGCCTCAACTTCCACCAGGACGACGACACTAAACATAAAGTCAGAGCTACAATAAAGTGGTTTGATCAAAGCATATCCTTATGTCAGAGTGGCCCAGTCAAAGTCTAGACCTACTTTCAACTAAGGTTCTGTGGTAAAACCTGACCAGTTCTTTTTATAGACTTTCTTTTGCTAAACGAAACAGCAAAACATGACAAAAATGATTGTCTGACTTTAGTCCCTCCTAAAAACTTATTTCATTATCCAAATCACCGTGGAATTTGGGCAACCTTTAAAATTGCCAAAGACAATTATGAACAGTGAGAATAAAACAGTCAGCATCAAACGGCACAACAGTGAGTGTACAATACTGGAAGAAATTCCATTAAATGGAGTCGTATTTGGATAGATTACTGAACAGAAGCCAATCAGTTTGAGCTGTCTGCCCTTTATGAGCTCAGAATAAATTGTATTTCTTCAAAGTGAATTACCAAACACAATGTGAAGCTAACGTTAAAAAAAAAAGCAAAACATTACAGCATCTTCTATAAGCTAACGATCCCAAACTAATTTGTCTTTTGTTTGAGTTTCTGCGGCTTGTTCCCACAGTACACTGTGTTTATGTGTTCATGGCAGTCAAATAAAAGAAACATTATATGATGTGAAAGGGGATAATTTGCTCCATGAAAATATTCCATTATTATCTTGTAAAGGCAAAAAAACACATCATCCACCACAGGCATGTTGAAGGACAGACCAGATCCAGTTTCTCTCTTGTCCATTCTACATAAAATGTTGGCAATTTCTCATATCTGTGATATTGGTCCTCTATCTTTGGCTCCTCAGGGCCCGCCTTGGCAATATTTTGCCTCTGTAGCATGCTCTTTCTTGTGAGTTAGGTAGCTGTGAATCAGATTTAAAGGCACCCAGGCAGAAAATGGCTACTGGGGCCATGGAAGGCAGGGGCTGAATGAACCGCAGAAGTTCATTTTCAAAAAAAGGACCCTAAAATTAGGACCCCCCCTATTGGATTGTTGAAGTTACACAGCAGTTGAAATCTAAAATATACTGTAGGTAGAGGCATCAAATTGTATTTGGGTCGACTGTTTGCCATGTGGTTAAGAAAAAAAAAAAAGAGATAATTTTGGTTTGTAACCATAAGAAAAACTGCTAGTAATGCTGCAAGAATCAACAAAAACTACTACAATTGTAAAAAGAAAAAAAAATGTTGTTAGGAGAGGTCAGCACACTTCTTCTAAGGTGCTAACAGCAAAGCTAATTTTTCATTTAGTGCTTTAGTGTTTTGCTAACTTTGAAGACATTTAGCACACTTAGCGTCCCCTAAACAAAGTTTTCTGGATATATTCTAAAGAACTAATTTATTTGCCTGTTTGGCAAACTTTCAGTTCAATAAAGTTTGACATCTCTGTTGAAGTTTTGGTTATGGACGGTAAGGAATTCTTTAAATAATTAGATGTTAATTACACTTTGTAGATACCAACATGGTTAAAATGATTGCTTTAGCATTAGCTTCTGTCAAATACCATCTTTCTATAGCAGTAGTTTCAGCACAACTCGCTTTCAAGTTAGAAGTGTCCTCCATCGCTTGTTTCTAGCCAAGAGGACATAACTGTTTTATTTTATATTAAATAATGTAATACCAAAATAAAAGCAAATCAGTCTTGAAAAGAATGTGTATTTGGTTAAATTTGGCAAAAAAAAGGTGGACAATTTAGACTATGTACATGGTCTAGTCATGATGTATGGTTTAGAGACAGTACTAGTAAGGAAAAAACAGGATGTTAAGGTTCTTTTTGGTAATGAAAGATGCACAGGTTGAGGAATGAGTACATAAGAGAGGCAGCTTATGTTAAATGTTTTGGGGACAAAGTCAGAGAGGACAGACAGACAGTTCGGACATGTTCAGAGGAGAGACAATGATTATGTCTGTAGAAGGGAGTTATGGATGCGGTGAAGGAGGACATGAAGTTAACCGGTGTGAGGGTGGAGAATGCAGAGGACAGGAGTAAATGCAGACAGATGATCCTCTGTGGCGACCGCTGGAGGGAAAAACTGAAACACAAGAGGTGCACATTTGGACTAATAATAAGTTTCTTTAACCAAATTTAGCTAGTTATAAACGATCTTTGTCATGAAGTGTGAGTCCGTGGATGGACCAAAATGCAGACAGGAGCTGGGACCATGGGTCATGTTGATGAAACTGAAAACTAAATCTAAAAAAAAAAAATCACAGGGAGCCAGAGCAGAACAAAAACAGGAACAAAAACCAAGCAGGGAGATTCAGGATTTAACAAGATAAGACAGAATTTAACAGGAGGAACCAGAAAAGGAGTGTGAGCAGGAGGAGGGTTTAAATACTGAGAGGGTGAACACCGGAACAAAAGACCTGGGCTGATGAGCTAGACTGAGGAGGGAGAAGCACAACAGTTGATTCAAAAAATAAATAGAATTAAAGTTAAATTAGATTTAGTTGATATATTTAGAAATAATTCAAAAAGTACAATTTATCAGATAATATTTCAGTATCTTAAATTAACACTGTTATTTAATAGAATTTAATACTTAAGTGACATTCTGGTCCACACACCATACCAGTTGGTGGCGGTAATGCACCGTTTTAGTTGTTTGCCAACCGCCAAAAAACATAGAAGAAGAAGATGAAGTAGTAGAAGAAGAGGAACCAATAGGGAATCTACAGCTAGGACGAGAGTGAGGATTACTGAGGTAAATGGCTATCAGGGAGCGAATGGTAGACTGACACAAGGCAGCAGAGAAGGACAAACATGGAAACAAAGAAATTCATTTAACTGTAACTATAAAGAATAAAAGTAAGAGCAGACTAAGAGTAAAACATAAGGCTGATAAAAACAACTGAACCAACAAAAGGAAAATGAGGAATCAATACAGGGAAATGACAGAAGCAAAACAAGATTTGACCATTTCTATCTTTTCCGCTTGTATTTAAAAAAAAAAAAAGTTAACTAAGAGATAATAATTGAGAAACTCAGTATTTTGTTGAAGCAGTTCAGTCTTATTATGGAATTTTAGTCTCTGAAAAATGAACTTAAATTCAAGGTTGGAGGTATTCATTTATTGCTCTAATAAAGAATTAAGAGTTTTTAGCGCACCTCTAACAGAAAGTCTGTCAGTAAATAAGTCTCCATCTGTATTGTTTATGCTTTGTAGCTTCGGTTTTACTGACGGTGCCGAAGAAGGCCACCCATCCAGAGAGCAGACGGAGTCGACGCCACGCTCTCGCAGGAGTCATCGGTGAGGAAGTGGGAGAGAAAGAGAAAAGAAACGGCAACAACTCGCGAGTTCATTTTCAGATCTGGTAATCTTCCAAGTTCATTAACAAAAGCCCGCGTGCGACTCGCCGCGGCTTTTAGAAGCACAGAGGAGTAGTTGTGATACAGCACAATAAATATGTGATAAGCTGTTTGGGTAATTTGGGAAGTGACACAACTTTTATTATTTACGGCCTAAACCCTGATAGGTGTGTGTGTGTGGGGGTGTGTGGGTGGGTGTGTGTGTGTGTGTGTTGGGGGACAGATAACAATGAGCGAATGTGACAGGATTGTGTGGGCGGAATCCACTTAGAACTATTACAATCAAGCTTCATTTACATGAGCGGCCGACAACCTTCAGCCGACTTTGGGGCTGCGTTTGGGGATAGCGGACACGGGTATTACGGAGCATACTGATGCATTTGTAATGGGGGAAGGCAGCGGAGCCTAATGCTGACGAGCTCGGCAAAAGAGAGAGTAAGGGTTGGGGGGGGAGAGGTCCAAATGGAAAGAGATCAATTCTCCCCCTACTTTGCTCTGCGTGAATGATGGATGTGACATTCATCAGTGCCCTGTCAACTAATGCATTTGGTTTTATATTACACCTGAGATTTTCCTCTCTCCTTTTTTTTTTCTTTTATGACTTCGAGAAACCAGATTAAAATGGTAAAAAAAAAAAAAGATTGGGAATGGATGTTAAGGAAGGGCAGGGGAAGCCAAAGAAATTAGGAGTTTTGGAAAATGACAGAGAGGTTGATTATACGGGCCGAAAGCAAGTTGTTTTGGGTTTTTTTTTTTTTTTTTTTTACACGGTTAGGGCTTTCTACCTCATTTATTTTTATGTATGAATTTGCATATGTGAGACATTAGAATACTTTTTTTTGGTGTCTTGAGGTCCCCATTAAATGATCTCTCATTACACTTTGGAGGACATTAAGCTGAAAATCTGTTCCCAAATATCCATCAAACGCGCTCATTCCAGGATTCTTTGTGATTCGGTGACATCTAGAACCAAACCTAATGGTGTTCGCCGCTAACTTGTTTCGCTGTTATTCCATCAAGGTTGTTTCCTGTGTGATTGATTGGTTCACACATTAGAAAAAATCCCCACTGGATTCGAAAATAGAATACTTATGATAATTCAAGTAATGACACAGTGCCTCGGCAAATATTTTAGCATTTTTCCCACATTTTGTCACGTTACAGACACAAATATCAAGGTATTTTGTTGGGGATTTATGTGATAAAGCAACACAAAGTAGCACATAACTGTGAAGTGGAAAAGATGGGTGTGTTTCAGAATGTTTCAGCAAGTAAAAACCTGAAAGTGGTGTGTGCGTGTGTTCAGCGCACCGTCTACAGTGGACCCCCCGTCTAGTCACAGATTTTTCACAGATGTGACTAAGTCATTCATGGAAAAACCACCAATTTTGTTGCTCGTATCTAAAGAATTTGAAACAAAACGCAGCTTGGGAAGCTGGAGCAGCTGGGTTCAATGCTGGATGGCGTTCCAAGACCAGATTTATGGAGTCCAAGACCAATATATGTCCTGTCAACACCTTCACATTCACCTTCCTTTTCTTCTTAGGCAGGTTTCTGTTTGTCACACAGACAACAACTCTGACTGCCAGACAAGAAACGGTTAGAAAATATTAAGATATATATTTTCCCCTACCTGCGTGGTGAATTTTTGTAACTTTCAGAGTCACCAATGCAGTTTGACCAGAAAGCCAAACTGTGTCTTGGTTGGCATGCTCTTTCTGCATGGCATGTCTGCTGTGTTCCTTTGTCTCCATTGCATTTGTTCTCCAACAAACCTGAGGCCTTTGCAGACCAGCTGGATTTAGACTATCATTTAATTTGGGGTATCAGAGTAAAAAGTTCTGATCACAAAACAAAAATATTTGAAAATCATGAATAATTTTCCTTTCTCTTCACAATTATCCCTGACTTTGTGTGGATCTTTTACACAAAATCCAAATGAAATCTACTAAAATTGGTGGATGTCGGGGGTGGGTTGGAAAGAAACTCCCAAGGATACGTGGACTATCTTGCAAAAAAAAAAAAGAAAAAAAATCTAGCTTCACAATATGTAGCTTCAAAATATGTAATTTCACATTATGTAGCCTAGCTTCACTATAAAATAATAATAATAATTATTGTCATTATAGAAACCATTATTAAAAAATGAGGATCATTAAATGCTAGCTTTGGACAAAACCTTTGGATCCTTCCTCTTTTCCTTTTGCCCGGGATCGAGCGGCGTTCTCCATGAGCGACCCGCAACCGCGTGCTGTTAAAACGAAACAACAACAAAACGTGTTGACGTCACAGATCACGGAGTTTAATCTCATACAAAGCAATCGACAACAAAGCTGCAGAGGTACAGAGATATACATTTTATACAGACAAGAGAACAGACAACACGAAACACAAAAGACAGACAAAGGCGCCCAAAATGTGGAGGAAAAGATGGAAAAAACCTCTCTCTCTGGCTTGCTGACCTGTACTTTTTTTTGAAAGAGGTGTTTCCCTATTTAATATATGCAGTCAAGGCGTTCCGTTCTTTGACCAATTAGAAACTTAGAAACTCCCGGAAACTCCCCTTCTTTACAGCTCCGATGTCTGGTTTTTATCTAACCACTTCGTGCCCATCTCCGTCCGACCTGGCCGAGAGGCGCCAAGAAGTCTGTTCTGCTCTCTCGGAATTGTAAATTTTATTGCTGTGTCTGTCAAAAGGGGGAGGAAAAAAGGCCCTGCTTTGTCTGCTGAATTCCCAACTGCTCAACAGAAACTATTCCAAATTAAAGTGTTGGCTATACCTTTACACATGTCGTGGATTAGCTATATTAAGCACCAAACAATAATTATTTTCTTTACACCATGCAATAAAGTCACATGGATTATAGCGAAATTGTGTGATAAATAGCTTCACAGTGTGTAATTTCACAATACGTAGCCTAGCTTCACTATACGTAGCCTAGCTTCACTATACGTAGCCTAGCTTCACTATTTGTAGCCTAGCTTAACAGTGTGTAGTTTCACAGTGTGTAGCCTAGCAGTTAATCAAAAGAATTACCTGCTTTATTCTTGTTCCTTAAAGCTATTCAGAGTAAAGAAGCTGCAAATTCACACACTATAAGCAAACTTGAGTCTTCAGCATATAGAAGTATATAAAAGGCTTCCATGCTGTTTTAAAACAGCTTAACCCTTTCTCTTGGGCCTTTGGACATGAAGGGGAAATTAAAAGTGGAAATGACTTGCAACCGCATGCATTTTAAATCAGGGTTCAGCCACCACTTACCATTAAAGCGAGATATAATTTCATTCACAAGCACCCGGAGAGATCTGTTTTCCTGCTGTACTGGAGGAGACGTGGTTCCTGGATGACAAGTTAATCCAAATTAGTATTTTATGAGTGAAAAATCCTTCAAATGAAAAATTTATATATATGGTAAATGAAAGCCTCAGCTTCATAGCACTCCATTTCATTCGCTCAGTGTTCCTCTTTTCCTCTGCTTTTTTATTTATTTATTTTTTGCCCCCATGGAAACAGATGCAAGCCAATGCACTTCTCCACGCTGACACAGAGGGGAGCTGTTACGTCATTACCTCAAAATGGGAAGCATGGAAATGCCAGTGAAGTGGAGAGAAACTCATGATTTAGGTTAGTCTTATACAAGGCAACATATTTGTTTGTATGTATCCAGCTATAAAGACCATCATCCCTGTGGTTCCTGAAAGGCTTTCTACCCCCTGAAATAGATTTATCCCGACTAAAGCGCAGCTCGGTCGCAGCACATACATTTCAGACAGCTCTCCTTGCCCTTTGCAGATCATAATCATGATTATTATGATTAGAGTTTGTCAAGTGTAAACAACTGGCTCTGATAAACACTCTTCCCTGAATGCTCATCTTCCTCCTCTGGCTCTCCCGTTCTCCCAGTAAGCCTCACATCACCTCACACTGATGCCTGGCAGAATAATAAAGGACGCTGCTTGTCACGTTTATGGGAGCCATTTTCTGCTTTTTCAAAGCTCGGAGGTCTAAAAAGCTGCTTAATGCCATCTCAAAGTTTGGCAGATGAATAGTTGAGAGCAACAACAAGTAGTTAGGCTGCAGAATGATTTCATTGACTTGTTTCTTACACTTTTTGTATTTCCCAGTCACCCTATTGTATATCTACCTTTTGTTTGAAAGTTGTAGGAAGGCAATGTATGCCGTACAGAACAATGCTTTTGCATAATTTTGCAATACATTTGACACTAAATATTATGTGTGGGGCCAAGAGTGCTGTACCTGACACCACTACAGACATGTTCCATGTTATTATTTCCATCCGGAAATAGTGTGCACGACGCTGGAGGGTAAAAAGACGGCTCTTTTGCTTGCCACCAATAGTCGCGCGGCCGCAGTAGAACGAGTCTGTTAACAAAATGAAACCTGGAGATGAAGGTATTATTAATTTAGCACAACGCACCACAGCGAAATACAAATAACGCAGAATAACTGTTGAACAACTCAAAACCACTCGTACTTTTCTTTTTTTCTCGCTCTGCGCCTGCTAGACATATTGCCATGGCAACTGAGTGACAACAGCTCCTCAAGGGTTTCAGGTTTGAATCAACCAATCGAGTTTATTTATTTCAGCAACAAGGCAGTTCAAAGTCCGCTACATTATGGAAACACAAAGATACAAAGTGATAGGAGACTGTTTTTTTCTGTCAACCATTGAGAAAACCAGTAAACATTACATTTAGCCAAGTGCCATCATTACACATCAAAATGTGTGATGACTAGGTACCAAAACGCATACAAACAGAAGAACAGATCATTCAGTCTGTTACAGTTTTATGTTAATGACTCACCAGATCCAAGCAAACAGTTACTGGAAAACACCCTGTCAAAATAAGAGTTCCCAGATCCTGTTCTGGCAGGATCAAATGAAATCCTGCTCTCTAGCATTAAAATGTAATTCTTCAGCAGTCAGTTTTGTCTAAATATGAATTAAGACAAAACGACACATCGACGGCAAAGAAACTTTAGCATTTCTTGCCTTTAAACAGCAGAATACTGTGAATTCCACATCCTTGATCCCAGTACATGTGCTCTATTCAGAACAAGAAGGCATTAAAAGTGAAACATACCCTTTAAAGATGTGTCGGGGTATGATGCTCTACAAAATCTCCTCAATTTTATTACATTTATACCTATAAAATGTTTCTCAGATAGAAAATGACAGCTGCTTTATTATTTCACAACATTAATCTCAAATGGCTCACCAGCCATCTCTCCTTCCAGTTTCACTGCTTGATAGAGTTCTCTGTTTCCTGGCAGCGCCTGGGTGAAACAGTAGACGTTCTGTGTCCTTTAACTCATCCCAGGGGTTACACTCCTGAAGGTGTTAACTGTGTGTGAAAGTGGTAAAAAAGAAAGTATAATCTCTTTCAATTCTAAAGTTATGCATATTGGGACAACATAGATTTGGTCTAAAGAGATCTCAATTAAACTTAAGTGCACGAAAACCATGCTTTTCACACTGCCATTATTTTCTTAAACAAAATGAAAAAAAAAGTTGTGTTAAGATCTACATACAGTACATGATTCAACAGGCTGTGAAAGGACTTTAGAATTTAACATTATTGTAGGGAAACTTTGGCCTACTCTTCTATACTAACATAGTTTATTCCAGTTGTACTCCAAGTGTGTACAACTCTTAATAATAAAACAGAGGCGTGGGCTTTGACTTCTACTTTGTAACACCTTCATTCTGTTTTTTTTTTTGGCTTGTTTTTTTCATTTTCTGCCATGTTTGGGATCATTTTCCTGTTGAATACCCAGTGTGACCAAGATGGCCTCCATCGTTCCGCTCTAATGCTTTATTCTCAATGACTCCAGGTCCTTCAACCTTTCTGATGTCTACTCTGCTGGCGCAAAGATTAAACCCACAGCACGACCTCACTTACAAAGAAATTCTTTCATTTTTATATTTATTTATACAATGTGTTGCTGTATTAACTCTGCCAAGGGCGCATCTCGAGTTGTAGAAAAATGCGTTGAAATATTTCGTCCCTGACCTTTGAAATCAGCTCTATCTAAAGTAACTCATCTGAAGTGAGTGAGCTGACACAACTTTAAATGTTGTACACCAGCAGTTAAAAGTCCACATGTATGGTTTCACTGACGACTGGGCCGCTAAATATATAGTGAGTAAAACGAGTATCGAACGATCTGAGTCAACACGTATCTGTCATTTCTATTGCCATGACAGTCAAACCGGATGACTAGTTTATCCATGTCGACCTTTTTGCACGTGACGCCAGTCTCTTCAGAACGCTGCCACGACGGATGTCAAAACAACCTATTCGCTCCTGTAAAGCCTGTCGAAAAACAGACAGCTGGTTGCCTAGTAACACTTTTTTTAGTTGATTTAACTTTAAAAATGGTCATAGTGTGCTGCGCGGTAACTGCAAAACGGACACCAGATTACAATGGATGAGCTTCCTCACATGTGGCTGAGTGAAAACTAAAGAAAATGGCTGACTTTCTGCCACATGCCGAAGTTGACTTTCAAAACAAAAGACTCAACAGACAGACTAAATTAACATTAAACACCTTTCTTGCAACAAATGAAAGGGCAGAACACGTTGAGCTTCTGATGGATTTCAACTGGCTGGAGGACGTTTCAATAAAAGTCTTTGTGGAATGATGCTCAGCAGCTATTATATGCATATATGTTATATTTTAGTCCCCTTTTTAACACGCTTTCTCCTTTAATTTTTCTCTTTTAGTTTAGTTTTGACAAACAATCCCAGCATTTCTTGCCGTTTTTTACACTTCAGCTGGCTAAATGTTTTGCCCCTTTCTTTTTCCTGTCACTGCCATAACCAGATATGTAAATTCCATTTGTGATTAAACTTTCATTAACTATTGAGTTCTGAAATTAGAATCTTGCCAAAAAAAAAAAGAAAAGAAAAAGCATCCAACCAGATGGAACATGGCGTTCCTGCTCTGCTGACTCTCGTTGGTAACATAAAAACACCTGTGCGCTTAATGCTCTCGTCCCATAGGTTGGCGCAGACACGTTCTGATTGAGGTGACCTGTTTTGTTTTAATGATGGATGAGTTAATTGGGCAATTAACTCAATAACAGGTGTCCGTAATTGCTCAATGCTTCGGAGACCGAAGCTTACGGTTCATTTTTGCCATTATACGGCGTCGATGGACGGAGCTGTTCACAGGAGGCTGAGGGTGAAAACGGTTTGAATAGCCGGGCTTCACACCGTATCATCTCATTATGTTCGATGCCAGTGAAATTAAAAGTTCATTTAAAGTAAAAAAAAAGAAAAAAGAAGCAGATTGTGTGTGAGGGGGTTTCTCATAAAAATGTACAGCATTTATGGTTTGTTAAATATTGTCATTTTAATTAGCCGCTACGCTGCAGTTGGGTTTAGTCCTGTCTTTGTAACGATTAAAGACAAAACTAATCATTCAGCTCAACTCCGTTTTTTGATATGGTGCCAATTCACAACAAATGTCGTCTCAAGGAGCTTTACAACAAAAATAATTTCACTTCAATCACATAAACATTCCAGTTGATATATGTTTCTGACTTAGTAGCGGTATTCACTTTAGATGCTGGCTCTTTGGAAATCATCGTGTTTGCACTAAAATACCATCTTCTGTCTGTTAGACTGAGTTATCTTCAGTATTCTGAAAACAAGCTGAATGAATACTATCAATAAAGTTCTTCCTCCCTCCTGTTTAATGTCAACACAGCAATGGAGGATTCTTTGAGTTTTTGGTTTTAGTTTTGAGTTGCAGCTAAAATGAAATGCATTCAACATATTCAACTCCATTTTCTTTTGGTTTAAACCTAAAGTTTTCCCTCAACCGTCTTCATTGTGCATACGGCAAGCGATAGCATTCGGTGATAATTGGATGTAAAAACACATCTTATTCATTTAAAATGACTTCATGCATTTTTCAATTTACAACACAGTGGGGTTTAATCAGCCGTCATCCACGCAGTTCTCAAGGTTCTGAAACACGGAGAAAAGAGTAAGGAACCTGAAGGATTAAGTCTAATGACTCTCACACCACGGCCAGAGTTTATCTAATGAAGTGGGCTAAAAACACTGCGTTCAGGTATTTTAACAATCTAAGAAGTACTAGGCAGAGCCCTTCTCTGCTCCAATTATCTTTGTAAAAGAAAAGAAAAGTATGCTCCTATATTTTTATTTATTTATTACATGTTTATTGCACACCTGATCGTTGGCTTGTTTGCAGCCACTCGCTAATTTGCACCGTTCTTTGTGAATTGTGACTGTCGTTACTGTAATGAGGCTTGTGCATGATGCTCCGCATTATTCGGAAACTTGCGCTCCCATCTGCTTTCATTTTCACTAGATTGCAATCCACCACAATGTTTTAGCATTTATTTCAATAGCATATATATGACGTACAGTAGATGCTTGGTGTGAAAATCATAAACCCATTTTTTTAAGTTTAGTTTTTCTTTCCTCTGTATTTGGTTTTACAAATCAGTCGTGATCAACAAAATTTGCCTTTAGAAACAAAATAAGCTACAAAGAAAAAATGTTAATGTCTACAGAATAATGATTCATTAAAAATATCTACTATAAAAAGTGTGACTGAATAAATATTGCACCCCATTTCAAATCACTGACCTAATTCAACAAAGGACTAGACTAAAAGACTAAAAACACTGCAACCAATCAGAGAAAAGGCTAATCAAAAGTATAAGTCAGGGGATGGAGACAAAAAAAAATCTCTTAAGGCTCTGAACATCTCTTGGAGTTCAGTTAAATTCATAGTCCGTACTTGTGACTGACGTGTGTAGATCACAACCTGACTGGAGAGAGACGACCCCAGGTCACCATGGCTACGATGGAGGAGCAACAGGCTTCAGCAGCCGAGATGGGAGAGACTCTGCAGACAACAACTATTGCCCTGGTTCTTCACCATTTCATTTTCAGTTCAGTTTATTTACAACAAATGTCTCAGAACACTTTACAAAAAAACAAAAAAAATTTCAATCGGTCACACATAAATTCCTATTGATCCTAGAAATTTTTTTGGTCTATTGAGACCCAGCAGATTGCATTGAGTCGGTGATAAATTTTGACAAGCGCCTGCGTCGTGTCGCCAACTTTACAGCAATCTCTTATACAGAGCGTGCAAGTGGTGACAGTGGAGAGCAAAAACGTCCTTTAAACAGGAAGAAACCTCCAGCAGAACCAGAACCTGGCTTAACGGGTGTGGCTATGTGCCACGATCGACCGGGGGTTTGAGATACACACAAAAAGACAGAAGAGCCGATCTAGGAGCACTTTCTATGCTAATGAAAAGTAAAAGAGGGCATTATGGAAGAGTGGGAATGAGAAAGACATTGTTGATGAAAACCAAGATTAAGAGTTTGCCAAAAGGCATATGGAGAGAATGTTTTCTAGTCTGATGAGACCATAATGGAGTTTTTGGGCTGTCAGAGGCCATACACCACAAACACACCAGTATTATGCTGAGGGGATGCTGTTCAGCTGCAGGATTTTTAAGGTAGAAGCTAGAAGAAATGCAGCAAAATGTAGAGAAATCCTGGAGAAGACTCAGTCAAAGCCCAGACCTCAATCGGATAGAGTGCAATCACTTATTTTATGTGAAATATTTTTATTTAATTATCCTTTTTTGGTGTGTAGAAATCAGTTTTCCCTTTGAGATGAAAAGAGTTTATTTTGTAGGATTTTGGTCAAAAAGACCAAATTGATTTAAGCATCCAAGGGGGTGAATACTTTTTGGAAGCACAATAAGATTAAATTGATCACGTTCTATTTCAACTTGATCTATTTATTAGATGCATTTTGTTATCTAATAAAGCCAGTTGAGTCTACTTCAAAATTTAATTTGTAAAAAAAAAGTACATTCACGCTCTCTTATGTTGGCCCAACACATCAAACTCCAATCGTCGCATACGTTGAAGTCTGCAGTTGTAGCACGATTTGAGCGAAGCGATGACATCAAACGGTGCACGATGACGCGACGCCACGAAGGAGACGAAAATAAAACCAGGGACAGACGGGTCTTACTGGGACCAGGGTTAACCCGGTTCAGCCGCTGATGTTTGCTCAGCGTTAGGGAGACGCACAAAAGCATCAGAGGCAGAAAGATTTCCGCGGACGTGCATCTCTCCTTCACGAGGCTCCTCAGAGGCTTTTCCCCCTTTTTTTGTCCAAAAACGACAGGATGATTTAATTCTCATTAAAACGCGTGGAACGCACTAACAGCAGAATTTGTAATACGTTACGGTTCTGTCATTACCCCAAAAGCCGTGATTGGTTTCTGACATTTGGGTGTAATTGAGTCATTTGATGAAAGACGTTTTGTGTTCGATAATAGCATTTGGAGCATTTGTGAAAGCGGTGAAGTCATTTGGCAGCCAGCAGGCACTCAGGTCAGCGAGTTTAAAACAGGAAATTGGGAAGGCGCTCTGCTTTGTGTGTGGAGGGGGGTTTGGGAAATATTCACGCAGAGAACGACAGGAAACACCAGAATGGGGGGAGAGGAGAAAAAAAATACAATAGGGAAAAAGAAAAGAAGGAATAAAAACGTCCATTAGAACCACTTTGTCACTCCGACAGATCTTAAAAGAAATCCTGCAAAGTCAGAAAATAAAAAATTAAGCTTCCTTCATGACTAATAAATATTCAGAGCGACATCATACTGTGCCAATTTCTTTTCACTGAAATTGTATGGAGTGAAAAATGAAGAGCAAAACACTAACAACAATTTTTGAGGGGGATTTCTTAAAGAACAGATGGTTTAACATTTAAATATCGCATCACATTAACTGCGCTATTCTATAATCACAGAAAAAAAACAAGTTAAAAGCCCAGATGTTTTACTTTGATGTAATTTGGCACACTTGAGTATTGGATGTGCAAATAATTCTATTTCCAAGGAGTTGCCTAGTCTTGTTTGGCCTCCAGGGGGCAGACTTTATAGAATCAGAAATGGTGCAATCGCTTTTGTAATAGTGACTATTAAAATATGAAAACATGTGGTAAGATTGAGCAACAGAGAATCTCTCATATACGGGAGTTTTACACCGGCCTTGTTTTGGGTTCACATCGCATCAGGCCTGGCGGTTGTCTCAAGCTGTCGTTTCCCCAGCAGGTGGCGCACACATTGGGATGACATGGCAAAAACTTGTACGTCCCTGTGAAGTAGATGGAAAATAATACAAAGTATCAACATTTTTGCAAATCAAAGTCTGAAGAATGCGTGTTACATATACACCTCTGGGGAAAAAAAAGAAGAGCCCACTGCACTGAGCCCCATTGAAAATCTCATGGTTGTTTTACCAGATATTGATTTCTGAACTCTTCCTGAGTTACAACATTAGTATTGCTGTTTCTAAATTTCTCTGAAATTTCAGCAGAGACAATCACAAAATGTTACCAATTTTACCCAATCGCTAAAATTTTCTTGTGACATACAGTATGTAATGGGATACTATGAAGCTTACCAGAAATTGCTTTCGCTGTAACAACCGTGCCCTACGTTAAAGAGAGAAGAGCTAAAACTAAGATAGGCTACAATTCTAAAGCAGCGCAGAAAATCAATGTCATCGTTTACCACCTGTCCTTCTCCCTGCTGATTGGTAGACAGAAGGATTTTGAAATTCTACTGGTGAAATCCAGCTCAATGGGAGAAATCCCAGATGGAGGAATTAGGGAGATGAGAATTTCTTAGAAAAGCGGTGGTCAGGCAAGCTAGATGCTAAAAAAAACAAACTAGAAACTTGGACAGATCAACAACCCTAAACACAAACCCAGAACTACACCAGAGCGGTCTGGATCAAAACCTAACGCACGTCCCAGTCAAAGTCGATACTTAAATTGAGTTGGGAATCTGTTTCTACACTTGCAAGTTGCTGTCATGCAGTTTGTGTGTTTCCAAGTCAATAATGAAATCAGTTTTATCGCTGAGGTTTGAGTTTGTGAACATGCTTTGCTGATTTAAACAGAAGCGGCCGAGTGGGTGTGACGGATTCAAAAAATGTCTATGATCACAAAAACAGAGCAACTTTCAAAAAGACGGGGTTTAATTTGCTTGAACCAACATCAAGGCCTTGCAGCAAAACAAGCACTAAGCTTTGTTGGGTGTTTGATTTAGGATGTTGTGGGTCTCTGTGTGAAAAAATAAAAAAAAGAAAATAACCAGGAGTAACCATGACTAACTGTCAGTGTGTGTATAGGGGTATTTATTTCAGCCCCCTTACCCTGCCAACCTCCAATCTCGAATCCCCAGCCGACACTGTTACACTGTGTTAGCGCCTGCTGGAGTGTTGCTGCGTTTGCGTGTGGTCACGCAGCCTCTAGTCTATAGAGCTTGACTTGTGTGTTTTCATTGCTCTCACCCCTGCCTTTGTTTGCCTGCCACTGACCTTTCATCATAGTTTGAGTCAGAGTAGGAAGTGCTGCGGGCTGACAGGAAACTCTTCGTTCCCGGCCCCTCTACCCAACTCTGAAAAATGTCATCCTGCAATATTAACAAGCGCAGGCAAAATTTTGATTTTAAATGTGAAGCGAGGCAGAGGCAGCCCTGGCAGAGAATTCTTGACAGAAGCCAGGTATCTCTTAGGGAAATGCAACACAAAGCTATGCTTCACAAAGTTTTTATTTATTTATTTTTTTATCTCACCAAAGTAGACTGTTCGATCGGGGACCAAAATGGCAACATTTGTAACATTTTCAGCTGGTGCGGTTCGCTTTCACACTGCACTGTGTCAAACAATTCAAACGCTTTGAGAAACCTATTCCACCTGTTGCCTGCGGGGGCACTGCACCACAAACCGTTGAACGAAACGACACAATAAATGCCACAAAATGTAAACAACAAATCAGTGGCGTCAGATTTTAGCGGTGATGGGATTTCATTTTTGTCGTTGACGAAACGATCACGAGCCATTTCTCGCACAAATGCTAGACACACAGGTTTGTTTTGGTTGCATTTACCCAGAGTGCCTTGCACTGTTGTCCACTTCCTAGGTTTAGAGCGGCCTCTGGTCCACTTGGCATTTATATGTGCATTCAAACTGCACCAGAGTTAAATTCAACACAACCAAAGCCTAGGTTTTTAAGTGGACCACAGTTCGCTTTCATTCACACCTCCATGAACAAATTTGATTTATTTGGCAAAAGAACTAGAGTTCGGTTAAAGCGGACTAAACAGGGCTGGTGTGTACACACACCTAGATGGATGAAACTCCTGCTAATCTAAACACGACAAGCAAGTTTAAGAAAAAATAAAAACATACATACTTGACCCCGCTTGACGTTCTTCTTTAGGGTCATCTGAATTTTGATTCAGCTGTTGGCTGATAATGTTAAAGCCTGTTTTCATACGTTTATTTAAACCATAAAACATAATCAGAATGAATATGAAAATTTCTCATTTAGGAAAATTCCTTCTTTATGCCTGAGAATGGCTTATTAGAAACTCATAAGAGTCTAATTTGTGAAAGCCTGTAGGTTTTCAGGGTCTTTGAGTGTTTTGTTTGTGTTTCAGAGTGTAAATGCTGGACTGCACTAGACACAATGCAATCTTAAAACCTAATCCTGCTTCAGACTTTGCCTTTACCAGGGTTCCTACACCCTTGTTTTTGTCGTTTTCCACTAAAAACTTGGGTGACTATTCATTTTTCACAAAAGGTAAGAGCATCTTGTTATAAAATAGAAGTTTATTACAGCCGTTACAGGTTGGCCACACGGGTATTGCTTGCAGAGTATAATACAACAAAACAGCACAAATGGTTGTGCTGAATGTCTCCTTATGATAAAACCCAGAGTTTTCCTTTCACTTCCACCTGTATGTTCAGAATGTGGGAGTGAATAAAGGGAAAGAAATAAAGCATTTATTCCCTCAGCTAGAAAGGTTTTTGCTGTCAACCTGTTTGAGTTGGTCATATAGGATGGATTGATACCACTGCTCAAACACAAAGTTCGGGCATGTATGTTTCGTAATCTGGACCCATCCTCCGAGGCGACCCAGCTGACAACTGGAGGACTAGAAAATGCAACCAAAGGAAGGCAGATCTTTTCATGTGATGCATAACTAACAGATCAAAGAAGAACAGCAAGGGGGTCAAGAGAAAGTCAGACTGAAGGATAGTAGCAGGGGTACTAATCAACTCAGCAGCAAGCAGGTACAATTTAGGAAAACACTCTAATCAGATGGTTGGAAGAGGTAAGTAGCAAATCTTGTTACTTTTATTCTCAGCAGGAAAACTTCTTCACACACATGTGCAATGGTACATAACAGCACTGACTTGAGCTAAACCAAGCTAAACAGAGGAACACAGGTGAACTTAAATACTTAGGGAGAACAATAAAGGAACCAAAAGGAAGGTATTAAGGAGAAAACTCCGGGATGCACCGTAACCCCACGGAAACTTTGTGAGGCCTCTGGATAGTTGACTGGCAGACCTAAACCGGTTGGCTGTTCCCGGTGGAGATGTTGAGGGTGTCAGAGACGGCGGGGCCCAGTTCCAGGGGGTGGGATTGCCGACCACGACCCCCGCAGAAATTCCCTGGAGCTCATCTCCGTCTCTCGGTCCCGCTGTGCAGTTCGCTTGGCCAAACGGGCAAAGTACTCAAATAGCGTTATCACCTCACGTTCTTCCTCAGGTTACTTCGTTTAGGTTGGATCCTAGATGACAGATAGTGCCAGTTCCAAGCACTTCAACTGATGTTCAACCATTCAGTGTGATGGTTATGATATTTCACTGTAAGTTAGTTTTAATGCACCAATCCAAAGTGGCTGTTGATGATGACCCTACTGTAGAAGTCAGGGTCACGGTGTTGCCAATGATTGTAAACCATTGGACGTAGAAACCGTCCTGGTCAGTGGCTCTTGTACATCTTATGCTCTGTTCACACGGCAAGAATTTCATGCCAATTTTTGTCTTGATTTTCCCCTACTGATAATCAGAAGAACGCCCCGCTATATTAAACAATATCCATGCATTTTTCTTACTTATACAGTCTGCTTGAATCATATGCCAGACTGAGTGTGTCGCAGTTTATCAGAGTGAAATATGGAGAAGCTCGATGCAAAGATGGCGAACAAAATAAACATGATTGAAAGCACAATGTTCAACCCCACTGGTGTCCAGAAGCACTGCAGAAAAATGAGGAAACGGGAAACAGAGAGAGGCAGATCATTTTCTGACACAAGGCAGAGTGCAAAGCATTGCAAGCCAAAGATGATCTAGAAAAAAAAAGTGGGGGAAAAAAAAAACAAACAGTAAAAAGTATATCGAGAAGGCTGAAAATGGCAGAACATGAGCATATAGAACAAGAACAAAAAGTTCAAGCAAAACCAGCAGGCTGCTTGCATAATGTTTTATGAGTTTAAGTTAAAGCTGCTGTGACCTTTGGAGACTTTGTCCTTTAAAAAGCGGTTTGTCATATCGGAAGAGCCAGCCACACAACTTGTCCTATTCCTATTACTGAAGTTAATTTCTAGGCCAGTACAATTTCTTTTCCACTGAGTGATGTTATCTATATGGCACGGAACACTTTGTTGCATTAATTAAAGCATAATGAAACGATGCCGTTGGATAAGTGTGACACAAAGCTGGCGAGGGCGCGGCTGCTTCGACACACTGACCAGGTTCCCAGCACCCAGAATAGGGACGAGTTTTTGAATAAGGGGGGGGAAAAAAATGTAAAGCACAATGAGCGATTTAAAGAAAAAAGAAAATTTTTTAAAGATCTACAGGACACTCAACAATCAAGTGCTTGGAAAAGCATCAATATTCCTTAAACTGTTTCCATTTGTTACTGCGTTTCCGTTACAAATGTGTGCAAAACTGTCGAAAAAACAATTTTGCGACCGCGGTGTTAACACTGAATGAAAATTCACATTAAAATGATCCGGTTTGTTCATGTGGTAACAAACTTGTTCAAACCTGTCTTCTTTGTGGTTTGAGCCAGTGACAACGTTCGGTTCGTTGGTCATGTGACTAGTGATGCAAAAAAAAGTGTTTCAGTTTTGCAAAAAATAAACGAATTTTGATACAGCCAAAAATAAAAAACCCCCAAAAAACATAAAAACACCTTATCACAGCGACCAAACTTTTTATCCAAATACAACTTTTTTCATTAAGCGTCTTTATTTTCTAAATGTCACGTCGCACATATATGGTCAATGGAAATGCAAATATTGTCATTCGTTGGGTTAGAAGTGATTGTTCAATACACACAGGAAGCAGCGGACGACTAAGAAAGGAAATAAAAAGTCTGACAGTCCTGTAGTCTACATTCAAGCCTCTTTCGTTTGATTAGATCTCAGAGCAACCGGTTGCCTTCAGAAGTTTCCCAATTAGTCAATAAACTCCACCTATAATCTCAACAAAAATCCAGATTTTCCGTGAAGCAGAAACAGCTGAATGTGGTGTGTAGATTTGTACACATCATTTTTCCCCCCCCCAACAGGTTCTTCAACCAAAACTGACGTAATGACCGAGCTGGTCACGACCTCCAAACCAAGCAGACAAAACTTGGCTGACTGAGTGCTAGTTACCAGCCTAACCAAATCTAACTAGAAACTCGCCACTGGTTTTCAACCAGGTCCTGATGCACGTTAGAGAAGAAAGCATTTCAAAGCATTTCTTCTATCGATCATATCGAGTAAAGAGCATATCCCCTACTCTAACGTCTCTCCGCCCGTCTTTCCAACCATGTGGTTAGAAAGGGGTTTAAGTAGGAGTGCTTGCCAACAATGATGGCATCATTCAGGTTCTTTCCATCTTTTCGTGTCTCTTTTTGTGCTCCTTGCCCTCTCACTACATGAACTGTTTTGAACTTAGCCAGTTTTCTTGCCGATTTACCAGCTCCTACATTTGAACAATCAGACATTCCACCTATCCACCGCCCTACGGGTTGCTACAAAAAAAAAACTAAGAAAATTGGCACGGCATGCCAGATCATTAGGCAAAGAATCACTTTTCTACCCTCATCATCAGAGAAATGAAAAAAAAACACACACACACACACCGGCACACACGCACGCACTTATGACGCCTTTGAGGCTGATGGAGTGGCGTGCTGAGAGAGAGAGAAATGGAAGCACAGAATAAGTGCAGAAGGAGCAATTTGTTGTCATGTGAACCTAAAAGTTGGCACAAACGAAAACACAAATGTTGCGAGGAAAACTAACAAACTAAAGAATATTGGGTGATTTCACAGTCAGGTGAGGCGACTAGCTAATTATGCAAAGTTCCGCAATAAAATAGTGTATTTTCAAAAGCTGAAAGTGAACGGCACCAGCTAAAAATGTACCAAACGCTGCAGTGTTGGTGTACAGAAGGAACAATTCAAAGTAGTGTACATGCAGTTCAATGTACATAATCATTTTGGTTATAACGTAGCGTTTCAGTATGAGAAATGCATTTGTGTGTTTTTACGGTAGAAGGGGAAAAATCCATGTTCTTTTAATGAATGGAAATTTGGTGCATGAATAAATCTGTTTGAAGAAGCGTTCTGAAAATGTGCCATCAGCATAACTACTTTTTAACGTAGGCCCGGCATATTTTAACCGTGGAAGACAATAAACGTTAACCTTAAAACACAATTTAGACCATAAACTACTGAAGGTTATCCTGCAATAGTCAGCCCCGCCCTCTCCTCACAACTTCGCAGGGCTGCCTACTGACCAGTTCTCCGTCTAACAGGTCCGGAAAATCTCTGAGACCTGGGTATTACCCTAAAAGTACTCTATAAGAGATAATCTATTTAAACTGGTGGCGAAAGTGATTCGTCTAGCTCTAACTACCTCCAATCCAGAAGTTATGACCCTTTTCAGTTAAGAAACAATCAGCTGAGTAGCCCTCGCAGCTGCATAATTCCAATAACCACTTCTGTTAACGGTAGCCCACTTTCTAAATCATAACTTGCACTTGGAACCGGCTAGATTATGTTTAGTGACTTAGATGTAAGTCCCAGGGTCATTATTTACTCTCACCAAAGGAAATTATGAAGCCTCCTATTTACTGGAATCATGTACACTAGTTTTACCTTGATTAAAAGAACTGGACAAAGATTAAATGACTCTATTAATTCCAATGTCCACCAACCTCATTAGAATTTTATAGTATAAATTTATTAAGCAAGCTTAAGCAGGGATATGCGACATACAAATCAATAATCAATTGTAAATAGTTCAAAAACAGTGTAATAAGATTTACATGTACAATCATACTACCCTATCTCCTTTCCCTAACTTTTAAGTCGCACGTTCTGAAATGGAATTTCAATGAGCAGATTCAACTCATACCCAGAAGATGGTGGATCTTTTGGCAACAGGAATTTCTTGCGTCCTTGGTTGAGGTCTTTGCCTGGTGTGGAAAAACCCTCCTCAGAAAGGGAGCAAAGCCGAAAGGGTCTGAATCCTTTTGCAAAACCCAGTTCTTTATCCCTGAGGGACCTTTGTCCTTCCTCCAAGTCTTGTTGCAGAGTTTGAAAAATGCTGGGTTGAGACGAGACCAGCGGTCGAATATAGAACCAGAGATGGGGCGATGGGACCCAGTCCTTTCTTAGCGGTGTGAAGTCCGAGCTTCCCCGTGGTTCTGAAGTGCGGTCCGTAGCTTAATCTGCTCCTCTGTGAGTTGTTTCTCCTTCTGCGCCGCCGGACTGGGAACAGCTGGTTCCTCTTTTCAGCCCCTTTTTATGCCTCTCTCCACCATGTGTGTGTATGGGAAGGTTTGGTCTACGTGACTTGCTTCACATCTGCTGTCCCTCATGAAAAAGTCCCCACATTTCTCAACCTGTTTTTGCTGACCATAGTGGAAGTTCCCGTACTTCCTCTTTTTCCGTTGCCTCAGCCAAACTCACCGCACCACCCATCCTGTGCGCTTTGGCCATCTGTTCAGAACTGCTTGCGACATTTCCTGTTTCAGGGCTGTACTGCATTCCTCTCTTTTCCTATAACTCACTATTATTTATTATAACTCATTAAACACATTCATCCTATTTGAATTGATTTCAAATGATTACAACTTCATATTCATTGACAATAAATCACATCTTTTGTCTTAGTGCTAATCATTAACATAATCATTACATAGTTAAATCATTACAGATCATTAATCAGAGATTCTTTGCAGAAGGTTATTGAGTGATTACTTATACTCATATTATTCAGACTTATTCAACTTAATTAACTTTTAATCAAACTACAGGATTACTTTATTTCTTCCAAGCCATTATGCATCTTTTTCTGCGTGTGCCTGGAAAGATCTCATACCCTTATGCCAGTTTTCTCGACACTACTCTTAAAAGAAATCGGACATCAAAGGGCCTTCTTCTATTTATTTATGCATTTTTATTTATTCATTATTTTTTTAAGTGGATGTCAATATTCTACTTCGTTTCAGCGTTTCGCTTCAAACACCGATGAAAAACATTAAGATTTGTGGTCTTAGTTTAACAAAAAAAGTTAAATTCTTACTGAAACTGCAAACCAAATGTAATCTGAAATGGATTGAGGTTATCTGGCCGTTTCTGAATGGAGCTAAAAAAAAAAATTAAAAAAAAGGTTAAATGAACAACAAACATCCTTCTGCTCATGTACTGTTTTTATTCATCTTAATATTTGCTCTCAAATTCGACAACAGGAAAGAAGACAAGGCGTCTGAGTCAAGTAAAACCGAGAGCAATAATATTTGCCGACGCTATTGTCAGCCGAGGTGGCGTAACGTTTTCAGCTCCGGAAAACTAATTTCAACATTTCTATTACATTTAGATTTGTTTCACCAGCCAAGATGCAAGTTTGTGTAACCTAAAAAAAACAAAGTAACCAACATTCAGGAAAAAAAGATAAGATTCTGTTTGGTTTTCTTCTTCATATCTGAATGTTTCTAATTTTTCTTAAAAAGAAAAAAACATTTTATTTTGAAAAATTACATGTCTCTAGTCATTAAAGCCTATACTTTCGGTCAAACTATGTGTCATCCGTTTTGTGAAGCGTGTTTTCGGTAATCAAACGCACTGCGGATTTCAATCCCATTTTAACACAACGGCCTCAACATTTACTGTAATCGTGAGGAATTTAGGATTTTTAGAAGCTGAGGATTTCTTCGAGCTCGACGTCTTTAAAGTGTTCAAAGAACCTGAAGCAATCTCTGCTCCCTCAGGACGAGCTTGAATGGCTGTGGAGTTTTGTTTCTTCAGGCGGTGTAGCATAAAAAGAGCAAATCTGTGGTGGAAATGATTACGAGGCTTGAAGATCACTCCGAAAAATCTTCCTCTGCTTCTTGAGCGCAGTGCATTGCTGCATGCACAAAATGCAAGGTAAGGCCCTGACTTTGCAGAGAGAAAAATCAGAAAGGTCAAAGTAATGGAGGATTATTTCAGAAAATACAAGGACAGTGGAGAAGTGACCAAACATTATCAAAAGAATGGGGAGAAAAAAATCCAAACAAATATGGTAATGTTGGTCTGAAGACTCTTCGGAGCTTCTTTCTGTCAATTATTGTTAAAGTTTAATGAAAAAGGGTGAAAGGCCAATCAAGTTGCTGGCAATAAAAGGAGTTGTAGAAGAGGTGTGGGCACAGAGAAAATAAATCAAATTAAAAACAGTCAAATTTCAATTCTGTACAGCAAACTTTCTGTATGATCTGTACACACAGAATGAATTTAAACTGCTGTAAAAAAAAGAAAAACATAGTTGTTGAGTGGACTGGCAAAACAATATTATTCTAGAATGACACAAAATTTATACTGATAAGACATCATTTTAATGTTTTTAACGAGTTGCAATTTTTCTTAGAAACATTTGAATAAAAACCTGGAAGTAAATTGTTGGAGTTGGAACAGTTTTTGTAAACCGCCCTATACCTCCCCCTGTTGGTTGTTTTGTGACACTGCTTTGGCGACCCTGGAAAAGAAAACGGGAAGCAGACTAATCCAAGATGGCCGAACATAATGTCGAAAGCGTTCTTCAGTTAGATATCAACCTTAAAACGTCGTTGCTTTTTACAAGATTTGGCCGTAAGCATGGACTATGACAACGCTGATAACTGGCATGATCATTTTTACATTTAAGAGAGTTATGAAAATGTTAATTTTGGCATGCGAAAGATGGTCACGAGCAAGCATCTGATATAATTAATATAATTAAATAATGTTATTGAACATCTTTTCAGTCCTTCCAGGATTTTGTGGTTGTTTTATTGATAGTTTTATTTATTTGATAGTGAATTGACAATAAAGTGGGTAATGAGAGAAAGGGGAAGACATGCAGCAAAGGTCACCAGGCCGGGAATCGAACCTGCGACGGCCCCATTGAGGACTAAGGCCTCCATATGTGGGTTGTGCTTAGCAGCTTCCCCACCACAGGACCCCTTTGGGATTGTTTTTGTGATTTGTTGCAATAAAAATCAAAGTGTTTGTGGTACTAATTTGGAGATATTTGCACATATTTATGACTGTAAGTGCAATTTTTTTTTTTGTCGCTGTATAGATCATGGACTATAATCTGTCATCAATTAAAGCTGCGGCAGCTGTCTAGTACAAGTAAAAAAGTGCTTAAAATCTGCAATAAACCCCCAACTGTGTATTAGCAAATCCAACGCAAAAAATTGCGTTGGATTTGTTGACTTTGCGTGGATTTCCACAATAATTCTCAAGAAACTGGAAGAAATGATTGATATAATTAGGCAGTAACCAGATAAAAACTGCATCGATTTGATTGATAACATAATATTAAAGCACACGTTGTGCTTCAATGGTCTAGAATCTAGAGGGCCAGATAAGAAGCTACGGCCCAGGGGCCTTGACTTTGACACATGTCCATTAAACTCTGCTGCTAGCCAGAGACAAAGTCCTTTCCTCATGTTCTGTTGTGTGGTACTTTCCTCTCCACTGTCAAAAAAAGCAAGTCGTGTCATGACGGGTGCAACACAGTTTGCCTCCGCCGGCCTCCGGTGCAGCGTGAATGTCAGCTTATTCTGCACAGTGGCCTCACCTCTCTGGGGAATCAAACAGAATATTTCTCGGTATTCATTACACACGCTGCGGCTATGAAGAAGCGGTCTCATCTGCTCGGCAAGTGCGTGTTAAGAGGTCTTGGACGAGGTAAGTCATTTGATCAATACAGACACTGAGGCCTATTGAGTTCAGTGCAACCCCGGCTTTGTGCTTCTCAGCAACTTGAGAGATTAGGCCGGTTTGCTCACACTGAACATATCGCCTCTAGTGAAAGAAGAGCTCAATGCTGAGGCTCCAGCACGCACAAGGTTCCTTCTTAAAGTTCCGCCGTACTCGAGTTTTCTGTGTGAAATTGAAGAAAATATGACACAGTGTGAAATGTTATTCAGCCAAGGCGAGAAGTAACATATTGGTTGTCGTATGCTATCAACGTCAACTCCCCATCGCACCGAGCTCCTCCCCAGTTTGGACGGTTTCGTGCGGTGAGCCATGGCTGTCACAGTGCCTGTCACTCATCCCCACAGCCTCTCGTGAAGCCGCCGGCTTAAAATGGAACCTTAACATTTGCATTCCAATTAGCATAAATGTAAGAAAGTGGAACAAGTCGCTTTGAAAGTCATCCAGCAGTGCGCATATTCGACCAAAAAGGGGAAAGAAAAAGGCAGCAGCATGTGCCAAAGAGGGGAAAAAAGAGAGAGAGGGGACAGCGCAAACAAGGGAGGGCAGCTCTGTAATATGAAAGTGGGCTTGACTGCATGTTTGAATCGCTGGTGTATGTCTTTCATGAGCTTACAACTTCACACTGCGTGGAAAATCCGCCGTAGCGCCGAGGCGTTCCCCTCTGAGATCCGATCCTGCTGATCAAAGACACCTTGAGTTTAATTTAACATGTTAACAAAGACGCGGGGAACGGAGAACGGTTTGTTTGCTGTGTGCTGTTTGGCGTAGTCAAAGGCTAATGGTGGGGTGTGATGGCACCAGGTGAGATCATTAACTATGGTATATTTTTCTTTGATGATACAAAATCTTTACTGTTCTTTGAACACATTCTCGCCCCTGTGCCACGTCAGTAACATTACGGAGCTTGTCGAGTGTTTCTATCTCAAAGCAGAAGTGCATGAAGTGACATTTTGCATCCCATTCTGGACTCCGTCCGGACCGTTTCACTTTCCTGTTCTGGGATGCCTCCGCCACGATTATTTCTCTTACAACTCTTCCAGATGGCAGCCGCACGGCAGCATTGAAAATAGGTCAGTTGAAAATGACGTTAGTTTATTGAATGAAACAGAATAAACCGTTATTCATCACTTGATGGTACGCTGATTATTTTCTTGTAAACCTTTACGCAGTCTAGGAGTGACTCAGGGTCACGTTTTACTGCAGGTCGTACATGTATAACTTAGCATGTAACAAACAAACCTCTTGAGTCTTGAATCATGCAGACCTGGAACAAGAGCTAGCAAGCGTCATGGCTACAGTCGTGTGTTTATTTTGTTTCCACAGTATTTGGCGATAAGTGGGCATAACACATTATGCTTCAGGTTACATCTTCTCCGGTCTTGGGGGCAGGCGTATTATTGTTAATTTAAGTGTTCTCGACGTGCATTTCAAAAACACGCCGCCACAAACACTCTCACAAATAGGAACGAGGGCTTTTGTTTATGTAATCTGGTTGAAAGCTTCGCACAATTTATTGCATAAAATCTTCCTTCAGGGCATGGAGAGCAGGGAAATTAAACGTGGCAACGGATTTATGTTGAGTGTCCGTGTTGGTGTTTTAGAACAAATTAGAAACAGACAGCTAGCTGAACACAAGGCAAATCAGATGTGAGGCCTCTTCCCCCCCCACCCCATGTTTACCTCTCACATATTAATTTTGGGAATTTACCCCAAGTAACATTATGTTTTGAAGCATTACTGGCTGCATGTTGCTGTAGTGCAAGAGACATTATTGATGCGCTGCAAGGTTGTGACTCAACATTTCCAGGAGCTGTAACTGGAGGCGAAGTTCCAAATACTTTAAGATAGACCTCTTGGGGGCAAAGCCAAAGACATTTCTGCTTTAGCAACTTTGTGTCAGACTGTGGAAAAAAACAACAACTGGGTGGAAAAAACAGGAGAATAAATTCTGTGGACATCAACATATCAAGCATCAAGGAGGCCAATGAGAGAGTCAGAAAGATGTACAATATGTCAACATCTGCTTGGTTTAGAGTGTTGTACCATCATCATGGCTGCTCTCACACTTTGTTTGAAAGTGAATTGACAAGAAAGTGGGTAATGAGAGAGAGAGGGGGGAAGACATGCAGCAAGGGTCATCAGGCCGGGACGTGAACTAAGGCCTCCATATGTGTGTTGTGCTGAACCCCTGAACCACTGAAGGAGTTATTCTAAGTTCCCAGTCTTGTTCTTATCAGCAGAATAGAGGACCTGGAGATCTCAACATATATTTAACGTAATATAGCTGGGACTTGAGGCATGACAAAAGTTAAATCATAGCACCTAAAAGAAGAAAGGGAGACGGACCTTCCTTCCACAAGTTTGTAGAGAATTACACACAAGAAAACTATTAGAAGAAAATGTCAACGTGCTTCTTTAGCCTCAAGATGAAAAATATGTAAAGATTTCAAACCATTTTGCAGTTTCAGTTTTGTTCATATCCCAACAGATGCACCACATCTGCCCTAAACACACATGCATTCCTCCACACACCAGTCTACAAATGAGGGCATGTGAGCTATTAGAGAATCGGATGCTTTGCTGAGCGTGACCAAAAACAAAAAAAACTCTGTAGATGAGACAAGGCCAGTTGGGAGAGGATTCCACCGATTTGCAGGCGAGAAAGAAGACTGATTTCCCGAATGATGTTTTATGTTGTGGACCGCAGCATTTTTCTCTTAAAGGAAATCAAATTGCCAACTGTTGTGTTTCTTATACCGGAAGAAAAATGATTAAAACAGTGAGGAGCAACATTATTATATTATTATTATTATTTATAGCACATTATTTATTCGTTGTTATAGAAAAATCAAGGTCAATGGGAGAAATCCCACCTTGAGCACTGAAGAGAGATGAGAATCAAGTGGGAATGCGTGGGAAGACAGTGGCCAGGCGATGTGTTCCAGGATCTAGACTGAACTTTCTGTTATTAAAATAAAACAGAGTCTGACTAATTATGTTACCATCTGATATATTTCCATTTTAATTTTTTTACAACAAAATGTGACCAGTAAAAATATTCATCATTTTCTCAACATTTCTAGATTACAGATAGCTGGTGAAAGACGTAGATTGGGGGGGGAAACAGTGGCCCTTTAAACTGACCCTTGTGGCCCTCCAATCATGGACCACTGAGTAGGTTTCTGAGCCTAACAAACTGGAGTCTTTCACATTCTAATATTCCCCTCTTTCGTCTGACAAAAAATATCAACGTCTGTCATTTTCCCATGACTGGTCATGGGAAAGGCTGCTCACCCTGGTCTGGGTTGGCATCAGGTTTTTTCACAAATACATCACAGCTGCTTCAGCTGAACGTTCTTTCCCCGTTCTTGAGTCCAAGCTAAAGGTGTAAAAGAAAAAAACCCAGTTGGAGTCAAGGTGAATGACTTGTTAGCGTAGCCGTGAGAGCAAATTCTACTCTCCAGTCAATGTACTGCAGAAGGGCACGGTGTTATTGTGCATGTGACTACGGTAGAAACATCTCAGTGTGTCCGGGGTGTGTGTGTGTGTGTGTGTTTGTTTCTGTCTGCACAGAGAACACATGCTCCCTGCCTGCAGTACAGTGTCGATAGAACCTCAGCTCACCCTGTGGATGCATCATAGATGATCACGGGAAGTGTGAAAATATGCTTTCTGTAGTGTTTAGCCTGGTAACAGAGGTACCTTCAAGCTTTATCAGCCATTCAGCCCATTAAAGGGAGACAGACAGGCTGCTGGGGGGGTTTGTGTCTTCATGCTAGGAAAAAGCAAACACTGGAGCTGCCTGAAGAGCTCAGAAAGACGATTACAGGGTTTTTACAAAAGATTTGGTTTAATTTAGCCACTCAGGAAGTTTTTTTATTATTATTATTATCATTTCACCTTTAGGCAAATTGAGTCTGGACTTTGACCAGGCCACACAAAAAACAAAATTTTCCTTTTTTTTTTTTTTTTTTGTGATACCAAACCGTCTGGATCTCACGATCTGAAAGATAGGCTGCACAGTTCAGCAGTTGTGCCTTGAAACAAAAATGTCCAGGGCTGAAATCCTGGCCTGGGTCTTTCAGCATGGAGTTGGCATGTTCCTGCCATGTATGCGTGGGTTCTCTCAAGCTTCCTCCCACAGTCCAAAAATATGCCTTTTAGGTTAAGTGTTCTCTACAGCGTAATTTGTCCTTAGGTATGAGTATGTGTGCATGATTATTTGTTTTGTGCATCTCTTTGTAGCCTTGTGAAGGACCTGTTCAAGGTGTACTCTGCCTCCTACCCAATGATCTCTGCAGATAGTCACCAGCTCCCCCACAGCCTTGCATGAGTAAAGGCTTACAAACAGTTGAATGGAAGAGGAGGACAAATCCTGTCTCAGTTCGTTCTACAGATATCCGTTTAAAGGTAACGGCTGCAAGTGGCTTAATGGGACTGTAGAAGACTTCTTGTTGCAAACTTCCGAAACTACTTGGTAAATAAGTTCCTTTTACTGTTTGTCCAAGTCATATTGCCTTTCCACATGACTTAATTGCCCTGTGTTGTCAAAACTGTGAATTATGTTTGTTACAGTCCTAGTTCTGCTCCATGAGCTTCTCATCCATCGACCACTTGAGATAAGAACCGGTTGCTTCCTCCAAGACCCGGATCAGGATGGATCAATAAAATGGATGACGCCTCTTTTGGTTTCAAGAGCTTCTGAGATTTATAAGGCATTAGGGAAAAACCATTATCATTAGTATGAGTCGGCCAGGTCTAGATGGTTAAAATAGTTAGGAAAGGCAATTTACAAACACGTTGTTCAAGCAGTGGATGGGAGTTGCCTGGTACCTTCGAGTTGCCTTACCCTTGTAGTTCGGTAGACTTGGCTTGTTTAGGAACGACAACATTTCCACCTGTGGTGGCACTGCGAACCACTGAATGAAATGACATAAAAACCTCAGAAGAAGAAATTCAGGGCAACTTCCTTCTTCACGAAGTGGCATCTGATTTTAGCAGTTGCAGTGCTTCCCGTGTATGAAGGCCTTTACTTCCTCTTTACTCCACATCCGAACACAAGCCATTCCTCCCACTGACACTGAACACGACCATTTGTTGTGGTTGTATTTAACCAGAATGCCCTGAGATGTTGTCCACTTTCTGCGTTTGGAGCGGTCTCCAGTCTGCTTGGCATTCACATATCCATTCGAATCGCACCACAGTCCACTTCAACCGAACCGAGACCTAGGTTTTTAGGCAGTCCAGAGTTTGCTTGTGCCTTCACAATTCCCCAAACAAACCAGATTTCATAGGCAAACAAATTAGAGTTCAGTCAAAGCGGACTAAGCAGGGCTAGTGTGAATGTGCCCTTAATTTATTGGGGTATTGATTTCTTCCAGTGAGAAGGAGAAAGATGCTTTAGAACTAGTTAGGCAACAAATTAAGAACTGAAGAGCGAGAAGAGCCAACGGAAGCAGGCTTTCGTTTTACCCAACTGGCTTGTGCAATCATTTTCCTTGTGGACTGAAGCCCATAGAAGATTGTGGTAATGAGGAGATGAGCAACGGCCTGCCAAATAAGCTGACTGGGACCAGAAAGGGCCACCTGGGGGAGCCAAAGAGACAAGAGACTGAAAGGAAACAGCCTGCTAGGGAGAAGGAAAGAAGAGAGACGAACCATTCTGCCAACTGGGATTATGACATTTCCTAAGCCACCCGTAATGATATAGTGCAAAAATATAATCATGCTGCTGAAAGCACATTCTATTACATATATCCTGCAGTGTAATACAGTACTCACACTGCTCTAAAAAACCAGTAATGTTACACTAAGTGCTAATGCAAGGGAAAATTTTCTTACGGAGAGTCGAGGGATTTCCTCAGAGATGAGAATAGCCATTATTTCTGCCAGGCTGATAGCGAAGAAACATATGCACAGATTCAAGACCAGCTAATTATCGGCTCTCAGCGTAATTAAGGCTTATAGTTGAGCAAACATAATTAGTAAGCATTATGCAGATCTAATGGGTGGAATGAACAGGTGAACATGTTTTCAGTCCTTTGTTTATTAGCTAAGGGTGTACTATAATGAGGAAGGAGAATAAAAGTTGATTAGTTATGACCTAAATGTGTCCAGATTCGGCTTTGGTTACAGAAGGAAGGATGCAAAAAATGTGGCTGCACTATCGAGTGTTCAGGTGACTGTGCTGAAACGGGAAAAACCAAAACCAGTCACACAACGAGTCTCACTCTCAGCAGACGGAACGTCTGAAGATTTATGCCACACTGAGATAATGCCGACACCCTTACTGCAGAGCATAAGCAATCAAACTGTAACTAATAATGTCATGTCTCATTGGCCTATGGGGGGGAAGTCATTGATCACGGTGTGAGTATTGACGGCGCAGCTTGTTTATGATCAGAGACGGGTGGGCCGGGAAGCATTTGAGCTTCGGCGAGGGATCTCGTAATTGAGCACATGTCACCGTATAAAAAGAGTTTCCCCAACAGCAGCAACAAACTTGTCCAATATGATGCTCTAAAATACAACCGCAATAAATCTCGTAGAATGTATTGTACAAAAATAAATAAATAAAAAAAATTTTTGTGTGTGTATGCGTGTGTAGCTGTTTGGAAATCAGAGTACAGCCTGCAAAAAAATGGCTGACAGAGAAAGAAAGGAAGAAAGGAAGAAAGAAAGTTGCTTTGAAAATAAGGCATAATTAAAGCAGTTTATCATTATCTTGAATAAAAGCGTTTTTGTCCTTGCTCATTTCCCTCATGAGTATAACAAGTTGGCTTGTGGGGGGGTGGAGATGGGCCTAATTTGTCGTGAAGATTTCATTCCTCTCGAGGTGGCCGCAGCAATGTGAGATGAAAAGATTCGTTAAAATTCAGCCACATTTTAATAAACACTCTGCTTGTTGCAAGAAAATGGCATATTTTTAAGTCAGGATCCTCGGGGCCCAGAACTGATAATGTTCCATTTAAAGGTTGCCGTAACACAAGAGTGATAAAGAATCCATACGTCACCCAACGCACACAAACATCACACAAACCAAACGAAATACTGTAGCAACAATAGTGGATGTAAAGTGAAATGAAAATACATGTTTTTTTTTCCTTAGAAAGAGACAAAAAAAAGTGTCACGTAGTTAGTTAGTCTACAGGTCTGTGAAACGGATTTCAAATTCTGTCACAATATTTTGTGGTAGTAGTGTGATATTTGAAATTTGTTTCTTTAGGACAACAGTCACACAAAGAAACGTGATTTTTATCACCAAACTGGACGTAGTAAATGCATTTGATTTGATTTTAAAATGGATTTGTCTTTATGCTCTCGTTGAACAGTGTAGAAAATTGTAAAACTAACAATCTCGAGAACATGGACAGCTGTGTGAAGTTTTAAACATCACTAGTTGGAATTTCTCATGAAAACGCTAAACCTGAATTCTTATTATGGTAAGAAATTTATCACAATAAGTGATAAATGGCATGATTAATGCCCTTCTCTAATTCAGGCCACTTTCAAGTATGCCTGGAAAATACATATAACGCCTGATAAATGATTAATCCAGCAAAATGCGGCTCTACAAAGTATAAACTCAGGATAACTGACTACAAATTAAAACCACTGTTACAGATTTTTATTTGAAAAATCAAAACCATCTGTCACTTTGATTTCATTTTTCAATCATACATGGCTGTGTTTTCGTCTGTGATATGAAAACCCTTTAAAATACACATAAGCTCATAGCTGTTATGTAAGAAAAAAAAAAAAAGATGAAATATTTTAGCAAACCCTTGTATGTTCCCCTGGAATTTGGTTTGAAATCTATTTTTTTTTTTTACTCCCGTTCTATTCAAAACCTAAATTCACCCCAACAGATGAGCAAGCCCCTGTTCAGGAAACGCTCTACGCCAGAGTTAAACGCTAAACCTCCTGCCACGATTTCAAAAGACTTTGATCGCCACCGTGTTGTTACGAGCAGCCGGGTTGACCTTGCAGAAAGCCCTCCTCCACACTTACTTCAGGGGGACTATTTTAGGAAGGACGTTGCAAACATTCTGGGTCGCCGCCGAACAACGAGATACACCGTTCTTTACTGCAAGCGCCCGATTTTGCCCCGAGGGTCAAAGAATCCATCTGTTTTCTGGTCACATATTCAATATACGTTGGGTTTTGTAGCGTCAGCAGCCCGAAACGGCGCACAGCCGTGCCCTGCAGGAAATGCATCACCACAGCTTTTGTTGGAAGTCTTCAGGAGGAGCGTGGAAGGCTCCTGATTGTGTTGCACACAAAGGACGTGTGCTGGTAGATATTTAAAAAAAAAAAAAAAAAAAAAGACAAGGCAGCGAAACACAGATCATTTCACAAACACCAACTCTGCTTCCGCATCACACAGCGTCTGGTCCCTCAAACGCCGACGCACATGGCGGATTTTATTGTTCGGCTAATCTGTCCGTTAGTTAGCAAATGTTTAAATTACAGGAACCCAGATGACATAATTTATTTATAATTTCCCCACCACATAGTCCAGCCTGCACATCACGGAGATGAAAATGATCCTGATATGATTAGATAATAAATCTGTCAATTCAGGCCCTGCTGTTGCAATTGCAATGCTGCAGCTGTGCCAGCTGCCATACCTCACAATTTACACCAGTTGGTTGTGTTACAATAAGGGGATGAATGAAAGGACCGATTAATCAGCAACATCCTGAACTCTTTAATGAAACGGCTTAATATCAGACTTTTAGGTTTCATTTTTAATGAAAGATACCTTATAAGGTACACTGGGAGTCCAATAGTGTCCCTAATCTTGATTTCATATTAGTCCTGAAGTTATTGTTTTACTGATTTGAATTGTAATTTGATGCTGGAAAAAAATGATCCCATTCCAGAATACATGTTTTATCACTTTAATTTACAGCCCAAAAGTTCGAGGTTGGTGTTATCAATCCAAACCGATTCTTCTGGGAGGTTTTACAGATCTTAGCCAGGTCTTGATGTTTTCTTTGGGAAAAGAAAGAATTAAAGATAAAAGCTGTAACTAGGGCCGGGGCTTTGACATGGTAATTGCGCTTAATTCGTTTCATGGATTATATGAGCTACTTCTTAGTGTTGGTAAAAACGTTTAAATGTCAATAGATTAGCAACGTTGCAATGACTTCCTGAAGGCGGAGTTTCAGAAAGACCAGGAGGTTTTTAAAGAGACAGAGGCCCAATTTCAAGGCGTTAAACATCAAAGTCAAATTTCTTTTAAATCATAATTGATTTAAAAAATACAACACCTGGAAAACACACAATACTGCCCCTTTAACATGCAGACAAAAACAAATTCAACATCCGGAATTATTTTTGAAGGCATTGTGACAACCAGAATGTCAAGACAATATTAAACATTCACGATATTAAGTGGTTCTTCCAACATAAATAAATAGTTGTTATTGCTTTAGTTTACCATGAAGCCGCTTTGAGATCAGAAATCTCTTTGAAACGTGAGCCCTGGTTAAGACAGCAGCCACAAAAACCCAAACTATGCGTATTCATGAAGTGCATAACATCCAAGCTTAATGTTGTGACTATTAACAGATATCCCTGCTACCTCCAGCACACCGAGCCAGCCTCTCTGACCACGCCACCAGCTCCATCTACCTGTGTGGACAGAACCCCGGTGGGTGGTAAATACCCTCATCTGCTCTCCCTGCTCCAAATGCCACTCCCCAGTGTGAGTAAGCGCTGAGGCTGGGGTCTGTGCACATTATTAAACCCAGGCCAATGCATTTAAAACCCCCTCCAGACTCATTCTTCCACATTCTTTCCATTTAATCCTCCTCTCCTCTTTTCCCCTCTTTGTGGCAGATCCATACTCAGTGGGACACAAGATTTGCAAAGAAGATATTTCAAGGCGTATTGTTTTTCAGAGGTCTGTTGCTCACATTTTCACTTAGCTCTTTTCTCCTAAGTATCAGTATTCACTATTATGGTATAAAAGCGCCTCTGTAGAGAAAAAGGGAAGAAAAAAACAACTTTGGCTTTTAAGAAGTCGGTGTTGCGCTAATGAAAGCCTGACTGCTTCTGAACAAAAAAACTTTTGGCTTTTATCTGCACAGAACTGATGACCCTTCATATATATATATACAGTATATATATATATATATATATATATATATATATATATATATATATATATATATATATATATATATATATATATATACATATGTATATAAAATCTTTCCTTTTTTTTGTTTTGTTTTCATGAAGTGTGTAAGCTGTGAGCTTCCATTGGTGCCAGAGTTTAGTCTCATGTTTTTTGTCCACTTCGACCTTTGACTGTGGCAGAATCGTTTCATCAATAGCAACTACCAACATTTGTTTGTCCGTTCAACGTGAAGCAACTCTTCTGCCATTTGGTTTTTGCTCCTCTTTGTGTATTTACTCTCCTCTGTTTGGCAGATATCGTCATAACGACTTCAATCATTTAAATCGGTAAAGTAAGCAGAGAGAGCACAATGGTGAAGCAGTGACGGTAGGTCAATATGACACAACAATGACTGAAATTTCACACTTTTAATATCATTAAAGCAAAAGCAAACTCCACAAGAACAGAAGAATTTGTTCAAAACATTGGCTTTATTGCCCTTAATACACTTTGCAACCACTTTGGCAGTTATTATCTATTTGGAAAACCCATTTGCACCTGAACCTTGACCCCTTGCATGTTGCCATTTTCTGGGTGACTGTTAAGGTTACCTTTCTGGCTGATGCCTTCAGATGTTTTGTTCAATATTTCCATACAAGTTATTTGACATCTATGCTATAAAATCTACTAATATATACATTTTTATGTAGCAATTTTCCAAGTACAATAACTAATCAATACTCATCTTTTTTTTTATGTCAAATTTTGTATTAGACTGTCATTTATTTTGAGAAATTGGTTTAAAATTCTACATGGCCCATGCTGTTGGTCCAAGTACCGACCCCTGAGGAACTCCACAATTTGTAAGCATGTAACACTGCTATCTACTGTCCATCTCTGTCACGGTGGTAGTGTTTCTTCTGACAGAACAGAAAATTAAGATAATAATTTTTTTAAAGTAAGCTCTTGTTTATCAAAATCGCTGCGCATGAGTGTGTCTCACCTTGGGGGTTTAATTCAGAAGGGTCAGTCCCTTTCTTTCTATGAAACATGCTCCTGGCCCGATGGTTCTGTGTCTATTACTGCTATTATTTTTTTCGATAATCTTTGTTTTTCTTTCTCGTAGACAGCACTCCTTTCACATCACCAAACTAGAGTAGTTCAGTTTTAAAACAAAGGCACAAGCTGGGAAGGGTGGGAACGTTTTATGTTGTGCATCACATCGCTAGCTAACAGACTTGTAAACCAAACAATGTTCAGAGTGTTTTATGCCAAACCTTAATCCATTTATTTTACAAAAACATCATTTTCCTGCTTAATTTCACAACAGTAGGAACACATAGGACAAAACAACGGGTGGTCAACCTTATTTTTTGGGAGGCGAAACCCTTAAATGCAAAACGTCCATTCGTCCAAGTTCAACAGTGCATATTCTAGTCTCTGTTCTGAAAGTTTTAGTCTATCAAGACTGGTTTTATTTTTAAAACTATGTGAGCAGTAATTTCACAAGCTAACACTTTAATATAAAACCTCCACATTTTCCACCATCATATCCGGGTGATGAAGACGTCATGTAAAGCAGACTGCTCACCAAAAAAAATAAAAAATAAATTCTTTACAGTGTACCCCCAAAGTGTAGTAATTCAGAAGATGACTTTAATTAAATTTGATATTTCTAAATTGACTTTTTTTTCCCTCCTTTGTTGGTTTTTGTGACTTTATCTACCAGTTACATTAGTATGGATTGAGTGGCCCTTGTGAAAATGAAATGACCGTCTACAGGGGGAACTTGACTGATATAATATAATATAATATAAAATAATATCCTTTGGGAAAGACAGACAGCACCTGTGAGTCGATGTCTTACTGGATCATGTGTCCTTTGCTAACCAGGGGCTTGACGAACCGTGTCTCACACGTCAAGTGAGACTGTAGGCTCATCTTCAGAGCGCTGCTCCAAATCAGTCCTCTTACAACCAGATCAGATTTTGACAGAATGTCACCGATGAGGCACGAATTAGGGCCAGGAAAGACACATTATTGGGGTCCATCTGAAAGTTAAGTTGAAAGAAAAAAAAAAAAAACAAGTATAGAAGAAAAAGACAGAATCCTTTCACTTAACTTCTGTGTAACTCCTTTGTCTTTGTGCTTAGTGACCTGCAGTCATGAGAGGCAGTCACCTGTCATCACAACGATGACAATAAATAAATAAATAAATTTGCCCACTTGGCTGTTCTATGCATTTGTTTCTTGTACGATTTTCTTATTTTTATGATCAATATGGCTGAATTTACGTGTTGCCTGTTCAAACAGAGGAGAGGAGGCTGTTTGCAGTTGGCACACGTCTATTGCCGTCTCCCTTTATATTGCTGCACTATACATACACTACACACACCCACAGTCTGATATATTTAATTAGTATTTGTGGCATCTTTCATCTTTCTAATCAGCCTCTAATCCTTCTAAGCTGCATTTCATATTTACACTCATTCATATTTGAGAATTATTTTTAAGGTTCATGTATTTCAGCAGTTCAATTCAATTAGTGAAACACATTATATAGATTAATTAATTAGACAGAAACTGGTGTTATGTTTTGTTAATTGTGTGGATTTTCAGCTTACAGCTTTTGAAAACATGACATTTACGATTAGAAACATTTTCAGTACAGGCCTAATAGAAAGTATTTTAATACTTGCTTAAAGGTTGTTATTTTCCAAACGCATTTTTAATCAGAAAAATGAGTCTCAGTGGAGCTCATATTCTATGTATTGAATATAATTGTTACTCAGAATCCACACATGTTGACAAAATTGTTGTCGCCTCTCCTCTAATGACTTTTAAAAAGCCTTCAGTGGACATGGAAATAACAAAAGTAATAATAAATAAAAATTTGCTTAAAATTGGTCAGTGAAAATCCCACACTGCTTTTCAAATATGGTGCAATGGAATAAATTAAAGAAAGCAAAACTAATGAAGGGATCGTGAATTAAGTCAATTATGATGAGCTCAACCCTGAACTGCTTCTTAAGAAAAGAACGGGGAAAGGTCATGACCCCGTTCATAGGGCAGATACTTAACCTGCCATGGATAAGCATCATTTCAACAGAGCCAGTGAGAGTTTAGCATGTTTAGTCCAGGTCCAGTCAGTCATATGTCTTATAAAATAAACATTAAATAAATAACCCTCTTGGGTTTATGTTTCAGTGCTATAGCCTAATTCTTGAGGCAAAAAGAATTGGATAATAAACTTTAATAATAAACAGAACCTGGACAATAAACTTCCTAAAGAAGTAAGGCATCAAAGCTTTAGTTTCCAACAATTATTTTCTCATTCCGTTCTTTTACATTTTAAATTTTACTGTCAATTGTACGAAAAACACAAAGTGGGGAGGCAAGCCATAATTCAAGGAGGAGAGAGAACAGGGCACTGCCGAGTTGAAGGAGCGCCTCAGACCAAGCACATGGTCTTCGTTCGCCTCAGCTTTGAAATGACATTGCCAATTTGCATTGCCTGTCGTCGAGTGTTCCCTCCAGATGATTGAGATGACAGCGTTCGGCGTGCCCTGATTGCACCGCGGTCCCCCCCCCACCCTGCTCCCCACAAAGAGAGCGCGGGCAAAAACATCACCGATGCAGGAAGTCGAAACGTTTACGGATTTCATGGTGGCTTAGAAACAATTTCTCTGCTCTAACTGAAGGATATTTTAGAGTGCCTTCGCCGCACTGAGGAATCTGATTTAGCGCAACAGAGGCACACGGGACGCACCTTCAAAGAATTCCCGCCTAATGTTGGACCGAAAGCACTTTCTTTCTTTTATATTCTGGGGCACATTTGTTGCAAAAATAATTTCCCCACAAACATGCAAGTGTTTACAGCTCACTGCGGTGGGCCACCCCCAGTGATACGCGGGCGCGTTTGTGTTTACGTCTTTGTTTCTTCTGTGCCGGCACAGTCTCTTACATTATTCTACTCCTATCATGCAGAAATTGCCTGGACAGCCATTTGGCTCGCGCTTGCTATCCATTTGTAATTCGGATAGAGGGGCCATGACTGCATGGGCCTCGGGACAGCAGCAAAATCAATTGGGTAGAAATGACATCTGCCAGAATCTGCCGCTGGAGCACTCATAGGTACCATAAATGAAATCACAAGCTCTAATTGTGTGCTGATTTATTCACTTGTCTGAGTGCATCGCCGTTGTTCCAGCAAGTAGCCCCAGAGCCTTGACTGTGTGCTTGGTCATACATAACACATTTATTTATTTACCCCATCCCTTCTGATTCATAGCATCACTGGGGGATATACCGGCCAGCCCATCTCCTCCCCCCCCCTGCCGCTCCCCCAACCCGTCCGCCTCACACCCTCGCCGCATTCCTTCCCTCGCCCTCCTTCTCCTCCACATTTGATTAATTCAGTTTTCTTCCTATTTTTCGTGGCCGCCTGCGAAATGAAATGGCTGCAGAGACAACTGTCACTTGGCTCAAGTAAGATAAATATGTAGACGCCTCCAGCAGTTAGAGCATGTCTCGCATTCAGAGTGGAGATAGAGACATTTTCCCAGCCGTACCTTAAAGGAAAATTGTGGCAGGCTTTTTAACAATTCATCTAATTGTCGCCGAAGCGGCGGCGTGACGCGGGTTGGCCACGTGACGCCTTGGGAAAACATCTCTCCGTCTGCCTGCCAAGGAGAACCCCCGTGATAAGAGACCACCGTCTCACTAACGGTGCCATTTCCTCTATGCCACCAGAGTCTTTCAAGAAATCGGTCGACTGAAACTTTAACCCAAGCTCCAATGCCGGCCTAAATAAAACATGAAACAATGCCTGGGAAAGTGTCTGCAAGGAAGGAGGACATAAAAAATTAATACACCTTCCACTGGGCCTCACCAAGAAATTTATCTAATCCCTAGAGTTCATCTTGCTCTTACTGTCACCTAGGCGACAGTCATGGGAGGTTACAAGCATGCCAGCGATGATACTACAGGACAGGGACAGACAAGAGAGAGTTCCATTTTCTTTTTTTATTATTCTAGCGTGGCAAAGGGAGAGAGATGTAGACAGAGGTTGAGTAAGTTGGACTTAAAGAGAAGAATAGAGCAACAGATAAAGGCCACAGGAAGGAGAAAAAGAGAACAGACAAAACCTGAAAGCAATTTCTAGGGAAGAAAGCCAAGTTGCTTGGAAATGACCTCTTAGAAATCAGGCAGGGAGGAGAGAGTCAAATTAGAGTTGTAAGAAAAAAAAAATCTGCCTTTGATGAAGCCATCCTTAAAATATCAGACATTTCCCCCACGGCTTTTGGCTTAAATGACATTTTCCAATATTTGTCCTACATTGCCGTTAGCGACAGGCAAATGTGTGAACATGTCAGTGCGGCGGCCAGTTGGGAGATGGTGCTACGGTATCATTTAAGCAGTGAACAGCCCTGCCTTTTCCAGCTCATTAGCCATCCCCTTCTTTGTCCCAGGCCATTTGATAGCAGCATTAATCTACGGCTCCACTAGGCTTCCTCTCCCTATTTACTGGTATTTCATGAAGATTACACCACTCAACCGTATAAATGTATGCTTTTTTTCCCCTTCCACCTCGCCCACTTAGTGTGAGCCCCCAAACTATGTTGAGTACCTTGGATAAACTTCTGCACAAACTGCAGATTAAATGTTGCATTTCCCCCCTAAAAGCCCTGAGAGAAGAGATGCAGGAGCAAATGAAAAGAGTTTGCCAACAAGCTCAAATTTTGCGATTTAGTGTCTGTTTACCACCAAGGTGTATGGCATGCTTCCAAAACTACCAATGTACTTTGGTTAGAATTCCCCTGTATTTGACTCCAGCTCCCCATTGATATGGCACAAGCAACGTCTCTGTGCATAAATCAATTTAAGTGTTAAACCCAACAAAAATTGCTTGGCATGCCAGAGCCGCCGCACTGAGAAACAGAACACATATGAAAACCAGCCGCATCCATCACTCATCCATAAATCATAAGTGTGGATGTAATTATTGCTTTCAAAATCCACGGGATCTTTAAGTTGGACTGCTATCATCATCCCCGTTTGTAGTAAAACACCTAGTGTTTGTTTGGGAGGAGTTGCCAAAGGCTGCGATGTGTTTCAGACTTACAAGAAACACTTGAAAGAATCTCGAGACTAAACTAGACTTCTGAGACCCCAAAAAAGTCTCAGAAGTCTTTATTCTGAAAACTGAAAGATTAAGGCAATGAGAAAAGAAATACTTCGTCCAAACAGAGAAATCTCTAGCTCCGTCGCTTATGAGTGAAATGAAATGTCTTGGATAAGCGACTACAGTACTTTCATTATATTTAAGTCTGTCTTACAAAACTCCAACACTATCCAACGCTATTACCGTTACTATCGTTAGCAGCATGTACATGGGGATGATTGACAGCACTAAGACCCGCCTACTGGCTGTGATTGGTTGTTTTTGAGTGGGCGCGGTCTTTATCTGCAGATGGCAATAGTAGCTCAGGGAGGAAGTGGAGGAAATCAATCTTTAAACCCCAGTGGGCCAAGAGAAGCAGCTGTTTGTGGATGTGCGTCAGATTTACGGGCCTACCAGAAACTTGTGAATTTTTTACATACCACCTGGAATCTTTGTATGTAAAAAAAAAAGAAAAGGTTTTTAATGTATTAATATGTGTACGTACTTTATCAAAAAGAATCTATTAAAGTCCCAGTAGTGTTAAAAAGACATAGAAAGAAAGCTAGAAATGATTATGGCTGCAATAATCAATTTGGTTTTCTTTTATTTCTTATTTAATAGAGCAAATTAGAGCATACGTTTTTTTTGGTTTTTTTTATTTAAAACTTTTGCCAATACCATATGAGGTATTTGACCTGGGAATTATCTCGCCATATCACACCTAAAACATCAGAATATGATAGATTTTTATATTTAGCTTAGATTGATCAAGTTTCACATTTTCCAAAAGATTTTGCACTATACCAAGATTTCTCCACCATCGAGAAAATATGAGAAAACAGCTTTGTATCTGTAGCGCCTTCATGATTTGAAGTTTTCTTTTTTCCCTTTAAAGAAAAATCGCTTCGCAAGGATGCGTGGGTAGCAGAGAGTGAAAAAATAAAGACACATCATAGAGGTAAATGGTCCAATGCTCGTTTAACGAGTTATATCAGAGAGCCATCAAAGCACTATTGGTTCAGCTAACATGCTCTGCACTCACGCTTACCACCATGTCACTGTCAATTGTGAAGCTAAATATCTCCCTGCGAGCTCTCACCCCACCCAACCCGCTTTTCCCCCCCTTAGCAACAGATGCCGCACTGACACAACAATTACATGTGCTTGAATCCTCATCAAATGTGAATAGTGGATGTCATCCCGGTGCCATCTACCCACACGCACCCTCCAAATCTTGTTTATGCACAAACAAATTAGCCCACGACTCCCCGTGTCATTAATTTCCCCCCCCCGATTCAAGGCAGGAAATTTGACCTCCTGGGTGCCACGTCTCAGGATTCGGGAGTTTCAGTAGAAAGCGGGAGATCTTTGTGATTTATAGCAGTTTTTAAAAATAGGCAAATGCAACGGTTAGCATTTGGATTTTCAATTTTATTTTATTTTTTTTAATCCAAGATGTCCTATGAGGGTATTTTAATTTCTGAAAACATGCTGGGTATTATAACAAATTGGTTTGAGAAAGGTCTCTTCACAGCGTGTGCTCAGAGAAACAATTTAGCAATAAGAGTGGTACAACCAACATATGAATAAATTATTGCCTGAAAAAACAAAACAACAACAACAAAAAAAAACTACACCCTCGATGTTTTTTGGTAGAAAGAACACAGAATGGTTGCGAACCGTTTGGCAAAGCCTGAAGCAAAAATGCTAATTCTTGGTGGCAAATGTAGGAGAGAAAGAAACTTCATAGCATATTTTCCCCCCTTTCTTCCTTCTTCGCTATGAATTCAGTTCTCCTCTTTTTATTGTGTTTGGTGGTTTTGTTTTAGAAGGAGGAAGTGGCTGTCAATAAGCATGGCCATGATAGTGTGGAAGTGCTGCCAGTTCCAATAAAATGGGAGAGAGATCAGTGGAATGAAAGGTGACCTTGGCATAATTGAGATTCATCACAGAGAAAGCCAGGCAGCTAAACAGAAAGGGAGCAGGCATAATGGAGGGAGAGGGGGAAAAAACTGACTTAAAAACACAACATAAATAATACTTTCTTTTATTAGGAAACAGCCAACTGTTGGTCAGGTGGTAGGAATTGTGGTGTGTATTTACCCCTTAAAAGTTTTTATTTGATTTTTTTTATGTTTTAATCCAGCGAATACAATTTACTATGGAAAATTAAAAATATACGAAATGGAGAATCCAAACCAAGCTAGCCTTATACGAAAGCATAGCAGCTTCTTGTTAAATCAGGGATTTACTGTGATTTTGGTTCAATTTCTCTTAACACCCCAAGCCTTACTAATGCTAGATTCATTGTAAGAATCACAAAAAACAGAAGATTGTTTTCACAACGTCCCAAACTCCTAGAAAAAAAGCAAAAGACTGTTAACGTCATAGTTCTTCTCTAAACACTGAGATAAGGGACCAGGTGAGCCTTTAGATCACGCAGCTGGGACTACAAAAATGTACAGCTCCGTGAATACAATGGAGGATGATACAATGTTTCTACGGTTTCAAGCTGGTGTTGTTGTTTTTGCTTTGTTGTGCATCACACAATCCCATATTACGGTTTACAGTTCATAGTAATGGGTCATGACTACCTTCCAAGGTGGATCACAGGCGTAACATTGGTGAATCGACTCCCGAGTGTCCATTCCATGACGGGAACATCTGGGAACTACAAGATGATGTGAAAGGGACGAACGTCATGGAAACCAATCAGTCTGGAAAGAGACCCAAAGTCAAGTGGAGAAAACATGGAACTGTGTTGAACCTTCACGGGAGTAGAAGGGTCGACCAAAATTAGTTAAAAACTGCATCGTTACTCTTCCAAGAAAACACAAAATAACTCAGAACATTTGAAGTACCACAGGTCTCTCATGCAAAGAGTCTGGGCAAAACTGGCATCTGTGTGAGAGTTCTACGGTGAAAACTACTGCCCCTAAAAAAGAATATAGGGGTTTGTCTCAAAATCTTGATGATACTCAAAACTATTGGGAAAATATTTTGGAGAATAGATTTTTTTGGGAAAGTGTCTGTGTCCCGTTAGCCTGGTAAAAACCAGCCTCTTGTCCTACGCTTTGCTTTGTCCAAAGGGTCTGGACATTCAGCTGTTGACAATTGCTCGTAAGGAATCTGTTTAAGTTTTACACCACTGATTTTACCCAATTGCTATAACGCAACGCCGACGTACGTGCTGCCTAAGCTGGATTGTGAAGGAAGATGCACAGTGTGGCTTACCGAAAATCCATCAGAGGAGACGTCGACGTCTCATTCAGACGTTGGGAGTGACAAGACCCTCGCACTTGGGAGAGGCTGCTTGTGTGAGTTTTTGGGGAATTATAGTCGGTGATTTTAAAGAGTGGATGGATTCAACACGTTCAAATGAAGCACAACGTTTTATGAACTGTGCGATGCTGTGAGAGCTCTGGTGGAGCCAGCTGTGCGTTGTCCAAAAACAAACAAGAAAAGGACCCAAACAACTCATCCTCCTAATGCCTCCTGGCATCTTCTTCATGGCTTTAAAATTGTTGTGTTTACAGTAGGCATATTTATTTTTGAGATTTCAATTTGCACAGTTTTGTGATTAGTAGAAACGTAGCAAGTCCACCTCTAAATGTCTCCCTAAAACTACCAGGTATTTGTATAATTATTAATCATTTTTCATTTTCAAACAGACAAAATCGGTTTGGATAGTTTCTGCCTCTCAATAAACTAAATCGTTTGAAAGCTGCATTTTGTATTTACTCAGGTAATTGTCTTGATCTGAAACTTTCAAGCCTAAGAAAGCAAAAGCAGTAGAAACTCTATAAAGGGGGCAAATACGTTCTCACAGCACTGTAAATCCGAGCAGCAATAACTATCTATTTAGGCCACGACTGCAAGCTTGTACCACTCTGATCCTCGCAGCTTGAGTTCTGTTTATGCAAGCAGCCCACATGAAATGATATACAGTAGAGGCAGAGCTCTTCAAACCAAATGGGGATGGGGGGCACATCTCGAGTCGTCTGGATGAGATAACACACAGTCGCTGCGTCGAGAAGGACATGTTTTGACCACAGAGAGAGACAATGTCAGAACTCCAACACGTTTTAAGGCGTGCAAACGCAGCGCAGCTCTGCGTCGCGTTACAGCCACTCCAGAGAGACGCGAACAGAGCGAGGGATGAATGGAGGTTAGAGGAGGGTGTTGGCACGCGTGGGAATGGATTATGGTGTCGTTTCAGACCTGCACAATATGCACTTTGGGGTCTGGGCTGAAACCTTCACATCACAGCCACACAGAGCTCCTGCAGTGGAGGTGGAGGGGGTGGAGGAGCGTGGGATCCCTAGACATTCAAGGCTTTCTATGGCCTACAACAATGGCCCACATTCTGGGTCCAGAACCCACCTGGCCTTGTCTGATAAATGGTTTTGAAAGAGGACACTGAATTTCAATCCAGGACGCAATCCATGTGCCCAAACGAAATGCTTCGGCTTTGCTTTACAAAATATTGCTTTCACTTCTGTGAGAGACTTGTATTTAAAGCGAATGTCTTTTACTTATTTATTTTTTTAATCAGTTTTTGCCAATATTCCAGCCCCGAATATTTTGCCTTGCAAATACTATGAAGTAGCAACCTAAAGTTCATCCAATTTAGCATCCACACCCATGAAACTTTTTAATATTTTTTTCTTTGTCAGGATTCTGTGCGTTAGACCAAAGGACTGCAGCTTTACTACTCACAGATCTTCCTCTGACAGAACTCTTTGAGTTTGCCAAATAAAAACGGAGAAAAATTCGAGAGCTGTATCTACATTCGGGGTTACTCACAAATAAATGTAAAACATTTTACAAACTGAATTATTAATTTTTTATTTTTAAATACCATAAGTCCTTTTGCTTCCTTTGAGTTCAGCTGAACAGAAACAAAACCGAAGTAATCAATTTTGGACCTAGAGATGAACGATAAGGAGTTAGCACACAACTTCAACTAATAGAGTTAAAACTGCTAGAACTGATCAGGACTGAGTGTAGTGATGAACTCTGACCTGAACCTTCAGAGTCACATAAAGACAATTACAAAGTCGGCCTTCTGTCACCTGAAGGCCTTTTCTGTTTATCTGCAGTTACGTGGAAAACTGCAGCAGCGTCTTCCAGAGAAGAGACTTAAAATAATTTGTTTAGTTTGTAAACGATTAACTTTTGAATATAGCGCCACAACACACTACAGATGTGCTGTTGCATCAACCTTCCACACCTCTCAGGCCTTTTGGTTCTGGTCCTCATCTCTAGAACCAAACATGGAGAAGCAGCATTCAGCCGTCATGCTCCAACAAGCTGTCTTGTTTTCTGGAACAAACTTCCAGAAAACTGCAAAACTGTCGACACACTTAGTTTTGTAAAATCAAGGCAACCCCCCCCCCCCCCTCCCCCCCCTCCCCCCATTTGTTTAGAATGGCCTTTAATTAATAATAAATGGAAAAGTGATTAATTCCAGTCTGGACCACAACTTTTCATTACGTGATATAATGTTTCTTTCTTTGTTACATTTTTATCTTGTTTGTTATTTGAACTGAACCTCCCAGCTGCTCAAATGTTCTGTGCAAATCAGCTTGACTTGATTTAATTCCATGTCAGAAATATGCTCCACTTTATGTTGGTGTAGCTCATAAAATCCAAATTAAGAACATTGAAGCCTGTTATAAAATGTAAGAAAAATATGCAGAAAACAATTGCACACTATGCTCACTGCTATGACTACATCCTTTCACCAATTAAATGTCTTCACTTCAAAAAGTACAACAGAATATTCTCTTTCTTCTGAACTGAATATGCTAAGTCTCACCGGCAATTTGTATTAAACCAACACTGAGCTTTTTGACATGATCTAAAACAATTTTAAAAAATGTGCCGATGCGGCACAAACAAGTAGTTGCCTCCATTCTCTATAATTAAACGGCTTCATAATCTTTTGCGGATTAAAAGGCCAACTAATGTCCAAAAAGAAAAAAAAAAACTGAAGAGGATTTGGTAAAATCAAAAAGGATTAATTACTTCTCATACTTTGCAAGGTTAGAGTAATTGCTTTTATCCACTCGAACAAAAAAAAGAGAATAAAATAATTGGCAGACACTTAATTAAAGGTTACAGCTTTGACATAATTGTGTAAGACAAGACAATTAAAAATCCTTTTATTTAACCGAGATACACGGGGAGTAATTTGTGTGCTTTGTTCTCTGGAGGGGTTGGCAAGTGTACGCTCCGTAAAGGATGGAAGGTATCTGGTAAACACCGACAGGACAGCGAAGAAAAAGAAAAATGGACCACTGCATCATCGAGACGCCGTACTAGGGAGACGGCCCAGGACGGCCCGTAAGGAGAAAAACACTCATTAATGTCAAGGTTATTGCTGAGACCTCTGGGAACATCGAAGGGTGTACCCCCCAAAAGGCTTGTTGTGATTTGTCACACTGACTTTTTTGACAACGGTAGCGTACAAATGTGCACAATTTTACAAGCATACAACGTAAAAACATAAAAGGAACAGGAGTGGTTTAACCATCCACTGATAAAGTAAAGCGAACCCTTGTTTATTGCGGGGGATGCGTTCTGAAAGTAAGGCGAAATCCGCAAAGTGGTTGGGTTTATTTATTTATTGTTTTTACAGTTATGCAGTAGTACAGGACAAAACCAATGATCAAAACCTGTTTTCAGGATTTCATCATTTGTTTAAGAAATAAAAACAGAAACACTTTAAATACTGTAAAATAACATTGTTCCTCTGACTGTGCCTCTTCATGCCGACTCGGCTCCGCTGAAGCTTAGTTTTTTACTGAAGGCCGAGAAGCCTCATGTTATTTTCCTCCTTTTCATGGAATGAAACTAAGATTAATCCATAATGGCGCCCTATAGCCACGTAGCTTCTACCTTCATTTCTGGTCCAGAACTTTTTCTGCGACAGTTAGCATCTTCCTCTGCCATTTTTTTTGGCGCGTCCGCCCGTGTCTTTGTCGGCGAAGAAACCTCCGTGGACATTATGGATTATGTCGAGGAGAAAATGTGCAAACATGTAAATTTGCCAAGCCGAAACACATTCTGTGGTGGACAGAGACGAGAGACGGAGGAGATTGAAGATCCTCGAAACAGAGAGGCCACGAAAGATAGCGAGGGTTCACTGTAATACCCTCGCTGCACCCAGATATCACCTGGATTTCGTAGAAATGACTTTAGCTGCTCTGTAAATCTGTCCTTTTTGTCAGTTTTACAAAGCAGATACCATCAATGCTATGCTGGTGCAAAAGAGTCTGTCGAGTTCAACCGCGGTGGGGAATCCAAGCTCCTTTTACATCCGGCTGTATGTTAATAATCAAAAATTTCAATCACATTTATTCTTATGTTAATAAAAGAATTACTCAGCAGACATGACCACAGTTTCTGATGCCTGAAAAAGTCAATTCTGGAACACAGTTTACTTAAAACAACAGATCTTCATTTGGGATAGAAAATAGATAAACTGAAGGATGAAGATTTTTTTTTTAACATTGTCTATAAAAAAGCTTTTCAGCACAGAGCTCTAATAAATTGACAACAAGGTGAGAATAATCTGCACAAAACAGCAAAAACTACTCAATGCTGTAATTAGTAGAGCAAAACTGCGACATGGAATTGGAAAGCATAAGCAAAGCAAATAATTAAAAAAAGCACAAAAAAAATTATGTATATTTGTTTAAAAAACTTCCACCATGGAAAATCTCTAAAAAAAAAAAAAAGAAAAGATCTTGTGAGAAAAAAGTTGTTTTGTCAAATATCTACCTCGGCTTAAACGAGATGTTTAAATAAACTGGTTGACAGTGTAATATTTAAAATGTTGCCAAGAGATTACAATGGTACCTTCAAAGGCAAACACAAAAACAGTTCTGAACCTATTCAGTCAGAACCTCTTTAAATTCAGAAAACTCGATACGTGTCTCTCTCTCTCTCTGCTGGAGTGCTTGAATATGACGTGACTCCATGTCTGAGGGATCTAGGTCAGACTTAATCAAACGTCAGATTTTCAACCCAAATGACAAATTCAGAGAGCAGTCATCACTCAGATCAGGCTTCATATGAGCTACTTTCTGACTCAAGTGTGTCTCGTTTTTTTTTTCTTCTTCTTCTTTTCTTTGCTCTAATGGACGGCAGCTTGGTTTGCCCCTCAGGTGAGTCTGTCAAGGTAATATTCCTCAGAAGTCTCTTGATTAGTTGTCATTTCGTATTCATTACGTCAGTTTTCATCAGACGTTTTGATCGTCATTGCTAATTGGTAAAGGATGAGGTTTTTTTTTCTTCTTTCTTTTTTTTACTTTGACTATATGGACAACAGTACTACCAGTAGTGCACTCAACAAAATCGACTAGAAGGGGGAGAAGAAAACTTTGGAGAGATTAGACAATGACGTTTTGTAAGTGGGACAGTATGAAAAGACCAAAATGCGATACAACGTTTACTCATTGTCTCAGTGAAGGCAATGAGTTTTAAAATAAATGTAAAGTAGAGAAATGAGATTTAGAACCTAAGTTTTCATTATGTTTTTGTCTTCTAGAAAAGATGGATCGGCTAATACTGAAACTTTTAATCTTTGGGTTTCCATCCTTTACATTTTTAATCTTTGTTGTTCTTTGTGTGATCAAAAGCCTCACCTCCTTCCATCCAATAAAGATCAGAAAAGTATTATCAGTTACGTTTTGGAATCATTCTTACTTTCTCAATTTGCACATTTTAAAGAAAAAAAAACAAACAGGATAAAGCCATACGTGGTTTTATTCTGTTTTTTTTTTTTTTGTCTCTCTGAGGTTGGGTCACGCCTCATAGTCCGGTAGACTCGGTTCGATTGGGGACCAAAACTGCAACATTTGTTATATTTTCAGCTGCTCTGTTTCACATTCACACTGCACTGTGCCAAACAACCCAAACTAACTGAAAAACCTGTTCCCAGCGTCGCCTGTGGGGGCGCCGCACCGAGAACTATTGAAGGAATCAACACAAAACTTCTGAAGAAGACAGTGAGCGCAACTTCCTTCTTCACAAGTTGTAAATAAAAATGTAGTGGTGTCAGATTTCAGTGGTTGTAGGATTTCTCCACTGATATACATTACTTAGTTTGGACATCGCCCCCAACGCTAGCCACGCGCCTGCATGCACTATTACCACGCAGCGAGTCATGTCCGCCAAACCAAACAGTACTGCAGGAATCTGTCACAAAAATGATCGTAGTACCCTTATTTCTTACCCGATTTCTGTGAAATATTGCTTAAATTAAAGCTGAGAAACATGCACACCTGCTGCCATGTCAACCAAAAACATCTCCGTTAGCCTTCGGAGCAGAGAGTTATGTATATTGTCACTGTAGTTAGCTTCCTGCTTTTCTTGCAGTCTCTGATCCGCTTGCATTCTCACTGCCTTCCAACTGTTCCAGAGTTCACGTCAGCCGGACCGGGACCTAGGCTTTTAGGTGGATCAGAGTTTAGCTTCTTTAGTCCGCATTAGAATTCAAATTTGAATTCACACTCCCCAAACGAAAGGGACTTCCTAGACAAACGAATTAGAGTCTGATTAAAGCAGACTAAACAGAGCTGGTGTGAATGCACCCAAACAGACCAACGTTCTCCTGTTTTACCACTTATACTTCCTAAAGGTCACAATAATAAGAGAAAGAATACCTCAAAGATGTATTTTTTAATGCCTTCAAAATCAAACGTTTATAGACAAAATGATTACTAACTCTTTAAACAACATTCTTCTGACAGATTACGACTTATTAAAGCGGCATAAAGGAGTTGGCTATGGCTCCTTCTCACCCTGTTTCTGCTAGATGACGTCTAAAAATCCCAAGAATAGCTGCTGTTTTACTGTTGCAAACTTTCTCAGTTAAAAGAGAACATATTTATGTTTTATTAAGATATAAATCTCATTGTAACGAGTTTTAAACAAGAAAAGGTTCTCGTTTTAATGTTTTCTCGTTTAAACGAGACACTGCTCCTGAATTTATTTCCAAGCTCTGGCAGCTAAACGCTTCCGTATTGAGGTGATATTACAACAGACGTGCACATCAAAGGAACAAAAAGCCGCATTTGTGTACTTTGCCGCGGAAAAGTGGGAAATCCAGTGTCTCATGGACGCAGCGGAGCGTTTTTTTTTGTTTAGCTCGATTTGCCCTGAAGGAATGAACAAGCCAATCAAAGCTTTTCACCCCTGCAGAAAGCTGCTAATGAGCCGCAACATTTCAAACATTCTCAGTCTTCCTCGTGGCCGCGTTGTTCTAATAATTCCTGACATCTAATTACCATCAAACAGAAAAAGCTGTAAAACGCTGCAAAGACGGACACCGCCGCCACTGACGGCTGTCACATAATCGCCGTAAAGCGGCAGCATCAAACTGCAAAATTGTTCTCTGGTTTGCATTTGGTAGACGAAGATGATCTGTGATTTCAAGGACGCAGCAGATGTTTAACAGGTCAACAACGACAGCAGGTCTCTAGCACCAAATGTTGCTGCTGTAGCAGCGTTTTGCTCCTCTGGTTGAACCGGTTGACACCCGCCGTCGCTCCTCTGCTAACCCACATGCCAGTTTTGGGGAAGTGCTCAACAGATGGAAACGGGCATAAATGTAATTATGCCAAAACAAATGTTTTTCTTTTTTATTATTATTTTGGAAGCACTTCTCTACTTCGCATTCCAGTAAATGTAACAGAGACGGGTTTGAGTCTGGGAGCCAAGAGAGCTTGGAAAGGCCGCTCCGCTGGAATCAAACCTACAAAGTGCCGTTTACTGCTGTTGCACATTGGCATTTCAACTTTGGACAACAGGTCCTTTTCTTTTTTTTTCATTTAATACCTGAACAGGAAAACTGTAAGTATTACATTTCCTTCAGAAAAATTTACATTTTCTTTGGTTTTGATGGCCAGAGTTAATTTTTTTTTCTAAAGGCGATTATGTTCAAAGTACATTGAATTGTGTAAAATAATAATATTTCACATGTAGAACCAAAAAAAACCCCTGGATAATCAGACCTATGTTAAAGGTTATACCTTTACTGCTGCTGAAAACTGGAGAAGGTCATTTCAGTCCCAGCCTGGTAAAAACCAACTTTGAAACAAAGTCAGCTTTTCTCTTTTTTTTTAAAATGAATACAGGCCGCAAATTTGCTTGTCGAAAGCAGACACAATTAACTAAAAACTAAAAACTTTGACATCTGAAAATGAGTTAAATGGAGTCGCTGTTTTTGCATCCCTCTGACCGGCCCGCGCAAATCATCAAAACATTTTTGTTTCCTGCCTTCCTCAATGCTCTTTGCTTTCAGCGCTAAATGTGGGTGAAAATGCTACGTTAGATGTGACTGGGTCACAATAGAGGGGGCTTATAAAAGGAGGACTAAGCCTTTGCTGTGTGATTTTATTCTTGAAATGGGCTCAGACCAGACCTTCAGTGAAACCAACAGGACTTAGTGAAAATATGACGTCATTGACGTCTGATCAACAGGCCTGGAGGAAAAAACTTGCCGATATTTTAAATCACTTAGAAGCTAATTTGAGACGTGCAACGTGAGTGTGATGATGCCTCACTTTTTGGAAAATCTTAAATGATAAACTATTGATCCTAACATTTAGTTACCTGTGCCCAAAATGTTTTTGGTTCTTAATTCCAAAATAGAGAGACAGTTTTGAGCTCCTTCACAAGCCGACTAAATACATCCATCTGGCATAAACTCACACTATAAATCTCACAACAAACCAACAGTTAATTAAAGTACATTTATCCTTCAAAGAAAACACGACAGCAACACTCGTCTGGCATGCAAGATCCAATACTCCACACCCCAATTCTCTATTGTTGTGTAGTGTTGCAAATTTACGGGTATTTAAAAGATTTCACAATGACATAATCTAACCTATAAGGCCTTTTATGGAGGAATAAGGCCACATCACAGACCCTCCATCATACTTAACATAAGGAATTATTCGTTCTCTCACCCAACCATTCTTCGATTTATTCAACTTAGCCTAAAAATGTTTTCTTTAGGCCAGGTTGTCTGGAAGATTCAGTTCGATTGGGGACCAAAATTGCAACATTTTGATACATGTTTCAGCTGGTGGGGTTTGCATGGAACCTGCATGGAACTGAACCAAATCCTTCGAGTCACCGGTGTCACCATTCGTCTGGGATACCAGGGGGTTTGAATTGAAAGTGCATGTGCTACTTATGTTCCATAAGAAATATTTGCCCTAGAATCGTTGATTTTGCTAAAGCTAATTATTTCTTAAGATCCTTTCCCTCTAATGAACAAATTGACTTAATTTAATCTTTCTAAATTTTTCAGTGCTGCTTGCAATAAAAGATTCATTTGTTTTCAGGCCTTTTCCACATCTTCACCAGGGAGGGCGATGTGTTCATAAAAAAGCTTCGTTTAGTCTTCCCTCTTTTACAAAACTCGCTCCATGATTTAAGAGAAACTGCTAATGGGAAAATTCCACTTAGTGAGAGAATAAAACCAGTGCAGGAATAAAACCAGGGGAAGTCTTCTGGTGAAAGTGGAAGAATGTAATCCGTGAACGTGATGAGGGGATAATATGAAACAGATGAAAACAAATAGTTAGAGATGGTAGTTTCCACAAAACCGAGGCAATAAATCTTTGGTATACATTGATCTTAAATCAAACTATGTTTTAGTCACATAATTGTTACATTTCTTTACCTTCTTAGAGGGATGAAAGATGAAAGAAATCAGACTTGTGCAGCATAAATGTTAATCTTACTCATGATTTAGGATTTCTTGAATTTAAACGCTGCTTTTAAACTATTTATTTCTCTAATGCTGCACAAGAATGTTTTCTGTAAATGGGATCCAACGTTAGTTGAATATGTTGGCCTAAATATGTAGTAATTTTTCTGTTAACTAAAAAAATTGTTTGTGACTCATAATAACTTCAAAAAAATGTCTATCTTTTGTTATATTGCTCACAAATGGAGGTCGCCATTTTTTTCACCTGCTGGGTGGATGATGCCTAATGGTCCACTCTGTACTGGAGTCTACAGAGTAAACACAGTAAGGCTAACTTTACCTGAGTTGTTGTTTATCATATTGTGTTTGACTGGTGTAATTTTAGATAATGCCACACTGTGTCACTGTTGGCTGTAACTATATATATATATATATATATATATATATACATATGTATATATACTGTATATATAGAGTATATACTGTATATATAGAACAGTGAGGTGAATCTGGATCGCTTCGCAGGAGAAAAAAAAAAGGGCGCAGCCTGAGAACATATGCTGTTCTGACAGAACATCAGAGCCAAATACAACTTTCGAAGGACAGTGTCGTGGAAAAAAAATACTATTTCCAAGCACTGTTCAGGTGAAATCACTCAATCATGTTTATTCATATATTGTGCACAATACAGAGAGCTTGTAGGACAATCAGTAATGAAGCAGGTCTGGATGAAAAGCTCCCTCAGGCAGAGACAACACATGAGTTTTATACCAAGATAAAGAATTAACAACAAGGGGCGAGACAGTCTGGTTCTGATGCAGCTGTAAAAAACAGCTTCCAACCTTCTACATGTAACCCAAATAGTTCTTTTGGTGAGGGTTCATAAGCATTTCATATAACATGAGTAGCAGATGTGACCTTATTGTAATCTTTCCATCACAACATACATTTGTGCTCTCAACATTTCCCTCCAGAAGACTTTGTCATTTGTATAAGCAAAACTGACAAAGGCTCTAACACTTGATTGTTACCTTACAGAGCTTATAATAAATGCTGTGCCGACAGTTTTTGTCCATAAAGCGCCTAAACCAGAGCGAACAACATGGCGACGTTCGTGTGACAATATTTTATTAAAATTTATGGAAACTAAACAGCCTACGGTATTACTACTGCATTGTTTTTATATCTAAAATAAATGTTTCGCAAATAAAGTCTATTGTTACAATTACTCATGGATCTTTTTAACTTTGCAATCAATGATTGAATACATTTAATACAGTTTCTCTTTTCACATTACACTGCACCAGATGAGAGCCCTCAACGCCACAGATCACACGGAGGAGCCAACGAACATCTTATGGCTGTCTCCTTGTTTTGGACATAGGACAAGTGGCGCCATGCTGCAGGCCTCCTAGTTGTTCCGCTTTGTGTTCGGCACTGAGAGAGCAGATAAAGAACACACGCCTGTTAAAACCCTCCAATAAAAGGTCTGTGGCAGGCTGTTTAGATTTGTTTTAATTATGCCGCTGGATGGGGGGGCTGAGCTCAGAGAGGCATCTCTCCAGGGCTCCTTCCTGTCAGCTCTAATACCAGCTCAACATTCATCTACAGATATTCACTTTCAGTCACTTCTTTCAGGATTCTTGTCCGCCCCAAGCTGCTTTCTGTCTGGCGTTGAAAAGCTTCGGTTCTTTGCCTCCACTTGAACGAATCACAACTAGTTTCTAGCCGTTTATTAACAACACTATCGAAATGTGAGTTGAGTTTATCTCCACCAACCTTGTGAAAGAACTTTTAGTTATGCTGTCATTGGATTTTCAAGGACAGAAATGGAGGGGGTTGAGATACAGCTCAAAGAAGTCTTTCTTTCAATTTGTTTTTTTTCTTTCTTATCTTTAAAAATTCCAACAAAAATAAGAGTGATTTTGGTGTGAAGGACGGTTTTCGCTCAAATATACAGCTGCAAGTGCGGATATTTCAGTAAACCAATCCAAAAGTGAAAAATATTTCAAATATCCATCAAATTGTGACCGTCATAGATATTTAAAAGAAGTCATCCTATAATACAGATTTTATGGGATGGGACGTGACAAGGTCAAGCTCAAATGGGGATCAGAACCAAAGTAAATGGAAACAGGATACAAACTTTTAGAAACATACAATAATTTAAATTACGGTGATTCTATGCATGTTTTTCTCGTTAATTCAGGAGAACGCATTACTAAAATACCTGTCATGTTTTAGTACATGGGTGGGGAATGGAAAAGAATCAGATGGCTCCAATCAGTCGTTCACCATTCATGATGGTGGTAAGCTAGACTGTCGCCACAGCTGCCATTGAACCATATGGAAATATCAAATAAATGGGAACCCTAGGATGGAACCCTGAGGTACCTCACATGTGATTTTTGTCTGTTTAGTCCGTTGATTAACTGTACAACAACAGTAAAAAAAAGAACAGACTTTTAAGTATTTTGTTCATTCAAACTGCGGTTGTGAATTATTCCTACAGCTATATATCAGAACAATCTGTTGAGTCAACAAAGACAAATAAACTCAAACTGTAGATCAGATTTTGCTGCATTGGGATGTTTTACTAACAGGCAGGTGACAAGAAAAAAAACAAAAAAAAAACGCAAATGAGTTGATTTAGATAAAGTTTTTTCTTTGAACGAAGTTTTGAGCCAAGGTCTGTCCTCTTGGTAAATACATATTCTCTCTCTTTAAAAAAAAAAAACAATTCATGGGACAGAGTGGAACCAGCATTATGTTTGTACAGGTTTTCTGCTGTTCATATTTTGAGCACCATCGTAGAGTTACATTATTAAAACAGTGATCTCCATAAAATCATTATTTTTATTCACTCCTTAAAACATTGTAGCAATACTTTCAGCAGGGTTTGTTTAAGTTACAGCTGTGAGTAACAAGCTACTAGTCTCTTTGTATTTTTAAGTGTATGACAGAACTCATTCCATGGGGAAGAAGGAAGATCTCACACCAGATCAACAAATAAATTAGTCTAATTTATTGCCTAATTATATTGCAGTAAAACTTTAGATATTGCTGAAACTGGCTTTTTAGGATTTGGATGGAATATTAAGTGGGACTGGAATGGAACGGGGTTTGCTATTAACAAGATGACCTCTGCTGATTTGGTGCTTTGAAAAGAAGCTTTGGAGGACTGAAACTCTAATGAATGTGTGAATGAATGAATGCAAAGTTGTAGTACCGTGGCACAATCCTGTAGTCTCAGTTAAAAGTGCTGCACTTTCTGCATAAAAGCCAAAGTCAACCGTCCATGAATGTGATTGCCCAGGCAGTACAAACTCAAACTGCTATTAAGGTAAATATATATGTGCTGACGTGCACGTATGTACTTCTTGTGCATCAGTACATGACTGAAAACATTATCCTTGATGGAACAGAAAGTTAAAGGATACGTGGGTTGTGTAACCCAGCCTCCTGCATATGCAGTATATTGCAGACGGCGTGTCTTGGGTGGCTGTTTTGACAGCAGAGGAAAAAAAAAAAAAAAAGTCGGTTGAACCCAATTCCGAGTAATAAAGGTGCCGTCAATCTGCATGGAGCCACCGGTTTGGAGTCTGATAGTGGGGGGGGGGCTGTATGTTTTGCACTGCTAGCGCACACTGTGCATTTAATGCCCCGATGCTTAATCAGCAATCTTCACTCCTGTGTGACATCCTTTGTGAAAATTATTGGAAACACGCTCACACACACGTTTATATTGTGTTAGGTTTGCAGTTTGTACTATATATATAAGTAAGAAAATCATTGAGACCAGCTGAAAGAAGACATTGTAAATCTCATTCAGTTCCTCTTTTGCTCTAACAAATTTTTGTAAATTTTGTAAATGTCAAATAAAAGCAATTTTATAACACTGGGAGACATGTTTTATGGAGTCTGGAGCTGCAGGAGCACACTAGTCTAACATTATTTCCGGGGTGAATTCTAATAGGAAATAGATCCTCTGAATGTTTGCATAGTCTGTAAAAAGGAGGGAGTGCGCCTGGGGTCAGTACGGAAAGGAAAGTGACTTCTGTAAAGAATATGAGCTCACTGACAACATAAGCTGTGCCAAGGATGTAAAACTGCTCCCCTGAATGTGAATGCAATATTTCCGCCTCCCTTCTGTGTGGAGCTGAGAAATTCTGCACACTTGACCAAGTTTAATATTTAAAGTGAATGCAGAAAGCGCAGCCGAGTCTTTCTCTGAAGGCGTCTTCAAGTCTTCAGGTATGGGGAGGATGGAAAAAAAAAAAAAAGAAACAGCCCTGAGATTATTCCCTGAATGGTCTGAGCAGTCACTCAATATTTAAGGACATTTTCACTCACTTTTGATTCAGTAACAACTCAGCACTGTTATTGCCGCTCATGTTTATCAGATCAATGGCACACCGGGCAAAATTGATCAGGGGAGAAATCGAAAAGAAGACTCTTTGCTCGAAATTGAATCAAAATCAAGAGCTACTTCAGCAGAGGCTCACTTAGTATTGATCCTCAGATATGAGGTGTGGACAGTAACATTGACAAACAGGTACAACCTGTGCCCGCGCAGGGAATAAACATCGATACAGCATTCAGAAGAACATAATGTGATCTATCAGCCGGCGTTTGAAATTCTTTGGGCCATTTACGTCAGCCACATTGCTGAGACGTTTCTTCCCATGTCACAAACTTCCTTTGCATGCTGTGTTTTGTTCTTAGATGTGTAGAAAGGGACATCACTTGACACACTCTGTTGCCTAAACCATTTGTTGATGTTCCGATCACGTCCATAGCTGGAGGTTTATAAGACCAACCACCTGACCAGTAAACTGAATCTGCAATCACAGAGCGGGGTCAGCAGATGCTGAGGCAGAGGGTATACAGGGTCACCGACTTTCTGCAGAATCCTAAGCTTCACCTAGCCTTCAGACCGGCTCAAGAACACAGTTAGAGCGCCATAACCAGGCATCTACAGTACATCCAAGGTTTCTGATATGGGTCACATGGGTAGTTGCCAAGGGCGGCACTAGAAGAGGGGGGCCATACAACGACACTTTAAAAAACATTTTTCTCTGTCATTCATGACTTGAACAGGTTTTATGTCGCTTTAATACGATATATGCGCATACATCTCCATATATTGAGTCTCAAAACTGGTCTTGGCTTGTAGATCAGTGTGTGGCTGCTTTCACAAACTTCAATATTAGTTCATTATGACAGTTACAGTTTAATACCCAAAAGTTAACTTGGTTGTGTAATTCACTGTTTCTCAATTAATCATAGCATTTTGTGGTGTTCAGTGAAAAAGGACACTGGCCCTTGATGACTGGAGTTGGACATCACTGTGCTAAACATTTGGCTTCTGTCTTGGTCTCAGAAGGTCCAGTTTTGGTTGTGGAGGGTGCGGTGTAAGTCTAGGTCTCAGACAAACCAGCCGAGACTCCATGCCCTGTTGTTTTGTCACCATGTGGAGACCAGACGCCGTTTGCCATCAATCTCACCGAGCTCACGTTGAATGAGGCACAAGTTACCCTGCGTCTGGAGGTTACCTTTAGCAACATAAAACCGGAAAATTTGAAGGAGATATATTTCCACAACCTGTGCTGTGGTAAGATTTGGAGTGGCAGAGGGAGAGGCTCAACGATTATCTCTAATCCAAGTAATGCAAAAATGCATTGGTGTAAAGCTTGCTGCCATATAACTCTAATGCAGTGGAGGTGTGTTCTCAGGAGAGAGTATTAATGTTTCTTCTGTCTGATGATTCAAAGGATGAGTCAGGACTTAGTGCTGTCAGGAATGGTATCACTATGACTGGGAAATATAAAGGCCCCCAAAAACTTCTATCTGAAGTGCTGAAGTCGGATCATGTTCACATAGACGGATGACGAAAATTGCGCCATTTTGTTCTCAGAGAGCCATCCAGTTCTTTTCTCACACCAGGACCCGAACTATTTGATTATCTGTGGAACAGCTGTAATGTTGTTTATCTCATCTGTTTCCAGTTTGTCTTGTCATGGATTGGTGATCTGTCCAGGGTGTACCCCGCCTCCTGCCCACTGACTGCTAGAGGCCAGTCCTCCTATTCCCACTCCATCCATGCACGGGTTGGGATAGACAGCGGAAGGTCTGATATTGTGTAAACCTCTCTTTGTGTTGGGCTGTCACGTAAAAGGACAAGTTTTGAAGTTCGCAGTTTGCAATTGTGTTGAATTCTTAATTCTTAAACACTGGTACATAGTTGGCTACGATGAGTGCTGCAGATGAGCGCTCCATGCCCCTCAGCTGAGTTATAGTTGCCATTTCATCGTATAATATGTGAGTTAAGGTAATGATTAGACCTTCTTTCAGAATTCTTTTCTCCTTTAACTCTGTATGCTCACATGTCACTTTGCAGCATTCAGCAGCGGCCTAAGGCAGGCCCTCACAGCCACACTGGATTACTGTAAATTGCTGTGAAGATAAAGCTGTTGCCTGGGAGCCAGACAGAACAGTAATTCTCCTCTCCACTCCTATTATGGGCTTTTCATTTCTACCATTTATTTCATAGTGACTGAATGAGACTAAACTCTCCGTCTTCCTTCCTTCCGCTGCCATCCGCCTGCCTACCTGCCCCGCGCGAGAACGGATACCATCTGACAAATACGGAAGCTCAGTCAAGCTTTAAGGGAATAATAACAAAGCTGATTGAAGGTTTATTATGTCTATTGTCTTCACCTACTAGAGCAAAACAAAAGCTCCCAGCATTTAGAGACGGGAGCGTGAATGACCTCCCTTCTACAAACCGAACCGCAGCGTCACAACAACAACAACGAAAAAAGTGAAGCTAATCCTGAATCCGTGAGATTAAAGAAGTTGTGCTCAGTGGTGTTAGGAGAGGAACTAATAATCTGCCGGGCACGCTTCATTTAATTTTCTTTATGGCGACATGCAAATGAGGCTGGTTTGTATAATCTTTTGGAATGAAAAACAGATCATCAAATACCATCAGACGACATTAATATTCAGTTAGGTGTCACTTGTGCAGAGTCATGCAGCCGGAGGAATGGAGAGGGAAGAGGGCCACTCTGAGAAGAAAAGATGGTCTGGCAAACACAGCAGTTGTCGTGTGAAGTGACTGGATTGATGTTTTTAATGTTGCTATGGTATTAGTGATAGTCACTCAAGCTAGCTCCTTCAGTGAAATGATGTTTATCTTCCAATGCAACTCCTGCATTCTTCCATATATTAGCTAATTGCTGTACAGGTAACAACGTTGTAGAACCAATATTTTTTCCTATGTCTAATTCTACTTTGGCAGCTAATTCTGAGAAACTGACCAATCCCAGAACATTTAGAGCTGATGGGTTTGAATTGTGCCAAGTTGAGTATATAATAATCACAGTCATGATCAATGCTGGGTTCTGTGGATATGAAGTTCTATTTTCAGTACTCGCACCCTTTAATTTGTTCACATTGATTTCACTTCTTTTTCCCGCATTTTGTGCTGATACGATGAGATGTTTGCAGTTTAAGCGTTGGTTTCTGATTTAGGACGTTTAGCACCCCCTGGTGGTGTCTATGAAAATAGAAAGTTCCAGCAAAGTGTATATGACATAGAGATCCTGCTAATGTTTGGCTCACATTAAGAAGGTAAGTTACAGAATAATGTTCAGTTTATTTTTTGACAAAAGCATAAGTCTATGCTTCTGCAGTGCCTGAAAAATAAAGTATGGACTTATGCATGCTAGTTTGTATCGAATGTATGGGAATTAGCGGACAGGCTAGTTTCTCATACGTTTACATGTTAGTCACCTTTAGATGTTAGTTTTATGCTAACGTTCAAATGTTTTTGTGTATGTTTGTGCAATTCTGCACAAAATGTTTGAGTTTAGCGACAGAATTACAGTGGTTATGGGCACACTTGTATGACAAAAAAGTGGTTTGGTTATTTCAAACCTCTTTAGCGGTTTGAAACTTTGAATTATTTAGTAAACAATGACACTTTAATGCAATGTTGGCACTTTTAATGCAACTTTTAAAGCAATTTTGCAATAAAGTGTCATTATTTTCTTAATGACACTTCATGACAACAGTCAGACATTAATGAAGACTCATTCATTTTCATGACAGGTGTTATGTCACTTTTATGACAGTGTCATGTCAGTCATAGGCATACCCCTTCAAATAAAGTGCTTATCTTTGTTATTGGTATTTGAAAATTTCAACTTGGACCCGTCATGGTGTAAAATATGTTTTATAAACTTTGCAAACATACAGTTTTAAAACAAAATATCTACAAATGACAATCATCTTGCCTGTTTAATGCACCTTTAGGCTCTCTGTTCTATCCCTGCAATTTTCCATAACTATCGCCGGGTTCAAACAGAGACGACCCAGGCCAGATGTGGTGCTGTGTTGACCCGTCCAGTCAGCCTCATCATCGCTCCCCTGCTGAATACTAATCTGCACCTGTTTGGGAAGCGCTGGGTAAATAGATGCCCTGTATCCATTCACAGTCGCAGAGATCCTGTGCTCTTTTATATCCACTCCCTTTAATCTTCATTTTCCCTTTTAAGTTATATTATCTTTCTTTTTTTTTCAGTCGTGCATTCACTTTTAAAATACCAATTATCAATCTCAGGACGAGAAACGTAGTTCACAATGTTCAAAATCGTGAACTATGTCAACGATTCTGAACATGTGTAAGTGTGAGAAACTCACAAGGCTCACCTCCACCCTCAGCGTTTTCCCCTTTTGTCTTAGTATTTCAACTTAGTAATCACAGCAAGAGAGGTTTTCCAAAATATCATTATCTTCAAACAAACTTTTCACTCCTAATCACCGAATCTTGCTCCCTTACACAAATCATTACGGCATTGCAGAGCCTTTTGAAGCTGTTCTTTTTCCGAATGCCCTCTGGGATTCGCTCCCCTGTGGCGTCAATGCTTACTCCAAAGCTGCTTTTTTCAAACCAGGCTTTGAGTAAAGAAGGGGAAAAAAACAGCCCTCGTAGGAAAATAGGTGTTGAGCTGATGAGGAATTCACTGGTGCATACCTGGCAAGAATAGCAATGTTATCACCCGGTTTATTCTCAGTAACACAGGAATATGATTTCTCACTGGACACTCACACGTCAGTCAAGAAGTTGGGTCGGTCTTACTCACAAAAACAGTTTAATACATACAGATGTGTGCGTTGTACCAATGCAGCAAGGATGTATGAAGGAAATGTTCCTTTTCTGAATTCTTCTCAAAGTTTCTCCAGCTGACAGTTTGTTTTGTTGGGACTGTTCTTTAGTACTTTCCAGATTGATGTCTGAATAAAAGCTTAGGCAATGTCCTGTGACATTTGCAGTGCATCTGAAGTAAAGTCGACTTTAAAAGCAAGGCCTAAAACCTACTCAAGGCACTCTTCAATGGAGTACAATGACATTATCTTTTTTGATCAAATCAGTGTGTCTTACGTTTGTATAAAGTGCCTCTATCGCTATGACTATGTCCAGCAACCCTAAAAAGAAAGCTCATGTCTGCCATTTGTATCTGGAATCTCTTTCTTTTGGTCGTGATTTACATCTCATGACAATAGTTGAGGGTAGTAAAGTAGACAGAGTAGTGAATTCAAGAACTTAGCTTTTTCAAGAAACTCTTAAAAAAAGAATGGAGCAACATCCACATTACCACTGACATCGCCCCAATCACAATCTGTCTCCCACTCCACTTTACCACCATTTGCCAACAAGGTACAAGGAACTTGGATCCTCCACTTTAGGCAACGACTAACTCGAACTCTAAGAACATCTCGGTGCAGATCTCAACTAATGTGTGAGGTTGCCAATAGAACCAAATCATCTGCAAAACTAAAGCTGTCGTTCCCAAATCAGACACCCTCCATTCCAGGACTATTTGTTGAGAACAAACTGGAGCCCTACAAATGTCCAACAAGTAGCATCTGCTGTAGAACAGCCAGACTCAGAAATAGTTGTCTCCCATCGGCCATCAGATTGCTCAACAATCCCATCACTAAGACTGTCTGAGACTGCTTGAAAATGCTAAGTTATACATATTTAGCAATATGTTATTATTTGTTTATTTAATAGAAGTTTTCAGTGAATGAACAGTATTTTACTCATATCGACCTAACTAATGCATCGATCTAATCATGTTAGTATCGGTCCACTACTGTTACCGACTTGGTATCGACGTAAGAGACTTTTTGGATTGATCCCCCCCGTTATGACTTTTCATTTCTATGCATATCAATGAAGGCATGAATGATTTCATTGATTATGAATTCATCAATGCATTCATAATCAATGGATACAATCCACCCATTGTACATACCCACTTACCCTTGCAAGGGAGTCTGTACCTAACTCCACTGGTCATTGGACGATACATATAGGACAAACAACTATGCAAACATCAACAATGGTCACCCCACTGTTGCTAACTCAGCGACTTTCTTGCTAATATTTAGCAACATTTCAGACAAAATATCAGCATCAGCCAAAATCTGAATTGGCAGGTCAGGCTTTTCAGCGATTGGTATTTGCCAATCAGCCAAAAAACTGCAAACGGTGCACATGTAGTGACACAAATTAAACTTCATCTTTACATGTTTCTACAGACAAAAACAGATTTTTAGCTCTAGTCACTTACTTGGCTAAACATCTCTGAATAAAGTACATGGCCACTTAAAAGCTTATTTCCATTAGTTTTGGCACATGGTTAAAAAGAGCTAATAGTTTAACAAAATGTGCAAAAGCCACAGAACCATCCACTTCCCAATTTAGCACCACTAATGCAAGTCAGATTTTTGCCCTCTGCAACAGTATTATCCTTTGGAGACAGATTTCAGTGCCGACTGAATGCTCTTATCTGAAACAGAGCCCTTATTAACATTTTTGTTTTCAATAATAAAGCGCCATTGTTGGAGTAACATGAAATAGAATCCGCAGGCTCAAGTGTTTAGGGGTGCACAAGAGGCAGTGAACTACCACACGCTTCTGAAGTTATGATTTATGGATCGCCTGATACTTTTCTTTGTTCTATTTTGAAGTGCTGATAAGACCCAACACAATGGTGAGATTAGAAGCGCGATTGGACACATCCTCAAAACGTGTAATGTTTTAAATCTCCTGACTGCCTGTAATTCCTCCCCTCTCTAACCCGAGCCTGTAACAACAGACCCTTTGATAATGTTATTGCTCATGGTTCACGACCAAAGAAGATAAGAGAAATAGGTTTCCTTAAGCCCTGCACAGGCTTAACCTATGACTCCACTTATAGCAAGACCCGAACCCCCAGACAACCCGGTTAGCTTTAGTTTTCTACAATACTTTGACACAATACGAGACGTACTCCTGAGCCTGTGCACTGTTGCCATAATGCACAGGAACGACAACTTTTATTACCCGCATAATTTCCAATCCAGGGACTGAAAAGCCTCTATTCAGAAGGAAGTGTGTGGACGTGGCTCCACAGCCTCACCTCATGGCAACATCACAAATGAAATAAACGTTTTCTCACGTTGTTTTTTTACACTGAAAATCAGAGGAGATGGTTTGACATTATTTTTTATTTTATTGTACTTGTGTAGTTTGGAGGTGGGAGACACAAATATTGAAAATACATCATGTCTACAGATACAAGACAGAACGTAATTTTTAAATTAAATTTATGTCTCTTCATTCCTTGTCGTTTTATTGCTTCATTTCTTGAACATTAAGATGTTTGACATCCATCCAAAATTTGCAGAGGGACATGCGTAGTTCCCAAGTTGTTTTGATGTCTCCTCTTGACTGGAAGCTGGCCAGCAAACCTCTCCCACCTTTCCAATTCAATCTTGAGATGTAAGAAATGTATGGGCTACTTCATTCTTTCAAGATAATGCTGGTTTTCTGGCAACAAAAAAAACTCAAATTTGGCAAAATTGCTAGTGCTTATCGCTGGCTAGCTTATTAGTTAACAATATGCAAATACCTTGAAACAGTCCAGATGAATCATGTTTATATACATGTTTATATGGTCTAATTGTATCTCTCAGTAAAAACTGTCACAAGGTTTCTGCAGAGCATAGCATGACATGAGGTGATATTGTAATTGTTACAGCATTTGAGTAAGACTTTTTGTGCAGTATCTGGGAATGATGTGTGTGGAGTTTTGACATATTTAAAAAAATCTAAAGCAGTCTGATTTAACAGAATATCCCATTTCATGATGTTTACCTAGGATAGCTGTCTTTACTAGTACATAGGGTTAGGGGGTGACGGAGTAATCTTTTTTTTTATTTTGAACCTGCGATGGCATTCATATTGCACTGGATACTGTGGATACCGTTTAAAAAGTGCCCTGCATTTTTTTATCCTAAACCTTTGGGTTAGCCGTTGGTGTGGCAAAAAGGAATACACACACTCACTCACACACACTAAAACCTTAAAAAGGTATAAATGAAGCGTAAAATTGTGCCTGCGGTTGTGTGCCATTTGTTTGCATTGCCGTCTGATCCTATTGACTGGAGAAAAAAACAATTACTGTTTCACCAGAGAAACAAAGGCGAGATATTTAAGCATTTTACCTGTGGCTAGCTAAATACATTATTTTTTTCCTATTTGTTTTTTTTTTTGTTTGTTTTTTTTTATCTGCCCTATGGAGCAAAAACATATTGATGAACTAAATGTGTTTCATCTATCACAGCTTTCATTTCCCCTACATTGTTTTCTTTGATAGTGAAGAAAATTTCTTTCTACATAAGATCCTCATTCAAGTTGAAAAAGATCGAAAATAATTAAGCGCATTTTTATTTTATTATGTAAAAAGGAGAAAACTGGTGGAGGAAAAAATCTTACATGAAAATTATACTAGCTACTTGCTCTGTGAAGAGCAACATTAATGTTTCTAACAAATTTAATAACACTACAAACTCTGCCGTACTCAAGACATACTCAGAAAAATATGCACGCAACAAAGTTCTGCATTGTTTGAACGTTTGACTTTTGCTGGTTTTACAGTGTCAGGAAATGGTAAGTTGTTGCTCGGAAGAGTCGCTGATTGCATTTCCATCACAAATGTGCGCAAAACGTTGTAAATATTCCACAAATGGAAAAAAACAACAACATTTTTTTAAATTGCTGTTTTTCCATTAAACAAACTCAATTAAAATCACACGTAACTAACTTTGTTCACACCATAGGTCATCAAGAAACATGGCGCGCTCAAACCACTTACTGTTTTTTTCCTTTGTGGTTTGCATCATGTGACTTGTGATGTTTCACAAAACATGTGTTTCCGGTGCAGATTTGTCAGATAAACCAGTCCAGATACGGCCATAGAAACACCACCTCATCCTAGACCCAAAACTTATCGGCTGCTTTTAAAATCGGCGTTTTCCCACTCAACAAATTTATTTTCGTAATTCCAATTTGCGCAATTTTATGGTCAACGGAAACACAGCTAATTAGCATTGCATTTAAAAAGTGGACTCTCATACTAGCACAGCAGGTAGGTTGGTCTGGGTAACTTTTTACCCTTAATGAATGAATGAATGAATTATTTGATCAGTTTTTGTTGTTGCTGTTTTCACTCACACTGTTTTCTAGGCCATTAAAATGAACTTGATAAGGTGAAAGATTTAACTGACAAAAAGGTGAGAAAAAAAAATTCTCACAACTAACAGATCTGATGATAAAGTGCAGGTAAAATTAGGATCATAAAAACCAAATTTACACAAATATTGGAAATCTGAGGGGGGCGGACGGGGAAACAATGCAATGGGCGATTGATGATTTCTGATAACAGCTTGTGTTATTCACCAGGAAGAGAATTGTCAGAGAGAGATGCGTACGTGCGGAGAACAAAGGGATGGGAAATGTGACAATCGGTTTACCACCGGGGTTATAAAGGCGACGCCTCCCATCGCAGATGTTTAATTGAATTCAGCTCGCAGCATCTCCGGGTACGATCAGCCATAAATTCTGAAATGTCTGAAACGCCCTCCCCTACTGTTTACCTGTTTCACAATCCTAATTAAATCCAACACACGGGATCTGGAGTCTAACAATCAGCACAGGAGGCTTGTCCTAATTTTAGACTCATCACTTCTTTATTTTGGCTCCTTTGTTAGCATGGCCTAATGAGGAAAGCCAATCCCATTAGAGTGGAGATGCTTCAGCTCAAAGTGTAAAACACACGTCATGCAGTTCACCTGGAATATTCTCTGTAGTTGTCAGATTCTTGTTTACAGTATTTATGCGTTTAATTTACCGGTTTTCATGTAGCCTCGTGTGACTGAACGGACAGTTGCGCGTTCTGTAAAATTCATCCAAAGCCATTGCTGGATTTTGTATTTTTTTTTATCTCTGAAAAAGAAAAAATGCACGATCATTTCCAAATGAACTTCCAAACCAGGATTATACATTTTGGCACAGTTCATGTGAGTTTTATTTTGATTTTTTTGCTGGCCAAAGGCAAAGTTGAGAGAATTTGATGAATAAAACATACCTCCCGCTGTTAAGCATGGAGTTGGATCGATCGTACTTTGGGCTTCAACGGGGGGATAACTCACAAAGGTGGAGGTGAGAACGGATGGATTTAATTAAACACAGCAAATCCTTGGAATTGACATCGGATTGTTTTGTCATATTTCACTGGGAATTGTTTGCGCCTGCACCGTGTCTCTTGTCTTCTTTTGTGGAGAGGGAGCGATTTGTTGCCCATTAAAACCAGGAGAAATGCTTTCATAACACGCGGCGGACGACTTTCAGACGGTCTATTTTTGAAACATTGTGGGAGGGAAAGCGGGGCCGCCTTTCCAAACTTCTCCCTGTGATTTACGGCAGTTGAGAAATTTCCCGGCGGTCCGTGGCAACGGAGAGAAATCATTAGGGCTTTTATTGTCAGAGGAATCGGAAAAAGAAAAAAAAAACCAAAAAAAAACGCTTTGAACAATTGATAATTGTGATGCAGTCTTCAAACCTGTGAGTGAGTTGAGCTGAAGGTTAAATATGATCAGTGGAATTGGATGTGACAAAGCTACATTACTATCCATCTTGGGATATTAAACATTTCAAATTTTCTGAATTAAGGACTAATAAGCTCGCGGAGATGAGTATGAGATGGATGGTCTCGGTTTAACAATCACAGAACACGTCTGATGAGACAAAACGGCATTAGAGTTGACATCTGATATTGTAGGCGAGGGGCGGGGAAAAAAAAAAAAAGAAGAAATCTTGAACTGTTTTGCATCCACTAAGATTAAGATAGCTATTTTCAGAGGGTGCGCAGTAATGACTGAAAAAAAAGAGAAAAGTGTTCTGATTTTGTACAGATTAAACAAACTTTTAATTGATGGCTCTCTAAGGTTGTCTCCACCGGAGATGGCAATTAGAAGATTACGCTCCAGGCCGTCATTAATTGTGTAAATAACATTTATTACCTGTTTTTCACGTCCAGAAAGCTCCGCTGGATCCGAATGTCGCTTTAAGCGAAAGTCCAGTAAAACAAATATCTCAAAGAGCACATTGTTGGCAAATCCCCAAATGTTGGATTACAGCACCATATCTAGAACTACGCAATACACAACTGTATATTTTTATAGATAAATAGTTAAGATATTTTTTTTACGTTTACATAAAACAAGTATTGAATTATTTTGACCCTCATCTTATCCCTGTCCGCAAAGTTGTCACCAATGTGTTTCCTACAGTAAAGCTAGTGTAGGATGTAATGGAACCACCGTCATTATAGTCATTTACATGTTTCTTTTTTCCATTTATTTATTTTGTCTTTGAGATTTTATGCATTTTCTTTTGAGGCTGCAAAAGAAAAACCACCAGATAGTCAGAGGTGGGTAGAGTAGCACAACTGTAACATACTTTTACTCAAGTAAAAGTCATACATAGTCATCCAAGAAGTGATTTGAGTAAAAAAGTACTTGGTGGAAAATTTACCCAAGTACTGAGTAACTGATTGGATCTGATTTGATATCTAGCAAATGATGGAATCAGACAATAAATATAAGATTATGTGCAAAATCTGGGATGTGAAGTCTAAAACCATATAAGGAAGTAAGATAACAAAATAAATTCAGGCACAATAAACACTTTCCCATAACACATTTCTTGAACATAAAACATATGAAACCAATATATACGTATGTAAAATGTACTATATATATATATATATATATATATATGTAATTTTTTTTCAGGTTACTGTAAAGAGTACAGTAAACCCCCCTTAAAAGTTCATTTTTCCCCCAAAACATTAACTTTTGTGATGGAGTAAATGTAACTAGGTGCCACTCAGACATTCTTTCTGATGCAAAAATACTCATTCAGGTCCCTGAATGTCCATACATGTCTAAAAACAATCGTTTCAAAAAGTCTGAAGGTGAATAACAGTAATATTCAATGTCAGGGCAAACTGTAACCTACTAAAGAGCCTACAGTCTACAGTGTGTCAACTGTAGACTGACAGACTTGAAAAGACCTGGTTTTATGTTGTTTTCTTGTAAAGAAATTCTAGCCCACTATGAAAAATGTTTCAAAGGTGACAATAGACACCGAGAGAAAAGAAAAGGAAAAAATCACAATTTAAAAGCTTTAAGGTTTCAGTTTATATTTTGCTAAAATTGACGGAGTGTCCAAAAGGTTTCTGGACACGAGGTTCTTGTCGTGTCCAGACGACAAGAACCGGACACGTTCTGTCTTGGTGTGACATGATACGTAGTAGTTTCTAATGACTCTTGCATTACACTCTTTGAAACCAAAGAGTGTGTTATAAACTAAATTCTACAATAGATATCAAAGGTATTTATTGTTTTTAATCTGTTATTTAAGTTATTCAATCAGCAGATTGGTGCTATTCTGCTTATTCCGCTTCCATGTGTTTCAGGAAACCCCTGATCATTCATGGAACTTTTTTGAACAAACAAATTCTCCTTTAGAAATGTGCACTGAGATGCTTCGTTAGCCTTGAATAGCTTTGCTGATGAGCTAACTCCTTTTACCACAACTTGTCTTGTTCAACGTCCCATCAGAATGATTTTATAAAGCAAAAATAAACCCTAAAAAGACATAAGAGAACCGGCGTTGTTGTCCATCGCTGTCGTTTGCGTATGTCGCTTGTGCGTCAGATTTACAGGCACACCAAGCACACACAAATACAAAAGTTCCAATCGGATTACCTGCGTTAAAATTGATGTGTTAAAGTCCCAGCAGTAATCAAAACATTTTAAAAGTAGTTCAAACCTTAATTTCAACTTCAGTTTCAAGCAGCCAGCATGTTGAGGTAGTTGATTCTTCATCAGTATAGAAAGCAAGAGATTAACTAATGTCAACACTGGATCATTGTTGACATATTTAGCAATGATCTGATTGCTAATCATTGCTGAGTGGTGTTATAGGGGGTGTGCGCGTATGGCGTCAATCGTGTGATGGAAGAGTTTGACATGTTCTATAAACTTGTGTCAGTCTAGCTTAGCTGGAGATTACACTATGCATCTTACAGTGTAAATTCAATATAAAGGAATCCCAAAGCATTAGTTTCGTATGACATTTTTCCGTCCTCTGGCATTTAAACAAAGCACAAACAAGCAACAGTATGATACGGGTATAGGACTACAAATAACATCATTACCATATTTAAGAGAAAAAAGAAATACTGCATGGAAAGTCATGTTGGTATTTAGCAAGAAAGTTTTAACCTCATTTAGGTTCTTTGTGTACAAAGTTGCTTGGATGACAAAGTTTACCGAAGTGCGTGTGTGTTCCATGTGTGTGCCGAATGTTGGGGGAATAGCTGTTTATGAGGGGGTTCTTGACGATTTATTCCAGACAGCTGCATCGTTGACAGGCCATCATTAGCAGAGTGATTCCTCAGGTTGTTTCATTCCCCCATGGCCAAGACAAACTGCACGAGATCTTAATTGCTGGTATGAATAAAAGTTCATTTTCCGAGGGCTGGTATCATTATAAATGCAGCATAAAAGATTACTGAGAAGATGAATATGTCAAGTACTGTACTCTCACACTAGAGCAATAAAGAAGCTAATAAACCTGGGATGGGCCAGAGGGTTATTCAGGGACAATAGAGAAGATAAATGCTGTTTATCTCCAATTACAGTACATTCTTATGACTGTCTTGTGCGTAAAAAAGACGGAGAGAGGCAGATGTAGGAAGTGGCAAACTGAGACAAAGAAGCTCCTGACTGAGCGCTGCTCTTTTTGGGATGGAGTCTGTTTTCCACCTAATCTCCTCTGTGATTGTTTCCCCTGTGAAATGTTTGTGACAGGCAAATGAAAGGTTGTCTGTTTCTTGAATACTTCGGAAGACAGAAAATGAACTAAAAGCCACTTTTTAGTGTAGCTACAGTCTCCTAAAAGCTGAGGGTTGGGACTCTTCAGTGTGGTCAGGGGACCGTAGAGGGAGGAGGTATTAGAACATGTTCTAATACAGTCCTCTTGAGATGGACTATGTAATTTGCAATATGACATGGAAATAATGGTGACCTGTATAGCCCAGATGTTGGACTCATTAAATACATTGGATCTTCTCTTCACCACTGGCTGTTGGATACTTGGAATAGTCTACAATGTTTTAGGGTTCTTTCAAGTAGTATATTGCAACACAAGCGATAAAATATGTCTGTCCTTACATTTACAGTGTCTCCACATGTGTTAGACTGGTGAAAATCCTATTGACCTCCTCGCCTGTGGTGGCGCTGCAACAAGAACCACTGAAGGAAACGACACAAAAACCTCTGAAGACGACACTGAGAGCAACTACTTTGTAAACAAACATGGAGTAGCAACAGATTTTAGCGGTTATAGGATTTCTCTTTTGCCTTTGATAAAAAGCCATGAGCCAGTTCTCTCACTAGTGCTGGACATGTGTTTGCTTTGCATGTATTTACCCAGAATGCTCTGCCCTATAGTCCGATCCACTTGGCGTTCACATATGCACTTGGACAGTACCAGAGTTCACTTCAACCGAATCGAGACTTATGTTTGTAGACAAACCAGAGTTTGCTTTTTGGTCCGCATCACAGATCCATCGCGTGCTCACACCTCTCAAACGAAGCGGACATTCTAGACAAACGGACTAGAGTTTGCTTAAAAGCGGGCTAAACGGGGCTTTTGTGCAATATTGCAAGATTATTCCCATGTCAAGTAAGGGAAAGCATATCCAGAGCCCCGTATTGCATGAATGACCCTAAATTGATGCCATCATAATCCACATTGTCCAGATGAGACAGAACAGTCTCTGAAGTTGGTGATTTTTATGAGATGTGTCTTTGCTTCCACAAAGCACAGCTCTGTATTACTGCATGTGGGATTTGACCACAACTGGCAAAACCTGCTGTGTGTTGCATGGCTGAGATGCTAACTTCAATTTTCCCTTCATACCCAACTATCAAACATATCAGTCTATTTTTTCCAAAGAACAACTTCGAAAGACGAGCAGTGACAGATTCAGAACTGCTCAGGATTTCAGTTTTTCTCCCTCAAGAGGAAGCTGGTGTTCTTCTCCACATCTGTTTCTAAATTGAAACAAAGAGCGGTTTCAGCTAAAGTTGATGAGCGAAAGCAGAGGGACGGTTCTCCTTAAGGAGAAAACATACACAATCTTTCATTTCCATAAACAAAATTCTCTCTCTCTTTTACTAAATCGCTTCTCAGCCTTTACGCTACTCACCAATTTAAAACATCTTAAATGAAAGCAGATAGATCTCCTCACCAAAGAACGGGGCAATTTGCATAAAAATATAACACATTTCCAAAAGAGCGAATGCTGACTGGGCTTCATTTACATCTTTAAACTCTTTAATAATTGAGACGCTGCGATTATAAAATGCACTTAGAGTCGTTTAAAATGTTACCACAAACAATAAAAATTGGCTTCAGTCCATTAGAGGAGCTGCGACTTGCACAGATGTTCAGATGCAGTTAAGAAGTAATTGCATCCAAAAAAAAAGAAAGAGACTTTATAATGATGGCTTCTTTTAGCAAAATTTGCATGAGCATTTGGGACCGCAAAGAAAATCATTAGTGCTAATAAGTTTAAATCAAGTACATCAGCGTTACTCTAAAAAAAACAGCTTCATTTTAATCCCCGCGACATCTCACTGGAGACTTCCAGAGTGTAAAATTGGTTTTAATATTGAGACTTTGAGTCAGGGTTTTGTGTTGATTTAGCTGGAGAAACTTGTAAAAGTATTAGCCATATTACAACTAAAAATGATTTACTTGTATTTAGTTGGGATTGCTTTGTGATCGATAAACACAAAGAGGAAAATAGTGGAAGAAAATAATAAAAACAATCTCTTAACACCAGCTTTGGATAGAACAGAAAATCTTTTGATTGTCCTTGTGACAATCTGATTTTTTTCTATCTATCACAATCTGGTCAGATTGAGGTCAACACAAAAGTGGATTTCCATCATCGGAAAATAAGTTCTTAAACTTATAAACTACTGTCAGTTTGCAAACCAGGATGGTTTATGTTGAAATCCTTAGTTACGCTACCTCCTGAGCCGTTTTAGTGTAGCTGTCGCCCCACTGTTGACTAGGATGAACTTGTCTCTTAATGTACATATGTACTTTTGTATGTATTTCCAGGTCAAATCAACTCTACATCCCCAGAATCAGAACAAAATATAGAGAAGCAGCGGTTAGTTTTTACGGACCACTAACCTGGAACAAGCCTCCAGAAAACTACAAAGATGCTGAAACACTGAGTTCCTTTAAATCAAGGCTTATAAACCACTTGTTTAGAGTTGCCTTTGATTTAATAATAACTGGAACATTGATTAATCCTAGTCTTTGTTCAACATTTTCTTGATTTTGGAGATTCATTTAATGATAATAATTTTGATTATGGTATTTGAGAAAATGGAATGTATTTTGTTCTTCATAAATTAGTTACCGTGTTATGTTTTAATCATTTAAATAACTTCAACTTATTATCTTGCTTACCAGTCTACAGTTTTCGATGTTAAATGTGAAAGACTGCTGCACATTTATACCATCTTCAAGTTAAGATTTATGTGTAAAAAAAACAACCCTGTTTAATGGAAATTTAATGCCTATTCACAGTTTATAATATGGGAATCACAGAAACCATAATACATTTTTTTTGTAACTTTTAAGACATATTTGATGTGTTTGGTCATAGCATCCAACCACTCTTATGACTCTTTTTAACAATAAATCTACTGCAGGTATCTAAAAACAGAGCTCTAATGTGGCCTAGTACTGATACTAAGCTAATCTTACTGAGGTATTTAGAAGATAAGCATTTGCCAAGTAATCTTAGCCAAACTTGACACGTCTGATTCCTGGGCCGTTTTATTTGGGCCCGGTAGTTTAGTTACAGTTCAGCGTATTCCCTCCAGTTTGGGATGAATTGCACCATCTCCTCCAAAGCAGCAGTCCAGTCAGATGCTTGGCCCTCTTTCCACTGCTGGGTCTCATTGTCCTTCATGCCAAGCAATTCCCCAACAGGATTAGCACAATGCACCTCAGCTAATGCCAGCACTGCTCACGAAATTACATCTGTTGTCTCCGGTGAAAGATTTCACCTTGATTTTCATGACTCTTGTGACCAATTGTGACCAGTGTTTTGAAGTGTCCCTTTCACGGAGATGGAACGGGTGAATCATGGGCCTGGATCCGGTCTAGTAAGGTGTAAACGTTTGCACTCAGTGACATCTTCACCCTTTTTCAATTACATTGGAGCAGTTTGAAATCAGCAGCAATGTGAATTTTTTAACATCTTGGAGCTAAAGCAAAGAAGTCTAAGAACAGTGTGAGAAATATTTGATAATATTTCTCACCATGTGAACAGCTCTTGGTATGAGCTGTTCTGTTAACGTTACGGCCAATGCTTGATTCCGATCTTTTTTTTTTTTTTCCTGAAATCCGATTTTTTTGTGGGGATGTTCATACTATTAGTTAGATGCAACCACAATCAGACTTTTGTGTCAACTGCAAAGCAGCAACCTGCATGTGCAGAAGAACTAAGACGTCACACAGCAGCTGGCTGTTTACGGAAGTAGTAATGGATGCCGCCACCACTGGACAGATTTGAGTTATTCAGCAATGGGAGTGGACTGAATTGTCACAAGATCATAACAACATGAAGGAAGCTAATAAGAAAGCACAACTAAGTTATTACTCCAGTTATTATTAAATCCATTCAGCTGCCTTCTCTCTACCGATGGTATTAGTTGATGTGGGGCATCAACTACAACTACAACAACTAATGTAGACCAGACCATGAGTGGTGGGACTGTGATGTGACATATTTAAATGACAGACTTCAGAATTTTCATAATTATAATTTTCAGCCATTATTTACATCCAGATTTACCCTGTCTAGTTTCTTATGATGCATGTCTCACGTCAAAGACGTAAAAGTCGGCTAAAAAGTGACCTGACCGTTCAAACTGCAAACTTTTTGATAACAATAGCATACATATTCCATTTAGAAACTCATATGGAAACGGCACAAATCAGAGATTTTTTTGGGGGGGGGCTGAAAAGATTGGAATTGAGTTGTTCAGGCTGCTGTGAAAAAGTCGGATATCTGTCGCTTTTCCCTGCTGTGTGAGCATCGCCTGTGAGGCGAAGCGTTTCAGAGGAAGACACGACTCGCATTGCACATTGATGTCCTCGTAGGTGTGTAAATAAGTTTATGATAGAGTGGTAGGGCATGTATGTTCTCTATAAACTTCCATCACTCTAAACCGAATCAATTCAGCTGCCTTCTCTGTAGCCTGTTGAACTATTACATGTATACAGCCAAAATGCTGCTGTTTTATTTATTTTTTAATCTGACAACATACATGTGGAAGGGTTGCCATGGCAAAATAGAAATTATGGATAGCTGAAAGAATTTGGCAGTACTACGGCAAGAAATGGAGTGATTCTGGTATTCATTAATGCTAGCTTGAGTTAGCAATTATTATGGCTGTCGATCATAATTTTTGTGAATTTGACTGTGCCCCTGGTAAGGCCCCTGGTGATTCCCCGGGCTGATCAGAGTCTGTCCAACGTCCTGCTGGTCCACTGGGTCAAAGTCTGATCCTGCCTTTCGTTTCATTCCTGAGCCTTTATGGTTTATTCTGCTGTAAGCCCACTCTGTTTGCTCTTATGAAGTACCTTTCTTTTTTTTATTTATTTTTTAAAAGAAAGACTTGGATAATAGTATGCTTACCTCCTGCAGAGTGCTCTGCACTTGGCTGCATGTTGTGAAAGGTTCTCCTGTACCATGAAAAATATCCTGTGATCATCCAGCACTGATGTCTTGTGTGAATATCCAGACCTTTTTATGTGCAGCGCAGCCTCCTCTTTCCCCCCTCGGTAAGTGCCAAAGTGTTGTTTTGGTCATTCCTAATGTTCCTGCTCTCTCTGCGAAGGAGCTTTGATTTTGCAGCCGGCGGCCCCGGCCTGTTACATTAAGAGTTCCTTTAACCACACCTTGTGGTTTCAAAAGCTTTCATAAGCTGCTTTTCCACTGTCCATATAAATACAGTCATTTGGAATTATGAAAATGAATTAGCTTAATGGAAACAGCAATTTTGATGAAACACGTTTTGGTGTTAGGATGAGATGTGTGTTTTTGTTTTGTTTTTTTACCGTATTGAAATAGGTTTATTTCACCAAACTGCAATGGGAACACTTTATTCGCATTCGACGAGTCACATGATCAAAATCCGGTTCCTTCGTCTTCGAGGAAGACGTAGTAGGGGGATTATCGTGTTTTTTAATGACTTCTCACGTGAACAATCTTATTCACCTGGGAATTTAATTGCGTTTATTTAATTCCAACACCACAATTGCGAAATAGCGGAAAATCAACAAAATTTTGCCATGTTTCCAGTACAAACGCAGCTAAAACCTCGGGATTACTTCCAAAACTTGCTGTGATTATAGAGCAAAAAAAGCTAAAGGTAAAAAAAAAAAATGAAGCATTAAGTAATAATCAATTTCTTTAACCACTGGTTACCTATTGATTGACTGGTGCACATTCTTCCACATGTTGATTTTAACCACTGCTTTTTTTTATGCGATAGATGTTTTGGTGTTCAGCTCAACTACAGAGCAATTTTTAAAAGGGAGATTTTATTTTATGCTTGAAACGAGATTCTTAGTTTTGCACGTAACGTTTGAGTTCTTTAAAAAACACGTCGAAACGTTTTAACATCTGGTAAAAACCAATGTTCTGTTGAATCACCGCAGTCTGTTTTGTTTGCCATACAGCATGTTGACCTCCAGCTGTAGATTTGTTCAATGTTTTTCATTTTTTACCATAATTGTCCACTTTTTGGGTTAACAAATACGTTTGAAACAGCAAAAAAAAAAAAGGAATTCGGAAGAATTAAAATGGAAAAAAGTGCAAAATGAGGAAAAAAAGGCAGAATTAGGAAAACATTCAAATGGATTTCATAGGGCCCTACATATATTAAATGGGACATTGTTCATACGGTTGGAAGTGCATGACTAGCAATTGTTGATCCAACAGATGTACCATAAGAAAACTTGCAAACGCTGAGTGAATATACTTTTATAGTTATGATCGACACGTCACAACTTCCTGGAGGGACTGAATAGTTTCAAACACAGTCAAATAAAAATAGCATTACACTTTCTTATTATTTTTGACAGCCACATAAATCAGAATTCGGATAGTTAATTAAAAAATATAAATGTTTCATACAATAAAGAGACTGAGTGTGTATTATTAAATGTTTGATAAAGAGACCTGCAGGTGTAGCAGCACAGCAGTGTGCGGAGCGCGGCTGCTTAGCATTTCTGAAGAAAATGTGAGAGAGCCTCGCAGCACACTGGAGCGTGATTGATCTGCTAATGTACAAATGCAACGCGAGTCCCAATTACCATTTTCCCACGCTGGATGGGATATCCACGGAATAAGAATCTCGACGCCGCACAGTTCGGTGTTGTTGCACTAGATTTCAAATCTGATATCTCAGGAGAGAAAATGTCCTTCATGGTAGCGAGCATTTGACCTTGGGGTGCTTTGCAAATAAAATAATAATAAGAAAAAAAGATAAGTGTGAGGTTCAGACAAAAAGAAAAAGAAAAATCTCCTAGGGGTGTAGTCATAAAATATTAATGGCAAACATGTCAAAAGTTGTATCATGGTGATTTTGTGAGAGATAGACAAATGAGCAGATTTGCTTGACATTGCATCATATTTATGTCACTTTTTTTTGATATAATCAAGTAAGTCAAAAGGAATGGTGTGGAGTGGAGGGATTTTGACAACGTGACCGCAATGTCAAACATCTCTTAAGAGAGAGAAGACATCTGAAGTTGTCCACACATGTAATGTTAAAGAGGTTTGATTGAAAACACAAAACAGTGTTCTCCAGATGAGCCTGAAGAGGTGCTGTGGTGTGATTCTGCTCTGTGCCTTGCCAAAGTATTCTGTTTTCCTCAGATGTCTCACAATTTCCCAAGGTACCAGAAAAAAAAACATTTTTTTTTTTTTTAGGATTTTATGTGATAGACTAGCAAGAAATGGTGCAAAATTGTGGACTGGGTGGCATACAGCTCTCTCAAAAATATTAAAACTGGATTTGTGGCGTTTCCTTTGCCACTGTTTCATAAAGCCATTAGTTTACGGCTGAAACAATTAATCAAATTAATTGTTCTTTTTTTTTTTTTTTTCAGAGTTTGGAGCCGGTGAAGCTAAAAATGTCACTAGAAGAGTTTTGGGTAGAACATATTTACAAAGAAGGTTTTCCACCTTAAATGCAAAATGTAAATATTTTTTGCACAGTTGTGGTCTTTATCAGAGAACTGAGTGTGTTGTTCTTTTAGCACATGGCTAAAAGGAGTAAACAGACGGGAGTATCGGTAAACAAAATTCATTGCAATTTCAGGGCGTCTTAGATTTTCAGCAAATCTTCTGCTTTAGCTCATTGCCAGTAAAGTGATGAAGGATTTTTTTATTTTTATTGTATCAAACATGAACATTCTTGTCGACGAACGCCCCGGATGCATTTCTTTGAGTCTCTCTAATTGTTTTCTCCGTTTCCCCACATTAGTTACTCACCCAGGAACACATTTGGAGAACTTTCTGTTCACTTGGAGGAAATTGGACTTTTCTCCTCCGGATACTTTATCCTGGGCCAAACAGCAGTTAAAACTGTGGAGCCTGACAATAAAATGATGATTAATATTGCTCTACATCAGCATCCAATTATAACATTCCTGTGAATCCGATGATATGGACAGCCAGAAGAATGAAATAGATATGTTTTGATTTTTGATGGTTAACTATGACAACAGCCCTGTGAAGATGAAGTGGGATAATTTGTTAATTTATCAATCTGTCACATATTGACTCGTAGGAGAAAGCCTGGCTTTAATGGGTCTGGAGACTTTCTTGTATCTCAGCACATTTTCCTGATAACTAAGACATGAGTGGTTGTGCTAGGAATACTGATTGGCATTAATGTCAGTAGACAAATAACAAATATGGCCTGAATGTGGTTTTAGCTTTCTAAAACCCATTTCAGGTCCACCTAAGGTGGGAGAGATTGTCTGAAGGAGGTTCAGTGAAAAGGCGTCTACATTTTAGTGGATCTTAAGTATTTAAAAACAATGTATGTCATTGGGAAACCAATGACATACCGTTAGAAACCAAGCCATGTTTGCAAATCATCTACACTTTCAAAGGTGTCATTCTGAAGTTTTGAGAGTTCTGGGTTTTTCCCATGATCCCCTCACACTGGGATGTCCTTGAAGGAACCGGCTCCTTTTGATGTGGAGAAGCAGTTGCTTTAATTTGAACTCCTCACCTTTTCTGTAAGGCTGAGTCAGGCCATCGTCCAGCAGAGGGTCATTTCAATTACTCGGTCAAAATGCAAAACGACCAATATGTTTTAAGTATTCCTTTCAGGTTAGCTCCCGATGAATTCAGCTTTCTACACAACAACAGACCGTAGCAGAAACATTAATTCAGCAAACAAACCCAAAGGTTGTCTGTCTATCTCCTGTTCTGTTCTGTCATCACAAGATACTGCGGGTGTTTTCACACCAGAACACTTGGTTTGATTGGGGTCCAAGGTGTCATTTGTTACACAGACATAGACATATTTTATTGTCATTCAATTGTACATTTGAAGATGTACAACTGACTTTGATCAGGTCATAGTGTCAGTGATCTGTTTCCCCACAGATGTGATGTTCCTGACCTGCTCCACTGTCACATCATCGATGACCTGTTTAACCTCCTCGCCTGTGGTGGCGCTGCACCAAGAACCACTGAATGGCACAACATGAAAACCTCTGAAGAAGACACCAAGCACAACATCTTTCTCTAACCAATAAAACAACTACAGTATGAAGTGGTGTCCGATTTTAACCGTTGTAGGATTTGTCTTTTGACTTTGGCAAAAGACCACAAGCTATTTCTCATGTTGGCGCTAGATTTACACATTTGCTTTGGGTGCACTTATCCAAAGTACCCCACGCTACACTCCACTTCCTGTTTTTGGAATGGTCTTTGGTCTGCGTGGTATTCTCATATACATTCGAGTTCACTTCAACCAAATCAGACCTATGTTTGTAGGTGGACCAGAGCTCACTTTGTTGGTCCACATCAGAGTTCGATCACTCATTCACACCTTCCCAAAGGAACCAGACTTTCTAGGCAAATGAGCTAGAGTTCGATTAAAGTGGACTAAACAGGGCTGGTGTGAATATACTCTTAAATATTCATTTTGAGGCAGAGACTGATCACAGACCCACAGGGGGCAGTCTACCCTGTTCTGTTCAAGAACAATGGCAAAGGCCTGGAGGTCTGAAGAGGACAGTAATGTTATGGAATCTCTTTAGACCCAATTGCGCGCTTCATCTGGATTTTAAGATTTTAAATTAGCTTCCAGTTCCATGCTGTGTGAGTCTTCTCTTCTCCAGAACTAGTCCAAAGTTCACTCAATACACATAAAACCTGAATAAATCCATGTTTGCATTAACTCTGAACAAAAATCACCATACCAACAACTACAACAGACTGACCTCCCAACTTGTCCTGAATATCTATTAATATGGACATCCACCATCTCCATATTTTCTTTACATTAACATAAGTTTTGTTTTAATAAAAATGTAGAATAAAGTTAAACAAAGCTGTAGCAGCACTGTCAGCTGTTCTACTGCAACCTTTGCCTACATTTCTATTACTGTGTTCACATTTACGACTCTTATAATTACACATAAAAGAGAAATTTACCACATGGTCATATCCAGGCTTTTGATAACAGCAGGTCTTCCCTGTCCTCCAAACAACAGACTGTTACACTTCAGCTGCCTCCATAATTTTAAATGTCTCCCTCTAAATCTGGACCACACTCTGAACTCTGATTGTCTGGTGCTTTGATGGAGACAGCAGAGGGACAGGGGGACAGCGTGGAAGACTGTGAACAGAAAAAAAAAAAGAAAACGTTTGTGGCTATAGGCAACTCCAGAACTAAATGTTGTGCACAATAAATACTGCAAATAATGCTTCCTGTTCATGTGTTTTCAGCAGTTGTCTATTTTAAAGCCTAGCTGTGCTCTGAACACCGGCAGCCTTTAAATCATCGCCAGAGGATCTTTATTATGGCGGCCATATAGAGTCGGTATGAAAGGAACATCTTCATTGTCACCAATTTTGAAAACTATAAACTAATTACGGTAAGTATATGCATAAATATTTGCCACAGGGATAAAAAAAACAAACATTAAACTGTGCATCTGAATAAATGCCTCATTATGTGTTTTAAATGCTAACTTTCTGCATCAGCAAGCGGTGCTGGAGCTGCTAGCTTGCAGCTTTAAAATAAACAGGACCGATAGTTAGCAATGTGGTTCCAGCTGTTTGAATTTGTTGCCCCTGAGCCTCTGGCGGAAATGAGGTGCAAAGCACTTTTGCTAGCATCTTGGAATGTTTACATGTGGAACGAAGTAGAGAGGAGAAATAAAATAGCACCACTAGCATCGCTGATGCTAACCTGAGAGACTGAGAAACAGTCCGTTAGTTCAAATCACTGAAGGTGTGTGTTTAATAGTTTATAGCTTTTAAGAAAAGCCACGAATGTATGTGATTAATGTCCCTCACAGCTGTATTTACACTTCAGGTCCTCTTGTTTTAATTGGAAAGATTCTCTATGAAAGGTTTTAGAGAAACAGAAATAAACTGAGAAAATGATGAAGACAAAGTGATCGGCAGTGTGGAGGTTGAAAGGAAAGGAACAATGGCAGATTACTTGGAAAGTTATTCACAGCAGAAAAATATCCACGTCTGTGTTGTATGTGAAGGGAAATCAAATTCCTTTACAACTGAGCATATGTGCAACACATGCAACAGGCCCACAGTGATTGTTTCAGCATTCTCAGCTGAAGTAAAAGAAAGAAAGACAGAAAAAATAAAAGTAGCTTCTTTGCAGTTGTTTTCCAGGAAGCCTTGGGGAGACCCAGGGTTTTCTCCCTGAAGAGATGTCAAGGCCCTGAGCTGGTTTCACACGGTATGAGATATATTTCACCAGTCAATCGATGGCGTACAACCCATCGGGGGAAACGGGGGGCGGAGGTGGGGAGGCCTGCTCTCTGCTTCTCTTCGGCGCCTGCCTCCTCCTCCTCCTCCTCTTCCTCCTTTTCTTTCTTGTACATTTCTTGGGAATAGCCATGATGAGAACACTGAATCTGGGAATTTGTCAATGGATCAGATATGTTGAGAGGCATCTGAGAGTGAAGTGCAATTACACAGACTGGGAGAGAAAGAAAAACATGTCTGGAGAGCTGCAGCGAGAGAGAGAGAGAGAGAGAGAGAGAGAGAGAGAGAGAGAGAGAGAGAGAGAGAGAGAGAGAAGAAAACAAGAAACTTTCCACCCTTGCACAAGTTTTTATTCTGTCTGACAGTGCAGAGCTGCACCATTATTTTGTTTCTTATGAATTTCTTATGCTCTGTTTATGAGCCAAGATTGCTTTCCTTATGCTATTTATAAAATTTTCGACCCTCCTATATCCCCTTACACGACGAGTCAACATCACAAAGCTTAAATTCTGGTTCGGTAAAGACTACCTCCTATCCAAGAATCAGACATTGTCTTCCGACTAGATAACCTTCCCAATAAACCTCCATGCGCTGCCTTCAGTCTGTCAGTCACAAAGTTAAAAAGAGGGTCGGAGACATGAAAACGTCTTCAACTCGGCACGTGACCGTTTGTTTTGAAACACGTATAGCTGTTAGCCAGAGCATCCGATGGGAAGTGACACTTGCCCGCAGCGCTCTCCGGGCTCCGCGCACGGGGCCGCATCAATCCGAAACGCAGCCGACTCTCCCGAGACCACTGGCAGGAGGCAAACAAATGCACCAAAGAGATTCCGTCCTTGAAAGTGGGCACGTCTCCTTTGATCGCGCGGATCGGGCCCGACGAGCGCACTCTTTCTGTTGACGAGTGCGTTTGCGAGAGACTTCGCTTGACTGCTTCGGCCGCGCAGCTCGTCCTGCGACATAACTAAGTCCAAATGACCATTCTGTGTTTGTTTCTATATGATCGATTTTTTGTTCTGCCTTTTTCATGACATTATTTGGTTGCATCTTAAGTGTCTCTGTCATGTCAGGAGTGGAGGCAGCAGGTAACAGTTTTTTTGAGCTGGTGGACTCGTGCGATAGCCACAGCGTCTGGGTTGCATGTTGGGTAATGAAATACAGCGTCTAGTTAAAGTATTGTTACCGTACTTTGTCTTGTTGTAACCCAAACTTTCAGTCATTTTTGTTTCAGAGTCTCAAAATCCTCGTTTAAAAATCTTTCTTTACCATCAGGATTTGATTGTAAAGATGGAACCATGGTCTCTCAAACTGTCTAAAGACCAACAGCCTGTTGTAAAATTTGCTTCTCACTCGATGACACTGAACATCCAGACAGAGTTTCTATCTCGGACAAAGTCCAGGGTCTCAAAACATACACTAACTTCCTCTTCCCTCCCCCTTGCACTCTACAGCAGTCAGCGTTCCTCTTTGTACCCAAGGCTTTTTAAACTTGATGAATCTAATACCTTCTGCAGACATTACACAACGGTGGTGTTGGCTCAAGGGCGTTCTCCCCTTTTGTTTTTCCGCCGATGCGCTGACAACTTAAGGAGAACGTGTCTTTCATTCCCATTGTGTTTGAGAGGCGCGGTGTGTTTTCTTGCGCGGCGATGTGTTGAGCAAACTCCCAGTAAGACAGAAAGTGTGAAAATAGGTTCTGCAAGCGAAACGTCTTGCTTTGTTTGAATCACAAATTGTGCGATGAAGCTGTTGCCCCCATGATGTCTGTCGCCCAGTGGCAGAACCTTGCTCTGACAGCTGGAGAATTGTGCTGAAGCCTTGAATCTGTTTCTTTTTTTACACAACACCGCAGACAAGATGAATAATACTAATAATAATGCATATGTAGAAAACATTGAGCACTTGGTTTTAGTTTGTGCTTAAATATAACAATTAGCTATAAAATTATGAAATGACTGAAGAACAGCCATCAATAAGCTGGGAAGTGAAGCGTTAGGATGTGTGAATTGCGCACTTGCTTCCCACAGAGGCCATTAGATCCCATCTGGTTTTTTCGAGGCATCGCTCCTTTCTGTAGAGTTTCACTCCTGTCTTGCTGAACAGAAACGGCGTCAAGGACAGCGGGTGTATGCACGGCCTACTCATGAAATTTTTTGACATGTTGTCACATTACAACAACAAAATCCAATGCATTCCTTGGGACTTTGTGTGATCCCCCAGCACAGCACATTGTAAAGTCAAAAGAAAAGTGCAACCGACTACTGTAAGCAGTCATGTAAGTAGTAAATAGAGTCCACCTGTGTGTAATTTACTTTATAAACCTGATCTCAATGAAACTATTTGTTCTGTTAAGATTCACAGAGAAACATTAGTCAACAAACAGTATCTCAGATCAGACACACAAAGACAGTCACAAAGTCGGCCTTCTAGCACCTGAAGATTTCCAGGATTAAAGGGTAATGTCCCACAAGATCTAGAGAAACTTATCCATGTGTTTGTCTTTAGTTGCATTGATTACTGCAACAGTGTCTTCACCGGTCTGCCTATAAAAGTCAGACAGCTGCTGCCCGCTTTCTGACTAAAACCAGGAAGATAGATCACATCACCCCGGTTCTAAAGTCCTTCCACTGGCTCCCTGAGGCTCAGCGAATAAACTACAAAATGCTGCTGTTAGTTTATAAATCACTAAATGGCTTCGCACCACAACACATTAAAGATCTGCTGTTGTTGTATCAACCTTCCAGAACCTCTCGGTCTTCTGGTTCTGGTTCTGCTCTGCATCCCCAGAACCAGAACCAAACATGGAGAAGCAGCTTTCAGCATCTATGAGCACCACAAATCTGGGACAAACTTCCAGAAAACTGCAAAACAGCCAAAGTCTTTCAGTCCAGGCTAAAACCCACCTGCTTAAATTTGCCTTTGATTAGTACTAAATGGAACATTGATAAATATTGTTGACTTTATGACTTTGATTATGACATTTGACAAAGTGTAATGTTTACTGTGTGTTTCATAATTGTTTACTATGTTATGGTGTAAAACACTTTTAACTGCCTTGTTTCTGAAATGTGCTGTACAAATATACTCGACTTAAAGACCAAGCACATGTGGCTTACATGGAAGAGTAAGAAGAAAGCGACTCCAAGTGATGTACAGTCGCTCCGGGATTTTGTGATTGTTTTTGTCATTTTTGCAATCATAACCACTAACTTTATGGTGCTGCTTTATAAATATTTGCAAGGGAATTAGCGCCATTTTTTCCTCGTTAAACCCCTTCCAAAATCTACATATGGAGGAAAAAGTTTGAGAAATAACACATAGTTTTTTTTTTCTCTCTTAAGACCTTAAATATCTTGATTTTTGTTACTCGCCTTATCGATCACGGACTATAACTTGACATCAAGTGTGACACTGAGTGCAGTAGAAGTAAGAAATGCAGCCATGTGCAGGAGCACAAGCCATCATTTAAAGGGGCAGTATGTGTTTTCCAGGCACATAGTGCCATTCTATAGCACAGTCAAGTAACTAGAATAACTTCAGTTGTTATAAAAATGCTGCATATATCAAGTATGACTTAAAGAAAATTTTGGTTTCTAATTTAATGTCTTCAAATCGGGCCTCTGTCTCCTTAAGAAGGTCCTGCTCTTTCTGAAACTCCGCCTTCAGGAAATCATTTTTTTCTTCCACTTCACAGTTATGTGGCACTTTGGGCTGAGTTACCACATGCAAGACAAATCTAATACTTAAGCTTGCAAGCCACTGTGGAGGTGATCATTTGATGTGTGCTGATTGGGCTGCAGGGATGGAATGTGAAAACATAAAGGCTTCCTTTCCCCAGCAGAGCATTTTCGCCTTTCGTCTCGACCCCTCTCGACCCCCCGCCTTTTTTTTTTTTTTTTTTTTTTTTAACTCGCTCGTGTCATTCAAGCTCAAGATTTCTCATTAGTGTCGATCTGTGATAACCGCCGCCGTAATGATTCCAAAATCAGCCCCTCGCAAAAAAATCCTGCTCCTGTAATCACCGCGCACAGCTAATGTCGAACACGCCAAAGCGCTCTGATAATTATCTTATCCAGCCCAGATTTCTTGATGCCAGACACAGAGCGGGCACTCCACTGAAGGCTTTCCACATCACGCTCATTATATTACGTATTGTCCCGGCTCATTTGAAAGTATGATTATCCTCTTTGCCCCTGTGTTGTGGGGAACCATACAAATTATCTTATCAGTGTCATCTGATTATCGGTGACAGTGGCTGTGATGTAACCTGCTCACCCGTGTCATGAATTATTCATGTGGATTCATCAGTTTTTAGGTGCAGAAACCTTGGGGTTTTAAATATTCAGGTGACCTGTCAGAAGGGGGGGGGGGGGGGGGGGTTAACTGATGAAGGGTATTGCTTTGCAACATCTGGAGTTTTGTTCAAGGATTTTGCCACAAACGGCCTTAACATTTTTCACACTGGTATATGATCAGGTGATGTGTGTTAGATTGGATTTCTTCAACAGAAAACAGTGAAGGGTGCTTGTGTAATTACGGAGCCCACACACGGCGAGGCCGTTCCTGTGTTGATACTTGACCGTAGAGAGAGAGAGAGAGAGAGAGCCAACCAATGAGCATCCAGCTGAGGGTTTGAACCGGCCACTTTAACTTTTGACAAACACGCTTCGGTCCTGAAAAAGCTCTTCACCAGTTCCTTCTTTTCCAGCGCTTCACTTTGTGAAAGCGGCTCGCCTGCTTCAGAACCGCCGCCGAAGGATTCGTCTCTTTACGGCTTTCGGGCCACATTTGCATAATCGAATGCATCCCATGCAGCGTGGGTACACAGAACCAGCACAGATGATCACATCTTATCTCCAAACTGGGCCTCCAGGATAAGAAAAAAGACATGCTGATGTGAAGTAATCTTACTTCCTGCTGACCACGTCGAATTACTGAGGATGTTCGAGAGGGCTAGGCAATGCTTCGTCATCTTCAGGCCGAATGTGTGACTCTAGTTGAAGTGTTTCGTTTGTCTTTTGGGGTTTTTTTCTCAATTAGTCTTTCAATGAAAATCATTGTATGCAGAAAAGCTTTTTACACTGATTCTGATGGATTTTATGGAGACACAGAAAAGTAGAGATAGCCTTGCAACCAGTGGCGCCCCCAGAAAATGTTCCGGGTGACCAGACCCCACCGACCTGGTGTTTTATGTTTTATTTTTGTATTTAGTTTTACATATGTGTCTTTAAAGAAGAAGATGACACTGTATGACATGGGGCATTTTGCTACACTGTTTTGACTGTTTTCTGAGAAACCCCCAAAAACTTAGATAAATATACAGTATGTGTGCCTGTGGTAAATTATCAAACGTGAGAAAAGACTGAGTAATAAATTAGCGTTTCCCCTGAACACATGGAACATAGTGTTGTACAGCCTGATAACACCTGCAGTTCACCTCATATAAGAAGTAGCAAGCAATAATAGTCTTCGCTTGTCTGTGATTTGTCCACTAGAGGGCGCATTGATACAGTCCAGCAAGTTCAATTCACATTATAATTCAGTTTCTTACTGAATTATAATTTCTTAGCTAAATTACAATTATTTTTCACAAAGGGAATTATAACATTGTGCAGGAAAATAGGTCTCTTAGACAATGTTATAGTTTATATCAAATTATATTTGGATTAATATCATAAATACGTATGTTATGTTTTGTAGACTTAAGCAGTGATCCAGAAGTAACCAACCAGTGTTGGTATCACATGGTTAAAGCTGTTGCCTTATGTATTTATTTATTCTTTTCAAAATATAGATGAGTTTGGAAGAAGATATATTTAATACACCAAATAGCAATTTTTTGTTGCCATTATTGCATCTTGTTGCAATAATGCTGTGTATTGAAGCAGATTATCGGGTGAGGTGGGCGGTTTTATGATTTTTTCTTTTTTTTTTACCAAGACACAGTTGGCACTTTTGTTTGCTGATGTGATGATGTAGTATCATATTGCCTTTTTATTTCCATCTCCAAACTTAACAGGGTTTTAAGCTGATATGTCCCCAGTTAAAAGTTTGCATCCACTTTTATTCTGGATCATCAATTCTTTGGTTTTTCCAAATTGATGACATCCAAAACCATTTCCCTCAAACTTTTTAACCCCTTTGTTCTAATGAACACTTTGATTTACGCAAATACATTTGCCTGGTAATATTGCGTTTTTAGCCTCCCTCTGTTATGAAGACGGTTAAATGATTTTCAGATTACTCACAGGATTTGCCTAACTTGGTCAGTGTTGTCAGATTTTTTTTTTTTCCTTTATTTGCCAAAATTACAAATTACACTGCACCAGCCCACATTTGTATGGAAAATGCATTTGTGTGCACCATTGTGAGTATGTGGGTTGAGGCCATGGAAAAACGTCCCAAATCCCCTCTGCCAATAACAAACGGCTTCCAGTGGAGGCAATGTGATGGTTTGGCGAGGCATCTCCCTCACTGGAAAAATAAATCCTCATTCCAGTCAGTGGTGAGCCCATTTCTCCACTCTAGAGACCAAACTCACCCCCCACCACAACCCCAGGACTAGAGTTTATCAGCGACTACCGCCAGTATTTGCAATGGGAAAGGATGGAAAGGCCTCCTTATAGTCCTGACCTCAACCCAGTGGTACTGTGGAGGAGGTGCCAGACTTTTTTTGGGTGTACAGTTCTCCCATATGCTACTGAGATCCATCAATCCAATGTCCTTGTAGAGAGGTGCCTAGGTGGTCACCAGGCCATTGCAGGGCAATACAGAACCAGTGATACACACTAAGGGGAATTTGGAAAAATCAGTTAACCAAACGTTTATGGAGTTTGGGAGGAAGCCGGAGTACCCAGAGAGAGCCCACATATAAACGACAAGAACAGGCAAACACCATGGAGAAGGACGCCGGCCGGGATTCAAACCCCGGACGTTCTTGCTGCTAGGCAACAGTGCTACCAACTGTCCCACCATGAAGCACCACCTACTGGAAAAGTATTGACCAGACTGTTAGCCTGGTCATTCACGTCCTACACAATTCAGCAGCACTACAGTTGCTGTTGGGCAGAAGTTCTTGTTTCTGTTTCTAGAAGTTTTTTTTATTAAGAAATGAGTAGAATATGAGAAACTTTCTCCAAATTTCCAGACTACATGTCAACTCATACTGAACTCTGTTCTGTTGTGACTTTTCAGTAATAACAGAATTAGATCTGCATATATCACTCTAAATGTTCTTTTGTTTTTTTTAAAGAACATTCCTGTGGAAGGTTTTCCAAAAGTAGTTGTAAGATGATTGTTTCTGATTTCGTTTTCAACGATCACATGTTCCTGAGTTCTTACTGTTTGCTTTCTTGTTTAACTTACAAGATTTTTCATCACAGAAAAAAAAGAATCTCATTATTATTTAAACATAATGAGATGTTTATCTGTATTTTACCTGTACTGTGTTTCCATGACAGTGCCAGTATTGTCGTCTAAACGTGGCTGCCATCATTTATTCATTCTGTGCATTTTCAAAGTCTCCTTTATCCAGTGAGGATCTGCCAGGTGCCTTTTATCCCAGGGAAGCTGGTTCTGGCAAAAAAAAAAAAAAAAAAACGAGGTTCACTGGCGAGAACCCAAGCTGAGCTTTATGGGTGAAGTCACTTCACAAAGGCTACCCTGCCCTTTTATTGGGAGGGATTTAATAAAACAGCCAGCTTTTGACAATTCAATTGAAAATTCCATTCTGGGTCGGCCTTGCGTCTAACTGCAGTGACCCTGTCAAAGCCGTTGTTGGGTAAAGGAGAGGCAGGAAGAGGAGGCAGGTTTTTAGAGAGCTTCAGATGACTGGCAGGTGAAAAACACATGATAAAAAGAAATAAAAAAAAGACAAGTTTGCAGTCAGTGGTGAGAAGTGTGTCCCAGCTGCACATGCCTGCAGTTAAGAGCAACAGTGTCATATGTTCGCCCCGCGTTTCCGATAGCGACAGACGTTTCTCGGTGTGTGTTCCTCCGCGAGGCCGCCTGTTCCCCCGGTGGAAACCAACGCGTGTCAGATTTTGCCCTTTCGCCACGTCTGTCTCCGTTCCTCTGATGGTATTTCCGTCCGCGGCCAGTTTTCAATGGCTGCCGACGCTTTTGCCCGTGCGCTCGGGTGCCAAGCTCGCCAGCATGTGACATTCAGGGAGGCTTGTGGAAAAGGACAGCGGTCTACGCCACAATCTCCATTCTGAAAACCAATCTGAGACATGAAGCTTTGGCATAATCCTCATAAAGCTCCCATGTTATTCGCAGAATGGTAACCAAGTGAGCCTTAAGCTTTGGCAAACAATGAACTGAAAACAGGCATTTGTAGCAAATGCCATATGAAATTCAGGCACTGTTAGGTCAGCTGTTGAGTAGAGGCGATTTTACTCAATGACTTGCTTGGATAATCTTGTTTTTTGCAAAAGAATACATCATTATTTTAAGTCAAACATGATGAGCAGGCTACCTGCTACGCGTCAGGTCTCCTGTTCCTGTTCCTGTCGATTCTGTGAAGCCTTGGTATGTTACACTCAACGTACGGCACGAAGTGTACCGAGTCATCTTGTTACTGTTGTAGCAGAAGTTTTTATACTCCTAATTTTTATTTTATTCCTTTTCTCTTTTGTTTATAGAACACTTTCCACTGCATCTCACAGTTTGCTTCATGTTCGATTAAACCTTGCTAAAGGCCTTCAGTAGTATAAATAGCTCTTAATCCAAAAACATCAATGTATTATTTTTTAGATTTTACCCAGCACAATGTGGCAAACATTTCTAGCACATTTGTAAAGTAGAAGGAGAATAAGACGTGGTCTTTTGAAAATCCAAATCTGTGGCATGTATTTTTAAGACCAACCCTCCTGAAGGACTCTGCATAGTCAGGCCAAACTGCCCAAACCGTTCTTATTGTCGCAGTTGTGTGACGAAAATCGTGCCATTTAGTTCTCAGCCTCATGTCGTCCACGCCCCACTTGCAGTCACCAGGGCTGTTCACCCCCTTTTGGATGTGAAACTACTGTATGAGTGGTGTGAATTTTGTGGGTGTGTGTATACTGAAAACAACGCGGACTACACAACTTCCAAAAGCTGGTTTTTCAATCAGAGATGGATTGTTTTGAGGAGCAATTGTCCGAGGCTATGAGGAAGTATGTACTGTTGGACCAAAACCCTGAACTCCTTCTGCTCTGTTCTGGTCCGACGCAGTGGGAGAACATCCCATCATAAATCATTAGTTCCTCCTCCTCCGTACTTGTGAACGTCTAATATTTTACAGTTGACCATAGTCGATCATGTTTGCTATGCTGTCGTAAATCACACATATGACAAAACACTAAGATATTCTCAGGAGTTTGGCGAGTTGCGTCTTCTAAACTGTTAGCCCTTACCCTAGCGCTCAGGGCTCAGTCTCCTACATCTTTTGGATGCACCACTCCAGCACAGCAGAATTAAATGTTTTCAAGGCCTCTACTGGATCCCATCAGGTGATAAAGGAGTTTTGTTGTAACCCATTTTTTGGGTCTGTTGTGTGGTCGCAGAGAAATGCTGGAGACATAACAGACGTTCTGTTGGCCCTGAGGACCAACGTTGGAGACCATCGCTCTGCCTGGCTTGTGGCAAACTGAAAATAGGGCTTCTTATTCTTCTCTCCATAAAGGGCAGATTTATGAAATGGAGGACCCACACTTGTCTTGTTGACACCTTCTCTTGGCAGCTTCCCTGATTAATGTCCTACGTTACCAACGTGTCAGTTCAGATGGACGGCCATGTCTTGGTAGGTTTGCAGTTCTTCCAGCCTCTCCGCCTCTTTGATTTGATTGGACTCTGCTTCATAATGTGCTCGAAGCTTGGCAAATTATTTACAATTGCTACCAACTTTATTGTTGTGTTGTTTCTCAAACACTCTAAACCTTTGAATCCTTCACAGAACCGCTGGATTTAGACTGAGGTCTACAGATCCAGGAAGACTCTTGCTACTACTTATGTGGCATCTCATTGCAAATGGCTGCAACAAAGTAAAAAAGTCCCTCACCTATTGGATTACAATTTTTTGAGCAATCAAATTTAAAGATTTCTTTGGATGTAAACAGGTTCTAATAGAGCGTCTAATAGAGAACAGAAAAAGGTAACTAAACATTCATTTGGTCTATTTCAGCACGTGTTTCTTTGAAAGTTTATTTCACTGAAAGCTAAGGTTTCACAGAAAAACAAAATTCTCATTAACTAAGCCTCACACCTAGCAACAGACTTAAAGTACTAGAAATAGCTCCAGCTAATGCTTAATGTCTTGTGACCTTTACAGAGGTATCCTGTAGATTATCGTTCCGCCGAATAAACACTTCATGCCTGAATTCCAGATTCTGCTATTGTTTGAGTGTTTATTTTATTCAGGCAGGCCCTAGGCCATCTCAAATCCATTAGGAACTGTTTGGAGCGCAGTTGGCCCTTCTGTGTGACAGCTTCTCCGGCCCATGGTGTCCTGATGCTCAGGAGGTTCTGATGAGTTTATTGTCTTAAAATGACAAAGCGGTTTGTAATTTGTGAAATCTTCGTTTATGCAATAAAATATTTTGGATTCTTTATGTAACATCAGAACCAACTTTATTCATCAAGTTTGCACACATGACCAAGGAATCAGACTTTGGTTCCACTTTCCTCTCAGTAAAAATATTTAGAATATGAGTATTTTTTAAAAAGTAACTAATAGTTTCTAGATTCTCATGGATCTAGTGAACCGCATTACAAACGTCGTCTCAGATGTATCGTCATCGCCACTAAACACGATTTTCAACTTTAAAACTATAAATCAATACCTTATCAATGCATTACCCCCAAAACTTTACATTGATGGGGAAACTACATACAAATCCAGCAAATAGTTTAAGTACATTTACTCTCTGGTTGGAATATTTTAATGGAAATACCTTTTAGCCACTAAAGAACATATAAGAGAACTATCAAATCAACATTGAATGTGTTTATTGATGATGATAATGTATAAAGAGATTATGTGGATTTATATTCCAATTCTTAGGTAACTTTACAATTACACTATTTTTAAACAGCTACTACAGACACCTTTGTTACAGATTACAGACACATCTAGGTCAGGTCCTAGGACTGACCTAAATCAGTTCTAAAACCTACATTACTTCATTTAAACAATAATTTTTATTTTTATTTAGAATGTTTGCTGATGGTGAGCTTTAAAACAGCCTTAAAATGTAAAATTATAAAAGCTTACACTGTTATGCAGATGTTTGCATGCCTTGTGTATCCATGTACAGTATATATGTAATGTATATTAGTATCTTAGCTCCTGTCTATTTACTCAATTTTGCAGCAAAAGAGCTTTTTTTAATTGAAAATGTTACTTATTTTGTCAACATATAGTTGGATTAATTAATTACAAACCCTGCAGTTAACGTGACTAAAAATGTTACCTGCTAGTTTCTCCCCCACTGTAAGGAGTTCAGTCCTGCATCAAAGTCGGCCTTCTATCACCTGAAGAACATTTCCAGGATTAAAGGACTAATGTCTCAGCCAGATCTAGAGAAACTCATCCATGCGTTCATCTTCAGTCGTATTGATTATTGCAACAGCGTCTTCACAGGTCTGTCCAACAAATTAATCAAACAGCTGCAGCTGATCCAGAATGCTGCTGCTCGCGTTCTCACTAAAACCAGGAAGATAGAGCACATAACACCAGTTCTAAAGTCCCTCCACTGGCTCCCTGTAGCTCAAAGAATAGACTTTAAAATACTGTTGTTAGTTTATAAATCACTGAACGGCTCAGCACCACAATACATTAAAGATATGCTTTTATTGTATGAACCTTCCAGACCTCTCAGGTCTTCCGGTTCTGGTCTGCTCTGCATCCCCAGAACCAGAACCAAACGAGGAGAAGCAGCTTTCAGCATCTATGCACCACGAATTTGGAACAAACTTCCAGAAAACTGTAAAACAGCTGAAACACTGACTTCTTTTAAATCTCAACTGAAAACCCACCTGTTTAGAATTGTATTTGAAATGTAATCAATTGCAAATTTATTGATGTAACTTGACTTAATGATTGATTCTATATTGCATTGTGATTCTGTGTTTGTTATGATGTAAAGCACTTTGAAATGCCTTGCTGCTGAAATGTGCTATACAAATAAAATTTGATTGATTTGATTGATTGATCTTCACGTGAAACAATTCGCATCTGGTCTTAATATCAAACGTCTGAAAATCTAAACCGCATGATTAAAATACATAAATAAATACACAAAATGAAAAAAAAAAATCCAAACAAAATAACCGTGTGAGGCGACGTGCGATCATTCGCCGGCCCACGGACCTCCAAACCGCCGGCGTGTCTGTTGGAAGTGACACAGTGAAGCAGACTGCTGATGGCTGCTCCGACGCTCGGTCACGTCAACAGAAAGCCTCAGTCAGACACAAACTGTTTGTTGCCATAACCCGGGGCCTGTGATGGTGCGAAAGAGCTGATGGTGAAGCTTCCAGAGTGTTCTGCAGGGAGGGAGGCGGAGGAGGCAGAGGGGGGGTTAGATGAATATGCCTTCCGCTATTGTTGCCATGTTATGACCAGTCTAATGAGATCTGTGGAGAGTTGGGCTTCTCATTTCGTTGTATCACCCATACACTCTCCTGCACTGGGAATCCACTGTGAGATTGTCCTCAGACACATCCACTCAGACGGATGGATGCATTTGCTGATGTTTCAGACAACAGAGCATCATTCAGTAGGTTTTTTTTCTTTTATGGCCTACATATAAACACACCGGAGCTCTGTGATAACAGCCTTTTTTTTTTTTTATTCCCATATGAAGCAGAGGAGTGCTTTTAAAATGGCTTCTTCTTTTTGTTTTCCTGAGCTCCAGGAATATAAATTCTTTTGTTTCTCCCTCCTTGTGAGACACGGTGTTTTACCTCCCTAATTTCTTTTGGTGGGGAGGGTGGGTTTGTTTACTTCATTTTCTTGATTTCTCATCAAAGGAAGGTAAAAATAATCCTGATCTCTCACCCCAGGAAAGCAACTTCTCTCTCTCTCTCCTACAGGCAGGCAGGTGTACACTTGTAACACAATGCTTTCGCACTCCACAATCGGTTGGCTGTCTGCGCTCAGGCAGGCAGCAGAACAATAGGAGAGCGAGCCGAGGTCACATCCTCAACCCTGCCTGCAAATTTGCGAGCCGTTTTCACTCCGGCCGTGCCAGACCATCTGCTCGGCATTTGTGGACGTCGGAGCGAGAAGCCGCACGTCGGCTAAACTCTCGCTGCATCCGCCGCTGCAGCTCTTCGACTTCATGGGGTAAAAAAGAAACAGAGAGCCTTTTCTGATTCTCCTGAAAAAAGCAAAATGTTGTTTTTTTTTTTTGTCGAAAGTGAAATTCAGGTTCTTATTTTTATTCCTTTTTACTTCCAGCTTTCCCTGTGTTCTTGTATTGTCTCGCAAGGCACAAAAAAGGTTAAATGAAATATTTCCCTTTTTGTTTTCCTGATTGTTGTTTCTCGTGCCTTGAAAAATGGCGTCATTTAAACGGCATTATGACCATCATCAGTGATGGCTGACGATACTTTTGTTTTTCACGTCCATAAATATTTTCAAACAGCCAAATATGTCTTCCTTGTAAGAGAGGGGAAAAAATATCAAGATAAAGTGCTTGAAAAGTTAAGACAGCAGAACTGCATTTTTCTATATCGTCAATCAAACATTTAGAATTATATAAATAATGAAAAAACTCTGAAAGCATTTGGGGTATTTGGTAGAATTGCTGGTATTCTTTTACACATTGATAAAGAATATCAATCTCCTGATTTTATCTGTGTTAAGGGCGATAATTCAAGAAAGTGCTTGAAAATGCTATTTATGCCTTAAATATCAATTAGCAGACCTAAATAACCACAGGGAAGTCGCTGTTAGTGTGTCTTAATATAGCGATTAGAATTTATTCATCTTCGTTCAGAAGAATGAGGAACTAGGAGGCTGAACATTTAGAAACGTGTTTGCTGACTTCACACCTGGTCCGTGTCTGAACGCTCTGCTTCGTTCAATAAAGTTAAAATACTCACAGAAATATTTTAAATAAATGTAATACCTTCCCAAAATCATTCCATTCAACTTTTAAACTTCAACAATAGAGTGCTGTTATAAAATTCCTGGTTTTTAACGGTGTATCGATGTGAGACAGAAGCGAGTGGAACTGACAGCTTTCCAGGAGACCCAGAACGTTCTGGCGCTTTGAGGACGTCACGTGATCCAACCTGCTGACGGTAAGGCTAAGCAAAAGTGCTAATTGCACACAGCATTATAACTTTATGCCATTCTGATCCTCGGAGAGTAAAACCCTCCAACAAACTGATATTAGCTGGTTAATTAGCTGAGCTTTCGGCTTGCTTGGCCAGCACTGTGCTGTTTTAATGCATCTTCTGCTCTGGCCTCTCCTTCGCCAGCTGCACTTTGTGAAAAGCAATAGCCTGATGACAGGGACGGGCGCTGCGATTCTTCAACTTCCTCTCCACAGTTTCCCAAACTGCTGACTTTCTGTCTTCTGAGCAACAGAAAAGTGTAGGAGCGTCTGGTAGGGCGCCAAACGCAGAGCAGGTCTGCTCAAAGGAACTCCGCTCACGCGCAAAACGTTTCCTGGCTTCTTCTAAAAGGTGTAAGGCGTTTCTTTTTCGTGGGCACACACCAGAGGGCATCACAGTTAACGTGTCATGATAGTCATGATACTGATAAACAACCACAGTTTATCAGAGGCCTCTTCTTGTTGCTAAGCTGACTGCTGCCCTCCTGTCCACATCAGCACAACCCACCATGACTCTCTGGAGATACTTGGATGACATGAATTACGACAACATTTAATTTCAAAGTTATTTTTGAACAGCATTAAAATGAATCATTTTCCTAAATCCTAATAACTGTGTTGTTCATCAGCATCGGTTCATCATCATCTGTCTGTAAACTGTAGCTGTCAGTCGTTTCAAACCTTAATAACTGAGTCCAACCTAATGACTTAAGTCAATCATTCAAGTTGCCCCCCTGATTATCAAGAAGTTTCCCAGCAGGTCTTCCATTCTCCATGTTTTAATCACCCCCTCTCCTCAGACGAAACTGGTGGTGGTAGGGATGGGTGGAGGCGTAAGAAGAAGCCTTTCATATTCTGCTTCGAAAACGAACTCAAGTCAAGATCTCCCAGAAGAGTCCTCCAACGGCTCATGAGGAACGCGGCGATGAAAGAGACGGAAGTTATAAATATTTCTGATAGTTTTGTCATCCCTCCCTCTATATGTAAACTGAACTTTTCTCTCCTCACAGGTATTAAGTTGATGATACTGTTGCGAAAGTTTGAGTTTTGACACGTAGTCCTATTATTAGTTGCCGTTTTACAGAGTTACAGTAAGATATTCACAAAACTTATAGGCGGTTCGACACACCAGAACTCGTAACTTACGGAACATCAATTACATGAAGACTTTTTAGATCTTTTTAGATCTTTTTCACCCCTGCCACTATCACTCAAAAAATACACTAGATAAAACGCCCCCTCATCTGCTTACTTCTGTCTTTAAAGTGTTTCAAAGAATATAATATTATAGTGTCTGTAACACTGACAGAATTTTGGGGTTTTCAGCCGTACTTATGAGCAACACGGCTTGGTTTTTTTTTTTTTAGCACACGCAGTTTCATTAGAGTGACAAAACTTACAAGTGAAGTTTTTGGTAAGTATGGATGCTGCATGTTGAAAGGAGATCTGTTCATATGGAAGAACCTAACAGATCTACGCAAAATATTTTCATTTTAAATTGAACAGCTTTAAGTTGAAAGAAAAAACAGAAATATTGTTCACAGAAATGTCCAACAGAACCTCGCTGTCTCTGTCATCTCTTTCTGTGACAGAGAAATAAAGAGGTTAAAGATAAAATAGAGAGATACACTAAAAAAAAGAATTTAAAAAAAAGTTAATTTGTTACATGTAAAAGAATAAGTAAGATATTTATTTTTAAAAGAAGCTATTACGTTTGTCAAACTTTATTTGCATTTGTTTAACAGGGCAACTTAAAAAAACTTAATATATTTTATATACTTTTGATTACTGTACTTGTAACAAATGACCTCTGTTTTAAGGTTGGATCACCTGTTTTCTTTTTTCAGTGCAGACAGAAAGAAAACTTTATTGATAGCGTTGGTAGCATCCTGGTTAGCGACGAATACACTTGGCTTTGTCTTTGCCATTTTTTTCAAAAGACATAAAATTTTGTAATGCCACAGTCTTTGTGACAGAGTATTTTTTCCGGATATTGTCTGTTATTTCTTTAAGACACTCATTCACCTACTTCAGTTTGAAACCTTTTAGTATCGAAAGGGTCAGAATTCAGAAAAGTGTATAATCAAAGTGTAAAAACTACAGGTTGACTCGGACGTTTTGCACAGCCTTGTATCCGACAGACTGGGGCTCATTTCCAGGGAGGTTGAAATTCCGTTTTCAAGATCTACGGAGAACCGTCCCCAAGAACCCGTCTGTGGTCATGTTCACCACATTCACTATTTATCTAAGCTTGTCGTTTGGACCTCGTCTTAAGCGAAGCCAGCGATGATGGAAATTCAGTCCATTTGCAAATATTAAATACTGGGCAAACATATTTCACAAATCCAGCAGTAGATGTGGGGATGGCCATGAAATATGCCGGCATGACTTTACATAATAATGAAAAACTACAATCGTGTTCCCAAATACTGGGCTTCCTCCTCCTTATTCAGCAATCATATTCAGTACAACCACAAGGCAGTGGGATGCTGCCGGCACATTGTCATCGACAGTTTCTTTTTTTTTTGTTTTGTTTCTTTTTATGCAGTGACAGTGCTTATAGGAAAACAGTCAACATGAGGATTCTGGAAATGTGATGTTTGATTGCTTTATGTGGAGACGCTGGATCAGAACAGCTGTTCTCAAATCATAAGAGACTCAACTAGACAATAATGAAACTGTCTGATTTGCTCAAAATCTTCACAAAATATACATACTATAAAGCTGTCGGCAAAACACTAATTCATCATCCTTGCCAGCGAAGGCTAGATATCAGAAGAAAACCAATAAAGTGATACTAAGACTATTCAGTAGTTAGAAATAAGCAAAGTAGAACATTAGAATGAAATTTAAGCTGCTGTCAGCTTAGTCTTCCCAAGGAAGCTGTGCAGGGACAAACATGTGATTCATTGGTCTAATCAGGAAGTGAAGGCGACTTTTAGGACGTTGACACAAAAAAGGTTCCAATTTAAGTTAAGCCAATTTTATTTGTTTTGCACAATTCAGTACCAAAGCAATTCAAAGTATTTTGCATGATAAAATCATAATAAATCACAGTGCACTGACATAAAGTGACACCATGAGAATACCATTCATAATTTATTCCATATCAGAGGGATAAATCACCACCGTCCTTCACAAACACTGTTGTAAACACGTCACCTCAAAGACTGGCCGTCTTCCATGAAGGCCCCACAATACAGCTGACTAAATGATTCCCTTGTAAAATGTCAATCCCAGATAACTCAGAACACCTTCTGGGGTCCAGCAGAGGCCATGTCTCAAAGGGTCAGAGCCGTTTCCACAGCAAAACCCAAAGACTGTCCAGTTAATTGTCATAATGTTATGCCTGATTAGTCTGTGTATATGTATAAATGTGCCTGTGAAACTACAAAGCACTTTGAGACAATGACCCGCGCATCTATAATAGCTAAAATGGATTACTCTCATAGGGAACAAAGAAGCCACACTAATTACCGAGAAAAATATGATCACAGCAGGGAGCGGTTGTGCTTTGGGCTCTTCTCAGAATTAGGATGTTACACAGTGGAAAGTGCTGCAGTCTACGCTTAATCACTGTTCACAGCGCAGGTCTGCTAGAGAAGGTGAGCGAGGCACAGCTGGGGTGGCTTATATTACAATGTGAAATCAGAAAGGAGATTATGTAGGGATGATAAAAAGGATTAAAAGTTCAAGATGGATGCATGGATGGATGTGAAGATACATCCATCCGTCAACATAACAAAAGGCGATTTCTTTTTTTTATTTGGGACATGGTGACTTTTATTGTGTGTGGCACTGTGCATCTACTCAAACACCTTCAGTTACTCTGATTTGGTAATTAGTAACAAAAGGGTATAATATGAGTCTTTGTCCTATGTTCATGTTTTCTGTCAGATTATGTACACTGTTTGATTGAAACTGCATTTCGTGATGGCCTCCTTCAGCTGGAAAGCAAAAATAGTTCAGGAATGCTCAAATGGGTGTATAAGAGCATTCACACCTGGCCAGTTTAGTCCGCTTTAATCAAGCTCTAGTTCGTTTAGAGAGTCTGGTTTGTTTGGGGAGGTGTGAATGCGTAATCAAAATCTGATGCGGACCAAAGAAGCGAATTGCAGTCCGCCTACAAACCCAGGTCTCAGTTCGGTTCAAATGCTTATGTAATGCAAGAAAACCAAAGACTGCTCCATGAAAGCAGGAAATTCACTATACCACAAGGAATTCTGGGTAAACACAACAAAAACAACTCTAGAAATGACTTGCGGTCTTTTATCAATGACAAGAAAAATTGGACGCCACTCCATTTTTGTTTACATTTTGTGAAGAAGGAGGTTGCGCTCAGTGTCTTCCTCAGAGACTTTTGTGTCATTTCCTTCAGACGTTCTTGGTGCAGTGCCACCACAGGCGAGGGGTGGAACAGGTTTTTCTAAGGGTTTGATTCGTTTGACACAGTGCAGAGTGAAAGCAAACCACACCAGCTGAAAATGTAACAAAAGTTGTGTGTCAATAAAATAGTTTATTTCTTGAAAAAATTTATGTTTATTTCTAAAAGATAGAATAATGTATTTTAAGTTGTTTGGTTCACGTTTTAAGATTTGTGTTAAGTGATTGTATTTTATTTCGTGTCAAATTATTTTTTGTCGAAAGTTATCGCGAGATTTGTGTGCATGTGTGAGGCTGCGAGACTTAAATAAGCATAGAAGAAGCAGAAGCTCGTGCCAGAGCTATGTGTAGCAGCCTCATGTCCTGTCGTCAAGGTATTTTGTAGTTATGTTTGTAATGTTTTGTGAATTTATTGGTTATGGTGTTTTAATTGCTTAATATTTTGGTTTAGAGTGAACAACGACAAATCATTCGGTTAAAGACCTCCGAAGTGGCAGGCGGCCACGAGGTAACCTCTTTGCCAAAGCACGTGTCACCTGTCTGTTTGTAAATGTATCTATGTCTAAAGCTTTGTGTTTTATTTCTTCAGTTTTCACGGCATTTAATAAAGAGCCCGTCTTAAGAAAGCCGTGCCAGAGTTGTCACTTTGGAGCTACAAGTTGAAATGTTGGTCACCAATTGAACACTGTCTACCGGACTATCAGGTGGGAAAACACTGTCAAAATCTGTTAGCCCCTGCGAGACATCCTGGACAAACCAACCACCACCTGGCGCCAACATCTTACTGCTCCTTTAGGGATCTATTGAAGTATATCGGCGAGTGTCGCTTTGGCAACAAAAAGGGGGGCCTACACACCCCTACTGGTCACTCTAAGTATTGTTCTCTTAAGCTCCATTGCATTGATTCACATAATTATCAAAACAACAGAAAGACTTGCTGATCTTTCCATTATTATTACCACAATTTTACATTCCTCGTTTCACCTTCACATTTACGCCGCAAGGACCGCAATAAAGTCTTACTAAAGCAGCGCAGATATTCTTTTAAATCCATCAGAAGGAGTCCTTCGCCGCCCTCATACCTCATAGTTGATGTCTCTGAATGTCATAAACGTGCCATGATGAGGTGCAGATTTTGCAGCAAGCACTTGAGGATTTCTAGGGATGGCGGTGAGGAGTTACGGCTGTGGAACAGATACATTATGCAACAACAGGTCTGCACTAACCACTCTGATTTAATAGGCGGATTCCCGTCTCTCAGCCCGCCGTTTGATGGATCTTTATGTTTGTCTATGCACACTGTGTGACACCGAACTGTATTTACTGGTTAATAAAATCAGAATGTCTTCATAAAAATCTGGTTGAGGAAATAGAAAGTAATCTACAAAGGCCATGGTGTGTAAAATTGGATTTTCCATAGGAGCCACGGAGAGGAACAGTTGTCGATGGAGGTGGATGCGCACTAGCGTGTTGATCATTTGCCTTTTTAATGCAAAAAAAAAAACACAGTTCATGAAGAATAATAGATTTCTATAGTTTGCCATTTGCATCCATTGTGTGGACATCATGGTCTCTGGGCAACCAGCAGTGCAATCCCAGTTTTGTTTGCATCAGCGCTTTCCTGCTATGCAAATAGGTGCATTAATTCTGAGCAGACTAGCAGAGCCGTCTGGAATAAGTGTACATTTTACAGTACATTACAGTTCCATTAATGCCATTCTGATTCACTTCCAGCTGGAATCAAACACATCAACGGGGATCCTTACAGTGAATCAACATTTGCATGTAGGTGTTTCTTGTAGGTATGATTTTGTTTTGAGTTAAATATGAACTTCTGTCTGATCATGGTTTCACTGAAACTCAATGGCAAATGTGCATTTTTTTTGCTAAAATGCTTGAATCTACCTGTTTTGTTGTTACAAACTAGGCATCTGGACAGGATTCGCAGCACTTCACTTTTTCCACCTTTTATTACGTAACAGTGTTATTTTACATTGTATTAGTTTAATCTTTTTTGTTTTGTTTTGTTTTGCAAATGTATTAACAATAGAAAACCAAGAATTTACATTTTACCTAAGTTTTCACAGCCTTTGCTCAATACTTTGTCCATCCACCTTTAGCAGCAATTACAGCCTCAAGTCTTCATGAATATGATGCCACAATCTTATACTGAATATTAACTAATTACTGATTTGAAGAGGGTGAATACTTATTTATTTAAGCCCGTTACAATAAGCAATCACACAATGAATTAAAATGAGCTGAATAATTTCAATTCTGATTAATAATGTGTTTTGAGGGGCAATTTTGTATAAAATGACATCATATTAGACCATATCTATTGGTCTTTTTTGAGGGCAAACTTGCGTTATTATGGAATATTATTGCTTTCCCACAATAAATGCTGGGACAGTTTATTGTCCAGGAAAATGTGTTAGGCCTATGTTATTTTATGTTAAATACTTTTATTTAACCCTCATTATTTTATACAAATCAGTTCTCACTTTGACATTACGGGTTTGTTTGTCGAAAATATATATACTGATCTTGATTCATTTACAAAGGCGATAAAAATAAGTACAGTAAAACATCCAAGAGAAAGAAAACTTTTTATATTTACTGTAATTCTGACTCAAGGTCACATTTTCCCTAGTATGTAATGTGGGGGGAATTTTATGTTTATATGTGTGTTACAACATTATGCAAACACTTCAAAGAGTCCTGCAGGTATCCTATCTGTCTGTGCAGGACCATCTGTCCAGATGAGCCGCCTCATGCGAACACAATTAGTTATTTAGTGCGAGTGAACAGGCTCAAAGTACTGAAATAAATGATACATTTTGCATATACATATTTTAAGTCAGTGACTTCCTGACTCTGCTGGCAGATCTGCAGGAGTCATACCCACTGCTATTTTAATAAGGCTGAGATGGAGAGATTATTCTTACTCCCCACCGTCAGAATCCGTGCAGCAATAATTCAACTACAGGCGAAAATTCTTTGGGACTTGCATAACGTATGGCTTACATTAAGGAGTCTCTTTATTCATAAAATGTGTAGATGTGCAATGTGGCATTGATGAAGCCTTTCTCGTGATCACAGAGGCACGTTTATTGTAGTAGTGAACTAATTAGCAAGTAATCTATCTCCTTTGAACCAGGGCATAAGACCAAATATACTCAATTAAAGCGTGACCTCAGCGGGACACACACCAATGTTCCTCTGCTATGAGTAATAAGAATAACACAGCAGAGTCAGTCATGGCAGAAATGTTCACTTAGGACTTCAAAGGGTCAAAAGCAGTGCGTCTTGAATAGTGACATGATAATTTAGCAAGTCTTAGGATAGAAAAAAAAGGTATGGGAAAGTTATGAGAGCAATCTCTGTCAAAGCAATTTTTACAGCATTCTGCTTCATCCTTGTCTGACCTGGTAATCTGATGATCTAATGCCGTCTCCTTTAAGGTAAACATATACTGTATATACAGTACAGACCAAAAGTTTGGACACACTTTCTCATTGAATTCAATGAGAAGGTGTGTCCTTCTCATTGAAGGACACACCTTCAATGTGTGTCCTTCAATGAGGACACACATTGAAGGATGTGTGTCCTCAATGTGGACATTGAGGACTCAATGAGGACACACATTGAGTCCTCATTGAGTGCCACACTCATTGCCAATGAGTGTGGCACTCATTGGCACTCAATGAGTGTGGCACCTCATGGTGCCACACTGAGGCACCATGAGGCGTCCTCATGGTGCCTCAGTGTGGTGACGTCAATAACGCATAACGAGTCCATTGACCAAGTTTAGTAGCGTGAATGACTCACAACAAAAAGCACTTTGTCCGTATAACCCAAGCTGCTCGGTAGCTGCTAGCATCACATTGCTAAATTTTAACAAGCAATCTTTTACCATTCGTTTTCTGTTTATGTAAAATATAAAGACAAAGCAAAATAAGTGGGATTATATGACCTTTTTGAACTTTAGGTAGAGAATACAATACAACAATCAGCACATCCAACCAATTATTGGCTAGCTAGCGTACGAGAAGTAAACTGGCTCCATTGTATTGATGACTTCCACACCATTTAAGCTGAACAGGTTGACATGCATAGTTTAGTTTGCCGTGTTGACAGGTTTTAAACCAGTCAGAACATATTTTTGTCATTATCAATTTTTTTCCCCTTGCGACACTCAAATGGGAAGCAAGGCTACAAACACTGTATGTGCAGCAGTCTACATGTTATGGAGCCAGGAAAGAATTCAGCTAACTTCTCAAGAAGGTTATTTATCTTGGCTAGCTGCTGCCCCAGGCTGGAAACAGCAAAGCACTTAATAGCCAACAAGTGACATCTTTTTTCAAATGATTCAACAGTCGTCTAAAAACAGAACTGACCAGTGGCCTGTGGCTATTGTTAGTGTCTAGTGTGACTTATGGCATCATGTCACCGCAGCCGCAGAGGGGCAAAAACGGGCTCAGCATAAATTAAAGTCTCTCGAAATAACCATGAGCCCAGTAGAACCCCCCCCACCCCCCCCCCACCCCCACAAAATAAAACAAAGCGAAAGCATTTCTGACTTTTAAAGTGAGAACGCCAAGTTATTTCCAAAAATTGCCTCAAATAGCTGATTCAGTTATTTGTACTGTAAACAAAAATATGTAAATTGTTTATTGGCTTTTGAGGAATTTAATACTTGTTTACATTTTTTTCGCCTTTTAATCAAAAACACATGTGGGGCCTTGGTCTGTGTCTGTATGTCTGACCGACTGTCCGTTTTATGCTTTAATCACCTTCCAGTTTATACGCATGTTGATACCACACCACAGTGGTATACGGTGAAAAATTAAGCAGTTGGTACGCTGCCTGCTGACACAATCTGCCACTGGGAAAGGGAGTGGCCCGTGACCCACTTAGTGACTTGGAACCGTCAGAAAGTCCAACATAAAACAGCATATATCACTACTGATTCTTGTAAAAGTGTTCACGTCTTGAACTTTTCCTTGTTTTCCTATGCCTGAAATAGAAAATACAGTTTATTTTACTAAACTTTTATGCGATCATTCAATAGAAAATGCAGAATTGTAGTAAAGAGAAGGGAAAGTGATGCATGGTTTTCAAAAACGCGGCAGCCTCATCATGCTGTACGGAGCATTTCTATTCAGCCCCGCTGCAGTAATATGTTGTACCACCACCTTCCTCTGCAGAAACAGCTGCAAGTCTTTCTGAGGATGTCTCTGGACCAGAAATGTGCCTTTATGCTAAATAACTCATTCTTAGTTGGTTGTTTGACGCAAAGTTTCTCTGGACATGAATTTTCAAGCTTTACCTCTGACTCCTCAGTTGGAGTTATGTATTTTTGTCAGGATTACTTTTCACTTTTTTTTTGAGAAATCTAGCCAATGAAAAGAATCAATTCAATTCAAAAATACTTTATTAATCCCAAAGAGATATTAATTAAATGTGATGTCACCCAAAAATGTTCATCAAGCTTCAGAAGAACAATCCTGGCTCAAAGAGGGATTCTTTATAAAATGTGTAATATTGATTAGAACCATGAGAATCCTCTTCATTCAGACTAGCAGAAGCAGCTTTGTCTTCCATCGCAGTTGTTTGCCGATGTTCGTGCGTCAGACTTATGGGTATACCAGAATCGCTCAAATACAAAGGTTCCGCTTGGAACTTTTGTATGTAAAGAAAGGAAAAAGTGATTAATTACATTCAAATTTTTGACTTTTTAAAATCTAAGTAGTTAATTAATCAAATTTAACACATTAAAGTCTCGGTATTAACACACACGCGCACACCCCAATATATACACGAGCAACAAAATGATTGTCTAATAAGTTTAAAACCTTTCAGCAGGCACACCCACAATTCTATATAAACTTTTGCTTTTTCTTTTTTTTTTTAAAGCTTTGATACATTTTTATATTCTAAGAAATGAAATGTCGTATTTTCATTAGCTTTGAATGGGAACTTATAATTAACAGAAATAAAGGCTTGAAAGCATCAGTCTGAGTAATCGATCTATAAAATGTGTTTCACTTAGTGAACTGACTCACTAAAAAACAAAAAAGGAACTTTTCAATATAATTCTAATTTATTGAATATAACTGTCGTTAATTATTTATCTTCATGTTTTCAATTAGGAGTCCACAAGTAAACACTGTGGGAACCAACGTAGGCAGTCTTCACATATATTCACTACATTCACCTGACAATCTCTGGGCTGTATTGGGTTGAGGCCCGTTGTGATGGTTTACAGGTTCACATTACCTGGCATAATATTCACACATCATAGCCTTCGAAAATGTTTAAAGAGGCTGTATAAGTGTGGAGCTAACGCGGCCCCCTCTATGAAGCCAGTGTGTAATGAAGCTGCTCCAGCAGGAGAGCTGCTCTCATCCAGTGCCAAAGCACACATAGCTGCACTGAGGGACTTTTGGCACATATTCATCAAGACAGGTTTTGTTGAAATCCAAAGGTCTACACGATAGAGATAAGACCCCCCCCGAACTCCCGCCTTCCAACAGTCACAGCACGGTGGACTGCTGGCTGGGATGTAGGGGGAACCACAGATACCGTCTGATACTCTGCCAATCTTTAATTCTCTTTTATTGGATTACCGTACAAGCATGTTGTAAATAAGATTGTTTCATTAGCATCCATGTTTTGCACAAAAGCTTTCATGTGGACTAGAGATGCATCAATCCGATGTTAATATCTGTATCGGTCCTGATATTGAAAAAAAAAATTCTAGACTGGGTATTGTGACATTGTGCCCAATCCATGAGGGCAGATCTGTTCAGCATAACTCTAAGCTTAACTCTCTGAGCAACGACAGGCTTTATTATTTCTTTTACATTATGTTTAGTAACTGCACTAGGAATTCTAAAATCCCTTCTTAAGGTTTTATCTTTCACACGTTTGATGAAGGTAGTCAACAAATTGTTTTTGTCAGTTTCTGTTTCTTTATGATTTATTTTACATTGGCTGTTGTGCTACAAGTCGCATTAACCGGATGAACGAAAGTTGAGTTGTTTTTACATGTTTGACTTTAAGCTTGTGAAGCTGTTGGTGTATTTAGTGTGCTGTACTGGTCCAAAGTTATCAAATAAATGCGTCATGCAGTACAATTATGTCAGTTTAAAGTCAATTCAGCTCTGTGTTTCTGTATGGGATCGGTATCGGCTGATACTAAACTTCAGATATCGGTATCGGAAGTGAAAATAGTGGATCGGTGCGTTCCTAACATGGACCAAGTCTGTAAGGAGTGAAAGACTTCACAGTAAGTGATCCAGATCATAGTCCCTTTTTAGTGTTTTCTTGTACTAGTTCCCTTTAGTTACAGAATCTTGACAAGTGATAGAAAGAAAGAAGGGGGAAGGCATCCAGCAAATAGTCTGACCCTCATAAACCTGTTGGGATTTATTGACTTCAGATTGGGACTTGATCTAAAAAATATATATTTCGAAAGCAGCTTGCAAATTCACCGCAAAATATCTCAATACTGTTAGGAAACCTTGCCTGCACGTACATTTTAAGCCTTTTCTCCTTGTCAACTGTATCATTTTACTGGATGTGTGAAATTAGAGATGCTCTCATCAGAGTTTTGTGGAGTATTTCTGATCTCCAGGGTTTTTTGGGTATTTTTTTAGCGTTTTGATCTGACAATATCCATTTTCAAATATTCTGATTCCTCTCTTAGAACAATCTCTAAGAGCAGAACAAGAAGGTAAAACCGCAGCCTTTTCCTCTAGCCTTCCTGCTGTCAGCGGTCGTTAATTATTTATCTTCGGGGCAGAAGCAGTGTCACACTCTGTGGGAGAGAGCTGCCATTGTGAGTTTTACCATTTTAAGGCAGGGATCAAATGATCACAGAGTCAATATTTTGAGCTGTTTTTTTGCTGCATCTCATGTAAATAATTAGCAGGGTTAGCCTTAGCAACTATCAACTGTTTGCTACAGAGAGAGCTCACTACCTTAGCCCAGAGAGTTCTGAAATTTCTAAAGACCTCATTGGTACTGAAAATAGTCAACCTTCAGTACTTCTATACCAGACAGCTTCTGTTATAGTGATGTGGTAGCATTAGTACATGTAGACTCTGCATCCATTAACCTGTTAGCAAGGAAAACAAAATGGCTCTTAACGTTACATTAAACAAGTGCTGGCTTAGCAGATGGTGCTAGCCGTTAGCATCTCATAGCTGTGTCATTTTTTCCACACAGCTATGAAGACTTAAAATAACAGCCACACAGAACAGTTAACTCTGAAACAAAAGGCCTGGAGAGTTTCTCATGGGAAGTATTTGAACTTCTAAAAGCCACAGAACACGCTCACTTCTCAGCACAAAACAACCTTCCCTCTCTGGCGTTTACCACGCCTGCGTGCACTTCACTGAACACTTGGAAAGAGCAAAACGTCTTCTCAATGCATGAGAACATATTTACACTTTAGAAAATTTAGCTGTGCTATTATAATATACGTATATACAGTATATATACTGTATATAAACACTTTAAGGAAAAAATGCTTTTACATGTGTGCAATTTGAACTTAAATTTGTAAACCTTATTTTTTTATACCGACAGGTGAATCTCTATGTAATTCCCTAATGGACCAGATTGTTTGAGGTATCAGAACATCTGACCCCCCTCTCAGCAGCAGCACCTTCAAAGGCATAACTTACATTGAATTGTAATGTAAGTTATTCCCTCATCCAATACATTGAATTCTAGTTTTCCCCAATCTCTCAAAAGCCCAGACTATATTTTTTAGCCAGTTAGTACTGATGAGGTTTAAGAAACATCAAAAGATGCTGGCATTTATGTTGTCCTAATAAATTATTAAAACCATTTTGATAAAAATGGATTAGATTTTATGATTCGTGATTACATTATTTGGGATTTGGCAACTCTACTGAAGTCAAATGTTTTCTTTTCAAACAAAGAAACTGTGTCGCAAATTGTGCTCCAAATTAAATCTGCAACTCGTCATGTAAAAACTTCTGCCACTGGGAAAGAGATGTTTACCATGGAGACGCTACTTTAGGCTTGAATAGGTGATAGGCTAACTCCATTTAGCACAACTTGAACGCAGCAACAGTGTTTTCCAGCAGCCTACCAGATTGTATTTAAAAGCCAAAATTAACCCTCAGTTTGCCAACAGGAGTGCCTTTTTTGTCCATCGCTGTTTGCATTTTATGCACTTCGATGTCACTTCTTGTGTGCCAGATTTATGGGTGTACCAGAAACACGTTAACACAAAAGGTTCCTGACGGAACTTTTGAATGTAAAAAACAAAGAATTGCAACCAATTGTGTTAGAATTTTTAACACATTTAAAATCTATATAATTACTGAAAATGGATGCGCATGCACGCCACCACACACACACACACACCCCCACACACACACATATTTATATATATATATATATATATATATATATATATATATATATATATATATATATATATATATATATATATATATATATATATGTATATATATATGTCTTGCTAATTAGTAAACCACAAAATCCTATTAACTTCAACATAGTGCAAACTTATGTGTGCAGCTATGTATTTTCACTATACTTTTACTTTCACCACCTCATGGGTTTGTACACTTCTGTCTTTAGCTGCAATAATGTTAGTATTCCTGTAGAGGGACACCAAAAATTAACAGAAAATAAATAAAGGAATAATATTTTGCTTGGTATTCTTTATTTCAACAGTGGGCAGCTGACCTTTAGTTGACGTTTGGTACAAGGACCCACCTTTCACACGTGCTTTATGACTCCGAGAGGTTCTGGAAATTTATGTCCACACTTTGCACATGAACACTTTCCTCCTCCTCCTGTCTCCATAAATAAACCTTGCTGCTTCTTATTCTAACCACTCACGCAAACAGAAAGTCCTCCTCGAATCTACACACTGATATGACAAAAAAAACAACACTGCCATAGATCCTTGATTGTTCTTTTCATTTAATATGAAAGTGGCTGTTTTTACAAACAGAAGGATATCACTGGTTGTTTCAGCTCCACTTTCCAGCCTCACCTTCCTCCCCACCTGAAACTGAGTCTGACATCTGGGCTGATTTCGCCCCGACTTACACTCCTGTTGAAGAAAGTGAGCAGAGAGCCTTTCAGGGAGAGCTAAAAGGCCCGAATCACTGGGGCTTTTCATGTATTCCTTTCATCTTTGCTGTAGAGGGAAACATATTCCATTAGATTACCTCAATTTTCATTAGATTGCTATTAGACTCAGTGCAGCCGCTTGAAAAATATAGTCTATAGGCTATGAGTAATGCTTGGCAAGCTTTGTGTTGGAAACAGTGCATCTCTGCTGACTGCGGTTGTTAAGTTTCAGCGACACAAAATTTGTCGTTCTCAACAGGAGCACGCTCACCTTATCTCCGCTGTCATTTCCTCTAAAGCAATCTGAACAAATTTGCACCACATAGCATCACTAATACACTACAGACAAATGCATCAAGCAGAACATTCCCAACAACTCCGATTTACTTACGCTCCGCTTCTATAATCTCTTTGAATGATGGAAATTGCTGGAGGAAAGAATTTCATTACTCTTAAGCCTTTTATGTTGTATGATGTATATTTCTTGTCACTTTTCAGCGTACGAACAAACAGGGTGTTTTCTTGATGTTGTACTGTCTGACCAGGATTTAGCTTTTTCCCCTGAATATTGACAACCTCTGAGTTGCTGGGGAAGAATCTTTGCCACTAGGTGTAGCTGAAGCATTCGGGTTCTGCTTTCAGTATAAATGCTGTCTTTGGTGAAGCTTTAAGCTGCTTGCTGGATCTTTTTGCCTTCATTCCAACAGTGAACAGTGTTACAGCACACACTCACTGTCTTTAAAAAGCATTTAGATTTTCATTCTTTATTGTTTTTTTTTTTGTCTATATGTTCTTGTATCAGGCAGAATAGTAAGATCAGAGCAAATGAACATTGTGTTTTCAAAGCTCAAATGTTGAAACCAGAAAGTAAGAGTAAAGGTAAGGATCTAAAGAGGGGGCATTATGTATTTTCCAGGCACATAGTGCCATTTTGTACCACAGTCCAATAATTATGGCCTTTCAGTTGTTATGTTATGCCATATAAACAACCTAAAATAAATTCACATCAGAGCTGGATCTGACGCCTTGAAATTGGCCTGTCTCTTTAAGACCCTTCAGCACGTCATCGCAACAAGGCTTCTGCATGCCGTCCATCGATGCCGTTTACAACTGTTCTTATATGAGTTGTATTTTGTTGTGCAAAGGAGAAACATTATATAACATAATAATTGGAAAACGGCAACTTGTTGAACCTGACATGAATGATATCACGTCAGACCTGGAGAGTGACTGTTCTGAACAACCAGAGTGAGTACGGAGGCTCATCGGCGGCGGACGTTGCTCCCTCTCCGGTTGTTTGATGCGAAGCATTGCGAGTTGTAGTTCAGCTTACGTCCAACAGCATAAGCACACTTTTGAGTGTTGGGATTGCATCATCTTTTGGTGGTACTCTATTAGTCCAGGATCAAATAAATTGTTGCTTAAAAAACTGTAGTCAGTAAATGCCTTGCACAATTTTTGTCCGAGGGTAGTTTCCAAAAATGAAGTGCAGCCGTTTTTGATGAACCATAAGGAAGCATAAAGAGTGGTGAGTTCCTGTCAAAAGGGGAACAGTTAGTTGCAAATGGTGCTTCAAGGCTGGTAGACCAGTCAGTTTGCCTAAGCTGGTCATTTCTCATTTAAGAAAACACAGTGGACTATGGAGCAATGGTCCAGTCTGACTCATATTGATGGTAAAGAGCGAGTGCGTCAGTACATTTCACCAGGATGCTTTATGAAGACAAGCTGGCAGGGGCCATGTGACGCTTTGTGCAGTGTTCTAGCAGGACATTTTAAGCACTGCTACAGACCACACACAAACTTTCATGGAAGCAGTATGGCCTGATGGCTTTCAGCAGGATAATACACCCTGCCAAAAACAATATTTAGGTATTTGTAAATAGTTTCCAATAAACTGGTCTGTGACCCGATCAATCAAGATCAAGGCTGGAAAATGAGTTGAACATGATTTGAATAGGCCAACAGTGTGATATGGAGTTCACTGTAGAAAATGTTGACTGTAAGAACAACTCTATGCAACTTTAACTCTGATGTCCAAATAAACAGCAGGAAGGTTGAAAACAGCGAGGCCACAGTATCCAAAGCCGAAAATGACCTTTTATCAGAACATTTTACAAATCTTGTCTTAAATGAAGCTAATATGATATAAAAAGATATAAAAAGAAATCCTAAAACCACAGTTTTAAACATGCCACACAAAACATTTTTCTTGGTGGTTGGCCTTCGTATAACCAACCCTAGATTCTATAAAAACTACTTCTTATTTTATTCAGAGTCCAGAGTCTGGAAAGGTTAAGAATTAGAACTAGTTTTGTGTGAAAACACTACTAGCACCGGTTTAGCAATGGAACTGGATCTGTGGAAACCCTGGGTGTCGAGTCTGCTGCTAACATCTTGGTGCCAGATACCACATCACACCCTCGGATCAACGTTACTCCACACCCCAACAGTTTAACAGCAAAAGGAGGCCCAACGTTACTACTACACTCAATTCTGAGCTAAATTCTCTCTATTCCTCTGTTCATTTTTCCTATCTGGTTAGTTTTGTTCAGGGACGTGGGGGAGCCTGAGGTGATCTCAGCAGTCAGCTGGCAAAAAGCTAGAGTACGCTCTGGACCGGGTATTTCTATGCTCAGTCACTCTACAGCAGTTTGGGGTTACCAGTCAACACAACATGCAAGTTTCTGGACATTGGGGAGAAAAAAAAAAAAAACTCAATAGGAGTTATTTCTGAATCTAATTTCACTGGATGGTGAATATTTTTGAATCATGCTTTCACTGCCAGTAAAAATCATGCTGACTGGCATAAGCTGTCTTCCATTAAAAAAACAGAAAAACAAAACTGATAGACATGGGTCATATGCAACATTACTCCAAGCAGTGTTCTTCCTCTTTCCCTGCCCTGTGGCTCTGTCTCAGTCCTGTGTTAGGTCTGCATTATTCACTCTCTGGCAGACTGCACAGAGACAGTGGGGGTGGTGGGCTAGCACACTGATTGTGCCATCTTTTCTTCTTTTCAAATCACCAGCCTCTGCTCTCCAATTGTACCAATCACCAGGAGGGGTGGGATAGAGACGCCGACATTTGACCTGATTTCGCACAGATCTATGACCGCTAGCTCGGTGCCGGGCTTTTACGCACCGGGTGTAACTTAAAGTGACACTTGCCTGAAGCTCCCTTGGAGGCGCAAAGCTTGGTTGGCAATCTGAAACCGCATATGACAAGCAGGGGGAGGGAGAGGAACTTGCCAGGGTAAGGGGTGTTTGTCAGAAAGATACCAAGGAAAGGCAGACAAAAAGAAATAAATTGTTTCACTCTCAGCTGCGCTCTGTCTGTCTATCCCCTACAGTTCGGTTTGTTTGGCCGTCTGCCGTTGTGGCTGACGTGCCACTTCCTTCACCTTAGCGATGTCCTTGGATAGTTAACATTTCAATAGTAAGTGGCACAGAGTGAGAGAGATAAAATAAAAAAAGAGAGCTCTTGAAAACATGAAGCCAGACCACAGAGGCCAGCTGCAAGGATTTTATTGCTTCTTTCGATCCAATTGTCCTTGACGTCATAAACACAAACCCAATCCGTATCAGACAAATGATAATTTGCCAGCTGATGGAGTCATTTACTGGACCCATGTTGTCTCACTGTGCTGCTGCTGCAATCATTCTGTGTACAGAGCCCTTTTTTCTGTGATGTAGGGTGTAATAATTGATGTTTGCACTAAATTGAGTAAAACAGCCTAACATGCAGCCAATCATTAAAAGACTATCCAACAGCTTGTGACCGTAGGAACAGCCGGATTGTTGAGCTTTGATGCAGATAGGCTAACGTGAAGTTAAATTCTGATTTGGCTTCACATTAGCATCATTAGCAAAACCAGCTCCAGCCTTTTTTACGCGGTTTTACCGTTAAGCTACAAACCTGGACACGTTCTGTAGTTTTCATTAGTATAGACAATGTAAAGAACAATTTTTGTCTTTTTGTTAGTGAAGTTGATGCAAGTTGTACAAAGTTTAGCTTTATGTCAGCACCTCTGTCCAGGTTTTTGTTGGGTGTTAAGAAATCGTATAGACTGATAAATATTCCAGCTATTGACCCTTGAGTTACTACACCAGGTGTTATCAACCCATTTTTTTTTCTTGAGAGCCTCCACTAAATTCCATAACTCCATCAGAATTGTGCACACACATCCACCAGCATATCTAGTAACTTATTTTTTTTATGTATAGGAAACATTTTGTTTCCATGAAAAAGCTGAACGGTGATTTTGGTCTCCAAGCTAAATGCTTTTTCTGGTTTTCACAAGGTGCTGGAGTTTCTTACAGGCATGTAGAAAGAGTAAAAACACCCGTCTGTCCCACCTGGATGCAGCACTATACATTTAAAGAAAACCATGTGAGCATCTCATCACCAACTTTATGCTTTATTTAACCAACAAATTATAAAGCACAGTTTGCCCCTGGAATACCTTATAGAGTATAACACTTAGGCATTAAACCATTCTGTGCCATAAACAACGGCTAGCATTGTGCTAATTAGCTGCCAAGTCTAGTAAGTAGAGAAAGACCTCGCTGCAGCAAACAGAAAGGTTGAGTAAGTATGTCATGAAATCGCTAGCATTAGCTTTCATTAGCGTAAAGCTACTTTGCCAAAACACCCATGTCGGACAAAAAATAAATAAATAAATTTTCCAATAGCTTACAACCTTCAAAAATCAATTTACCACATTGGACAATATTTGGGAATGTAAGTTAGAAGTGATTTTAAATGTTACTTTAGCTTGCTTTCACGGCACAAACAACATCCGGTTCGCTGGCAAATCACTTCCTGTTCGCCGTCAAGTCACTTGAACCAATGTAGCTGAACTACGGAGCCCCCTAGTGGAACGGGAGGAGTGAATTCAACAATTTGTATTAAATATTTGATCGCTACAGGACCTCATCTGACAGTTTAAGTCGCAGCATAAGATGTTTTTCCAGGTCTTGGCAGCATAAGAGCTCATCAGCAAAGATGAATTATCAAAACACGACTGGAAATGTGAAATGGTTGATCATGACTGATTTGTAAAAGCAATAAAAAGGGGAAAACATCCAACATCCAATACTTTCAAGAGGCACTGTATTTTTAGAAGATCAGTTATTTTTGATGTGTTTTTAAACAAAGTACATTTATTTATTTACTTAGAGCATATCAGCATGTGAATTATTAAAACAGTGGTATACACATACACAGTCCTGATGCAAAGTCACACAACTGAGCCTATGAAACATGAGCTGTTACATAACTGGGTCAAAACTGAAATCTGGCTCAATCTTTCCATTTTAACTGCTCCAGATGTCATAAAATCACAGAAATACTTAAAAATGACAGAGCAAATAATAAAAAAGAACATTTCATTTCCTTTTAAAGTTCATAATGAAGGGAAGAATGCGAGTGAATAAATTTGCACACCTTACAGACCCAGAATAATTCGATAATTGCCACCGTTAATCATCATTTGGGAACTCTTTACCTGGTTCAGTAGCCGTTGAGCGTTTCTGAGGAAAGATGAATATTGTATGCTTTGAGAAGGAGTGCGATAGCAGGCTTCCCTAATTCCTCACACACACACACTCCTGCTGCATCGCAAAACAGGAAATTTGTCTCCTTGAAGAGCGCCCTTATGCATGGAGGAGCGTCTGAAGGCCTACATGACTTATTGACCTACAAGGATAACAGGGTGGGCACATCCTTGCTGTTGACTTTTTTTTCCTACCCGGTGAGCGTCATTTATCAGACTCCCATAATCACCAAACAGAACAGAGAAGACAGACTTTGCTGAAGTGTGCATATGTTCTCCAGCAGCTGCGCTTGGGCATTATTCACGACGGCAAAGTGTCTGGTCTCCCTTCCTCCAGAGCCGCGACTCTGTTGCATAAAGCAGAGATTAATGCCGTCTCCAAACTCCGTCCTCGCTCACTGACCTGGGGTGTATATCAGCCTTTAGGATGTCTTTAAGCAGCGGCTGTCTGCCTGACTGACAACACAAAGTGAAGCAAAGAAAAACATCTTATTTTAAAAGATGTCCTGACAATCCGCTTCGATTAAAGACACTGGAATGCTGGAAGCCGGATAAAGTATGCCGAAAGGAATAAATACTTGTATTAGATTAAAGTTTCATGAGGCTAATCTGTATCATCAGATTTGCCGTTTGTCTCTGTAGTGTCAGGGGTTCCTCAGGGTGAGGAGGAAAGTGCAAACAGTTGTATGTTTTATGCTTGGAGAGGGGGAGGGGGGGGGATGCTATTTAAAAAAAACCCCAAAAAACTCAAGATTTGTATTTCAAAGTAGCGGTCCATTTGTTTCAGTTAGAGGGAGACGGAAGACGTGCTCTCTTACTGGGAGATGCTGAATATTGCAGTGGTAGTGGCCTTTTTTTCCCAGCACATCAATCTTAATGCCAGACAGTGGCAACAATGACTCAAAATGAAGAAAAGGAAAACAAAGGAGGAAACGTCACAATTTTTAAAAAGTCCATCTCCTCCTAAAGTCTCAGTCCTGTAGGTTGGTTTATAAAATACAAAATGCTCATGCTGACCCTCCATTTATGGAAAATGTTTCTGCAGTGGGAAGCGTTTAAATATGTAACCTGGAAAAATCTGCAAACGGGATGACGGAAAGAAAAAAAGGAGCCGGTGCATGAGGGAGCAAGAAAGGGATGACTCAAAAAAATATGGAAGAACACGGAAAGATGAGAGGTAGAGCGAAAGGAATGCAGGAAGGACACAATGGAAGAAGGGAAAAGGAGTTGGGAAGGGACAAGGATGGACGAAACGAAGGAATGAAGGTAGGACAAAAGGAATGAAGTGAAGTAGGACACAAGAAACCAAAGGAAGGATGGAAGCACATCCATCCCTCCATGAATGGATGTCCATGGAAAGATGGACCAATCGATCATCAGATTGGTGGAAAGTGCTGTTATATCCTCCCTAGGATACAAGGGAGGAAGGAAGAAAAGCTATTAAGGCACAAGGAAGAAAGTAATAAGAACAGATGAAAGGAAGGAAGTTAGGACACAAAGAAAGACATTGCTGGACAAGGAACTAGAGATAGTTTAGCAACAGTCTGTCTCTGTGGAGGAATAACTGAAAACTAAAATGAAACCAAAGAAAAACTAAGCAGAAGATTGTGACATATTTTTAATTACATGGATGGGCAAACTGGTTTAATAATACTGGATGTGCCTGACAGTGTGTGTGTCTTACAGAGTTTCTAACAAGAACAGTAACATGAAAACATTTTTTATGTGAAATTACTAACACAGATATGGAAACGCCATCACTTAAGATGATATTTTTATCTTTAGCAGTTGCAGTGAGTGGTATAAAGTTAATCAAATATATATTTATCCCATTTCAATTACTCCTTGCTCAGTGTACTTATGGTAATTATGAGAGATTGTAAATTATGCATAATCTAAAGTGGTCCTATTGTCAAAAAGTCATTAAAATGTCATTATTTTGCTTTTAACAATGGAAGAAAAGTTCCATAAATCTCAAAATAGTTCAGCTTAGTGTAGAAATATCTAGTTTAAGCATATTGGGTTTAGGTGTAAATAAATCTTATTTGTAATGCAGTGATCCAAAGAAGTTCTGGCTTATTAAAAATTGAAATATCCCCCAAAAAACAACAGAGAAATATATTGGTTTTAGTGGATGGATTTGATTAACTTTTTATTACCTGGAGGGTCTGTAATTTTTAATCAAAAACCAAAAATTGACAAAATAAACATTCTCAATAAAAATAAATAAATAAATTCTGATAATTTCACTATATAGACAAATGAGCTCAACAACAAAGATAGTTATTGTTTTTATTTGGCAACTTAATTTAATGGACCCTCAGATAGGAGCACAGCGCTGTTATATCAGTTTCAAGCAAAAATGAACCCCCGGTGGGCCAAGAGGAGCAGCCTTCTCGCCCATCGCTGTTTGCGTATGTCAGGTACTGAATCGGGACTTTTGTATGTAAAAAAAAGAAACATTTTGTATGTAAAAAACACAAGTTAAAATCTGTGGCCCTGATTATTTTCAGTTCAATTTGAGAAGAAAGAAGCTGATGTTCCTTCTGGTCCAGGTCATTTCAAACTCCACAAGAACTTAAGTAAGAATTTGTGAGCATACCATACCCGCTTCAAATTTCTATTCACGATACCACTTGATACAATTTTATTTATGAAGCACTGTAAAACAACAGCGTCGGCCAAAAGTAACTAATTTTCAAAGGCAACTCAAGCCAACGTTTTGGGGCAGCGACTGAAAACGCTCAAGAGCGAAGTCCTGCCGAGAACGCAGTGTGTGTTAAGAACAAGCCACAATAACAAAACGAAGCCACTTTGTTCCTGCAGCTTTGGGAGAAAGAACACACTCTGAGAATCCATACTGGCCTCTTGGGTTAGTGCTAACAGGTAGCTACCATGCTAATTCCAACTTTAGCAATGTTAGCAGCTAAGAGTTAGCTAGCTGATATATTCCCACTGAACTAGTAAAATGATTTCTTACCCTCTCACTATGTGACCACTTCTTAGACTCTAGTGCCACATAAACAACTTCAAAGTGATGGAGACCTCTTGGTACTTTTGTAAGTATTATCACACAGTTCCGTTGTTTGTTGTTTGGGCATCAACACAAGAGGGCCCCTCAAAAACTTCATTTCAAACATAGATAGCTTGCAGAATGTCAGAATACTCTAGTCTTAAAATAATAGCTTACACTGAACCAGACAATGTCAGACAGGAAGTAAATGGCTCTTTCCGAGATAAACGTCTCTGATATCCAAGGCTTTTAATGTCATCAGGAGTCCTGTTAAACTGCAGACTACATTGCTGTTGCTTTAAAATAAGTTAAAGATGAAGAAAACTTGTGGCACGATAATAACGTCCCATTGTGGTACTTTGCGGACACTCAAAATATTAAATATAATTGAGTGACTACACTCGGTCAAAGCAGTGGACTTGAGAAAAATAACAACGAAAGCGTACATTTAAGAAAATGATGGCCCATTAAAACATTGGTATATCAGCAGGAACAAACTAAATGGGTTTTGTCGCAACAGGACCTAAATAAACGGAAAATGTCAGGGAAACTCTGCCCTCATAATCCCGCTCTGTAATTTCTCCACGAACGGTGTGTGCATTATCTCTGAATTACCTGCCAACTCAAATATACAATATGCGTTGCTCAAGGCAAAGCAGTGTCTTTTACAAGCTGCTGGCAGCCGGAGACATTTTCACTGGCATTAATGGACTGCTAATATGTTGATCTTTTCATACCCACGAGGCATTTTCGTGCCAGAACAAATAGACATCAAATTCCGAGCCTGATGGAAACCTTCAGATGATAAACGCCCTCAATGGATTTTTAGTTGTAGCTTTTAATTTCGAGGCGAAATAAACACAAGGATTTGAAATGCTCCGAAAAGCCCCAACATGAGATTAAACCGATGCGATGCACAAGGCAGTTAAAAAATCATTAATTTGGCCTTGAGCTTAGCTTCATTTATCATTTTTCGCATTTATTTTCAGGCAATAAAACGTCAATAAAGCTTATCATTAAAACTGAATGGAGTTTGGACCGGAATGAAGACATTTCTAATTTTTTAACAAAACGTATTCATTTCCGAGATAATGCTTGGTGTATTAGCAGGAAGAGCAGCAACAAAAACACAAAGGCCTGCATCACACAAAGCACTGCGACCTTGTGTGCACATCTGGCATCAATGGAGCAACACTCAAGCCTGTTGCAGCACCTTTAATTTAGCCTGGCTTTCAACACAAATTGGCGTGGCTCTGAAACTCCAGGGAGCTAAGACAATAAAAATTTATCTTAATCTTAGGAATATTTGCTGGCAGTGTCTGAATCCTTCGCCCCGCAGGGAAGGAGGTGGGTGGGTGGGTGGGGGGGCAATAATTAATCAAGCTATCATTAGGTAGGTGGGGTGCTGGGGTAATAGATCAAATGACAAGCCGATGATAAGAATCGATGGAAGAGATAACCTTGGCTGAGGTGCAGAGGCTGGAAGATGGAAGGAGGAAAGTCGAGGCAAAAAGGAGAGCGGGCGGCGAAGGCAGAGATGTGATGACTTGGCTGGAGCTTGTGATTGTCGAGAACAAAATGTGGAAGCTGAACAGTACTCCTCGAGCAAGGCACGCTGACCTCAGTCGCCCTAACACACACACACAGGAATCCAGACTTAAACTCATAAAATCCATTGCTCAGCAATAAGCTGCATGCCTGTTCTGGTTACTGTACTATCATCAGATTCCAGCCATAGGTTCAGCCTGCTCTCCTTCCAAATGCATTTCTGTGGAACTAAATTACGTTTAGGTGTCACAGGATTTTCAGGATTTTTGACTGAATCTTTTTACGCACACACAAGACAATGGCATCATTTAACACTAAAAAACGCAACTTTTAATTCGAAAAACTGTATTCAGAAATGAATAAGTTCCAAGTTAAGAAGCAAAATCACAGCAGGATCAATTAATGGTACAGACCAGCCCCAAAGAGGTACATTCCCTCCTCTTGCTTTTTGCAGATGACAGTAAACAGTAAAAGCTGAATTATTTCTGGATTATTTGTTACATTAAGCATAATATGTCAGCAGTCATCCAAATGTGCTGCTAAGTTCTAGTTTTTTGTTTTTTTATATATACCTATTCTATATTTAGGGTGAAAAAATAGCTACAGTAGGAGGCTAACCATCCACAAAGATAGCGTACTTCCTTTGATAATCATCTGTAACCCTACTGATCCTCGTCTCCAACTCCTACTGATCTACATCTACTGATCTTCCGTCTGGAACAAAGTGCACAGAAATATGTTCAGAAGAAGCATGCTCAGCCTTTATGGAGCTCTGCTTACATTTAGGAACAATAACACGATAGATTGGTATTTGATGTCAGATGAGTTGGTTTTTTTTTATGTTTTCTGTCACATGCGTTTGCTCAGAGAGTAAAAATGTTCCCATACAGTCATCATGCTGTGCTGTTTGTTCAGGATTCATTACTCACACAATATGGGAAGAAAATGTTTACTATCATAGCACTTTGTTGAAACTGAAATTGTGGCGCTCTCCCAAGAATCTGAATGGATATAGGCCAGCAGACCAGGATGTTATCAAGGTTTATTAAGACACTGATGCGTCCCAAGAGTGTCTGTGGGCGACTGACCATCCTTGTGCATGATACATTAGGTATCCTGAGGCACAGTGCATCTCCATCAAACCCCGGCGTGGAGAGAAAATTACACTTGTGTTTGGGCTGCTTCTATACAATTTGTCACACAATTTTATAATGGTATTTTTATGGCTGTTGTGCTTTTAGCTGGTGATGCTTGTCCGTGGCCATCAACGTCTGCCGAGCTCCTGCAGTAAAATCAACCTTCTAGCATTAACACCCCTTTTATTTGTGTCATGTTCTTTACTTTTTAGAAGATGTTTCTGTCTCACGTAGGACATTTTGATATTTCCGCAGATGTTTCTAAGCATTGAAATGTAACCTTTTTGCAGATATTTCTTATTTTAGAAAATAGTCTGTGTGTTTCTTGAACCTTGAAGGCTTCTTTTCTGACACATTGCAGTACATATTGGCAAAAAGCTGCATCCTACTACCACAGTACCCAGACTTCTTTTTTTCAAAACTAGTGCACTGTTTAACTACTGTCTTATTCTTAAGTTAAAAATACACACATCATTGAAGAGTTGCTTAGAGATGAGCTAAGACCTTTAATCTTTGTCTCTTCTGAACTTAAATCATTTCCCCAGAAGGCATTTTGTTCATGTGGGCAACTACAAATTCCAGTAAAAGCCTGGAGAAGTCAGTGTTAGAACTAGGTCGTCTTTCTCTGCCAGCAACTTATCTGGCAATGTTGATGTTAAACTCGCATCACTCTGGTTATTGACACTGGTGTTAAAAGCGTCTTTCAGTTTATGATGGGTTAGGCTTTGGGAGTTCACGGGTTGCTCTGGAACATCCTAACAACTTTCTGTCATCTGACATGACAGATTGGGTCAGTTAAGAGGAACTTGGACACGGCTGGGTGTTTCAGCATTAAAATGATCTCAGACACACATCGAAATTTTGTTTTGGAAAAAATAAAGAAGCTAACACTAAAGTTCTGCAGTGGCAGTAATCTCAACTGCATTGAAATTCTACGGTCTATTTCTAAAAGTTGGGTCTGTCCCACTAGACCAATTAAAATGAGTTTGAAAATTTCCTCAGTGGTCAAGTATTCAGCCAGAATTCTGCCAGCAGTTTGCTGACAGCAACAGAGTGTGTGGTGTCTCTGCACTTTGCAGAGGGACATTGCTCCAAATATTAGTGGGGAAGTAAACCAGAAGTTTACATACACCAAATAAAAAGACACTTTTTCCCCCCAGTATGACATGGAATTAGATCAAACTTCTCCTGTTTAAGTTCAGTTAGAATTATCAAAAATTATCTCTATGCCACAAGAGAAAGAACATGTCAGAGATTTATTTATTAATGTCTTCCAAATCAGAAGTTCACATCCAGAATAATTACTCTCTATAAACAATGAGAGAAAGCCCAGAGAATGATGGCATGGCTTTGAAAGTATCTGACATATTAATTGACATCTGAGTTAATTGTGAAGCTCACCTGTGGATGTATTTAAAAGCCACTCCTAAAACACCCGGCTTTCTGGTTTGACATGACAGGGAAGTCACAATAAATCACCCAAGATATCAGGAAGAAAATCTTGGAGCTGAAACAGACTAGTTCATCCTTGGGGACAATTTCCAGATGGTGGAAGTACAGACATGACGGCTATACTGACCATCATTATGTTTTGTGAAAAAACACTTGCTATACACTAACTGTGAAGTATGAAGATGGCAGCATGATGTTTTGGGGCTGTTTTGATGCATCATGAGGATAGAGCATGTTACATGTCTGTCAGTGAGAGGTTGTGGGTCTAAATCTCGGACGAGCCCCCACTTGCGTTATATTTTTACACATTTACAGGGACTCTGTCAATTTATTGTGGTTGTAGTGTTATTCCCCCCTCCTCAAAATGAGGGCCATAACAAGCATTATGTGGAAATGTTGACGCAACATTCTACAGACCTCAACTAGGAAGTTAAAGTTCGGGCGCAGATTATCCTTCCAAATAGGTAGTAACCTCCAGGATCTAGACAAACTGGTTTAAGGACAAAAGAGTCAATGTCTTGGGGTGAACCTCACACATCTCTGAACGCAGTTTTACAGACAATTTGGGAGTGGATCTGAAAAAGCATGAAGGAACGAGACAAACCCAGCTCAGTTACACCAGGTCTGTCAGGAAGAATAGACCAGAACTCCAGAAAAACCGTTGGGAGAAACTAGTGGAAAAAACCCCAGAATGTCTGATCCAAAGCATACAGTCGAAAGGCAATATTATCAGATACTGAGGAATATACAGTACAGACCAAAAGTTTGGACACAACTGTGTGTCCAAACTTTTGGTCTGTACTGTATATATAAATGCCTAAGGAATTATTTTTAAAAAATTCTGACATGTTCCTCCACATTATTGAGGCATTAAACAAAAAAAAAAAGTAATTTTAACTGACCTAAAACAAAAGACATTTGGTCTGATTAAAACAAATGCTAAATCAGAACCAAACAAGGGGGTGAAGCTGATTTTCTTTTCATTCTGTGTATGTAAACTTCTTGTTTCAACTGAATACAGCAAATGTGAGTAATTTTGACTTTTGTGGATAAGGGAAAATTCACTGTAAATTCAAACATGTTTTAATGTCAGGGGCCACAGATGACAAAGCTGGAAATCACCTCAAAAGGAAATACTAACATTTTCTATTAGCTTTATGACAGACTGCAGTAATCCAATGGTTACTCTCCTGGTTCCTACAAACATGGCTTTAAAATCAACACAAACAGGCCTTTAGGGAAGTATAAATGAAAATGAGAGAATGCAGGAAACCTCGAAGCATTCATTGGTGGGTGAAGATAATTCAAACACAGCACAAGAAAATGGCCATAAACAAATATTTAAAGACAAGGATATACACTGAAGATACACCAATTACAACACATCAGATGCGTCAGAAACTGCCCTCTTTTCACTCACCGGTGTCTGGCACAAGGTTTTTTTTTTCATTTGGTTGGGAATCAATGTAGTTAACTCCAACTTTAACTTGGCTTTGGTGAATGCAACATATCTCTGCACAGGATTTGTACAAAAGTCAAAAAGGAGCAGAAAATGATTAAGTTTCTGATTATCTTCCGTATTCCACATTTCAAAACTCAACCATAGATGATGCATATAAATGGGGTAGCTCATTATTGGCTATTTACTCACTAAAGCAGCAGTAGAGGGGAATTGTTGCAAAGAACGTCTGGGATCGGAAATCTTTATGGTCCCTGAACACTTGTTTCCGGATAATTCTTGTGTCTATGGGCCTAATAGTAACCAGCAATCAGTCGCATCCTTTATGTGGGATTGAATTTAAAACTAACAGCACTGAATACATTTTGACTTGTTAATGCAACAAAGAGATACAAGGAAATCTTGTAAATACTCAATTTCTACAGCTTGAAATGTAATACAGTATGTACAATGCAGTAAAAAATAAGGATTTTTCCGTTTTCACTTTTTTGTTAAACTTGAAATTTCCAAACAAATTGTAATATCAGGCAAAGATAACTTGAGGAATTACAAAATACTGCTTTTAATTATTCATTTATTCAACAAAGGGAAAAATACTAAGTTTTTTTTTTTCTTTCGAAAAGTATTTATTGTTACTGTAAACATTTTAAAATTTACATTTTTTCAATTATACAGAAATTTTTAAAACTTACAATTTCATCAGTTTAGACTAAAAGAAGCTAAGAACAAGAATATAAAATACAAAATCTCTCTGTGTTAAAAGTTGAGCAGGACCGGGGTGACTCCCTCCCAAGTCCGGAGCCGTCCCGACCTTCCAGACAGCGCTGGTGCTCAGAGGGGAAACCTGCCCTGAAGCTCCTTCCCTCCTGCCTCACCCGGAGAGCCAGGCCGCCGCTGCTTGGACCTCTTTTCGTGTAGCGCCGGCTCCTTCGTCCACGGAGGCGCAGGCGATTCTTCTTGGTGGCTGTGTCCTTGGCGCGCCACCTGCAGCCCTTGATGATGTTCTTTTTGCTGCCGCCATCCGGATCACAGCCACGGAGGGCATCTGCCTGCGCCTGCTCACCAGCAAGTTTCTGGAGGTCCAAATGGCGTCTTTGATGGTGGCTAGGGTGAGCCACATCTCAGCAAAGTCCTTTTTCGTTATTTTCTGCTGGCTCACCCCATACAGCACTAGCTGTCCATGGAGGACCTCCCTTGCTGGCAAGTGTGGGAATTGCAAGGAGCCGGCTTTCGCCCACAGGTCCACAGCAGCGCTGCACTCCCACAGCAGGGGCCTCACCGACTCCGGCGCGCCACAACCGGGTCGGGGGCAGATGGACGTTGGAGACATGCCGCGGGAGTGCATAACGGCTCTGACCGGCAGGATCCCATGAGCCACCATCCATGTCTGGAGTCTGTTTGGAAGGACGGGACGGCTCACGTTGCGCCAAACGGTGGAGGCGTCTCCATACAGGAAAAATACTAAGTACATTGGCCTGACCCTATAAGAAAAACCTATGGTGCATTCACTCCAGCTCTATTCAGCATGCTTTAAGCAAACTGTCCGGTTCGTTGCGTGATCAAACTCAGATGGGCAACAAAGAAAGCGAACTCTGGTCTACGTAAAAATCTAGGTCTCTGTTTGACCGAAGTGAATTCTGGCGCGGTTCAAATGCATATGTGGATTCAAGCAGACCAGAGGCCTCTCCCAAAGCACAAAGTGAACTACATTGCAGGGAATTCTGGGTAAATACAACCAAAACAAACGTGTGCCCAGCGCTAGTGAACACACTTTGCAAAAGACAAAAGAGAAAACCTACAACAGCTGTAATTGTCACAGCATTCCATTTTCTTTCACATTTTGGTTGCGTTCAGTATCTTCTTTATAGGTCTTTGTGTTGTTACCTTCAGTAGGTGTTGGTACAGCGCCACCAACTGTGGGAGGGTGAACAGGTTTATAAAGAGTTTGGATGATTTGACACAGTGCAGTGTGAAAGCAGACTGCACCAGCTGAAAATGTAACAAATTGGTTCCCAATCGAACCGAGCCTACCGGACTGTCAGCTGTGACAAAATATTACATTTTCCCTACAGAAATTCTAACCACGTTTTTCAGAAGTGTTTAAATTCAGCCACATTGAAGGGCTTTCAAGCATTTGTAGACGCCTAATGTCGTTCCTCAGCATCCCAACCAGATTTAAGCCTACGCTTTGACTAGGTCACTGAAAAATCTTATTTTTTGGGGCCTTTTAGAAGTGAATTTGCTTGTGTGCCTTAGATCATTCGGCTCCATCACTCATATGTACTTGAGCTTAAGGTCATAACTTGTTGCAGACCCCAACCATTACACTACCATCACCATTCTTGACTGTCAGTATTATGTTATTTTCTGAAATAAATCCCATTATTCCACATATTGCAGTTATCAAGAGAAGATACATCAGCTACGGTGACTGGGGAAGGAAGTGTGTGTTTGATGACCACACATTCTTTTTGCACTTCTCTTGTTCTGGTGTCAGATGCAGAAAGGGCTAAAAAATACAACATATCAAAATATATGGTCGGTAAAAGAAGGATATACTGACTTCAGTGTAAATATTTTTACACAGAAGACAATGTTGTCCTCATTTAGCTTCTAAAGTTGTTTGAGTTGGAAAGAGACAATGAGGTAATCCTAAATCCTGCCGCATTCAGCATTCCGGCGCCAACACAGGATCTGATGAACTGTGAACTCCACGTACAGCCATGCAGATGGCTCGTCCTCCGAGTACGGGTTTGGGGAATGTGATTATGAGCTGCTGCACGTGAATCGCTTGAGTTGAATTTGATTAGATATTTGAGTATGTGTTTGAGAGGGCCTTTCAATTTAATTTCTGTAATCTTCAACCAGTTCACTGCTCTACCATCTGCGTCGCCAAACCTCCAGCATTTCCAAGATACTAATTTGCATAACTAAGAGGATCAGTACAGGTGTCACACTCTCCTGTCAAGTTTGTTTTCGTACAGATCCAAACTTTTCATCCCCTATGGATCATAATTCTTCTAAGTAGAACTCTGAACTTTCATAACGTCTCCTTAGGTACATCTTGAATGAATTCAACGAGGCGTCTGAAACATTTTTCAAAAACATCTCCATACTGGCATGATAGCGTCACACGCTTGCTGCAGATTTGTAGGTTGTACATCCATGATGCTAATACCTTGTTCCAAATATCACATCCCAAATATCCTCTACTGTACTGAGAGCAGTTAACTTAGCAACATGTTCAAGAAACCAGTTTCGGTTCAATGCTTTTATCTCGCACCAATTCAGAAGAAATGTTGTCTCAAGGCCACTTAAAATTTGACTAGAATGACATACCCTGGTCAAAAATAAGACAGTTTGGTAACACTTTATTTGAAAGGATGTACATAAGCGCTTTGAGTGGTCAAAAATGACTGGAAAAGCGCTATATAAGTTCAGTCCATTTACCATTTACCATAAGACTGACATGACACTGTCATAAACAAGATATAGCAACAGTCATGAACATGAAGGCGTTTTTATGAATGTTTACAACTGTTGTCATGAAATGTCATGCGGTAAATAATACTTTTAATGGAAAGTTGCACCAGAACTTGCATAAAAAGTCCATTAAAAGTGTCAACTTTGCATTATTCAATCAATAATGACACTTTTAATGCAAAGTTCTGTTAAACTTTGCATAAAAAGTGCATTAAAAGTGTCATTATTTACTGTATGACACTTCATGAAAACCGTCATAAATATTCTTGAAGACTCCTTCATGCTTATGTCACGTCAGTCTTATGCACACCCCTTCAAATAAAATGTTACTGGCAATTTTAATGCCATCCAGATCAAGTGATTGACCAATCGGTGTCTTTTTTAGGTTCTCTGTTCCAAAACCTAACGCCAGATTGACTTCTGGTCTCAGCTGTGATTGCACAGATCCAATCATTCCAACGGTAAATATACGTCACAAACTTACCTGCCTTAACCGCATCATACGTTGCTTGCCCTTTGTTCTGTCGATGCAAACACCCCTTTGCGCATACGTCTAAATGTAACACGCTCAAGCGTCGCTGGATTAGTGCATCAGTATGCTTCACATTGTGTTCCCTAAATGTTGCGTTACCGTGTCGTGAACCTTCAGGAGAATCCGGCGCAGACGGATCAAAGCAGCCATTAAATATTTCTATTTAACTTCAACAAGTCCTTGTCCTTTGGGCCTGCTGTGTGCTTTCCCCCTTTCCTCACAATTATTGTGCCACTAACACTAAGCGCTCCAAATTAAAGTTTGCCTGGCAAGGAGAGCACATTCATCAGCAAGGCTCGCTGAAAACACGCTGCGCTTTCAAGAGTGAATAATGCCAAAGAAATGACGCTCTAAGTGGATTTTCTGCCTGCTCCCCTGCATGGCCCTCACATCAGAGTGCCCGTTTCAAGTGTTTAGTCTTGGAAACATTAATCCCTGTAATTTCAGGTCTAGCGTGCCTTCCCTGTCAGGTACATTAGGGCTACATCGGAGAACCGGTAAAACAGCGTGGAGGCCCCCGTGTTGTCCGCCGGTAATTAAAATGCCATGTGTTCTTCCTTACAAGGTGAGACAGACTGTCACACTTTAATTGTCTCCGCTGAGAAAAAAAAAGGAAAAAAAGAGGGATGAGTCAAAGGAGGAAGGAAGACAGAGGAAAAGAGACAAAGGAGGGATTCATGTTTGGATGTCGGAATGAGGCTGGGTAATATTCCTGTGATGTCTGATACGCTGCTGAGTTGGAGTTCTTTTGAAATGGATCACACTTCCGTTTATTTGCACAATTGCTCTCACCTGCTAGGTTTGCCTAATGATTGCTATTTAGCGCCTTTTTTCTGTTCTAGTCAGTTTATTGGTGGTGTGGAATGTAATGAGTATTGGGACTCCATTCAAATTTTGACAGGGTCTGTGACTAATTGCATTTTAATCACAAACTATAAACAAAATAAACAACGTTTTCAATTCAAAGCCCCTTTTGATGTTAAATCAGTGAACAAATAGACATGATGCAAAGATATTTATGAACGACAAAGATATACAGTGCATGGTTCTTTTAATGTGCTGTTCAGATTATTCAACCATCGGATTGATGCAGAGGGACGTTGCACATATTCGGCTTTCAAGTGTTTCAGGTTCTTCATGGATCTTCTCTAAAAAGCGTCCCGATGCTAATGTGGACGCTGACATTAGCATTGGGGACGTCTGTGCTGCTGCTGCATGTTCAGTATTGAGATGCTAAACATGTAGCAGCATGTTTAATAAGCTGCAAGAGCAACGTGCTGCTATTTATAAACTGATATCGTCTAAAAGGAGTTAGCTGGCAGGCTAACTGTCAGCTAACTGATCCACTTCTCAGCGGGTCAAGAGAAGTGGTTTTGTCCTCCATGTAATTAATTAATTGAATTTAATGTTCTAAAGTCCTGGCCCTAGTTGTAATTTAATTTAATTCAATTGAAACTTTGCAGAAAGACAAAATGTATGGAGCTAAAAATGTTTTTTATCCTGATGTGTTGGTGGAAATTGCAGGTTAATTTGAGACTTCTACACAGCAGCTCATTGCTCTATCAGCAGCATTCTGAATTACCTTTAACATCTGGTCAGACGCTGCAAATTTCACCGAAGTTGGACGGTTGCTTTGCTCACGTCTCGTTTTTTAACATAATTTTGTAGCCGTTGTAACCGTATTATCGTCCACCTAACCTCTTTAGGCAAAATGTAATTAGCTTGTAGGCACAGCTTGACATTTAATTTCTGCATAAGAATTTAGCAAAGAACAAAACAGTGTTGTGGAACTGATGGACCTTTCGCATATTTGATCGTCACATTAAGACGGCAGAAGAAACTGCACGCTTTGTGCTGCTGGATTTGAAGCAGCTTTAAAATGTTTCTAGAGGATTCTGTTCCTGAAAGACTTTTTTTTTTCCCAAATCTGAATGTGTATTGGGTTAATTGGGAGTTCATGGCTTACAAGTTGTTATGACAATCACACAAAAACATGGCCTTGAAAATTCACACCAGCCACACAACAAAGTGTTCATCCCATCAGCCGTTTGGGTTTTTCTCTCATGAGCGGCTCTTCCTAACGAGTCTGATACGCGAGGTGTTTTGATCACAGTTTTAAGTGTGTGGCGAGGAGTCAAAGCTGCGTTGTCGGTGTTTGATAGATGAAACCCAAGGCGAAGTTCTGTGTTTGTGTTTAACGTGGCGTTTTCTTTCACTTCCCGATGAAACAATCTGCCGTCTCCATTTAAAACGGACACATCCGAGTCCTGAGAGGAGCCGTTCCTGAGTCCAAAAAGTAAAAAAAAATCTGGAAAATGTGGGTCAATTGTAATTTATATTGTCAATGAAATGTTCAGTAATAGAATAGCAGTTAAATTCTTTACAGTTATGGAGTATTGTACTGTACTCCCGTGGCCTCTACAGTCGCTGGATTGACAGAACGCTGCTGGGTGTTATCAGAATGGGATTTGCTTTCCATGGACGTACAGCCAACACGTCTGCTGCAGATTAGCAGCTATAATGTCAAAGCACCTTGCTGAATCTATGCTATGAAGAATTAAGACAATTCTGATCCAATCAGTACTAGAGAGATGTACCTAATAAAAAGTCCAGTGAGCCGTACATTCAAACAGAAAATGGTCCAATACCGAGCACAGCCAAAAAACAAAAAGAGATTTTCCAGCACAAAGAAACCATCTTTTTTTTTTTTTTTTTCCCTAACCACAGAACAGAATGGGAGTACTAATAAAGAGGTGGCTTAAGGTCTGCAGAGTGAGGGATTGTAATGGAGCAGCTTGACAGTGTGGATGTCTTCATTTCCCCAGTATTGAAGTTTAAAAAATGGAACCCATCCTTGGCACCTGGGTGTACCTTGAGCTGTCTGAATAGAAGTTATTACCGGCTCGGAGACTGCCGAGGAGGCCTTGGGGATTTGGTCATCAATTAATCACAAAATCCCCCAAAGGTGCAATTCATCAAAACGTAATGGTTCCTTTGCAGATGAATAAGTTCACTGGCAAAAAAATAATAAAATAAAATAAAGTAAAAAAGCAGATATGTCCAAAAAAAAAACTTGGTTCAGCATTGTTCGCCTCGCAGATCGATGCCTCAGTAGGCAACGGAGACGGGAGCGGATTGAGGAGGCTAAAAACATCACACACAAAACCAGGTGAGGAACAAACAGGCAAACGAATGAATGTGTCTGTGTGGTTTGAATAGCGGGTGACACACGCTGCTAATTTGTTGGCTAAAATTTCTGGGTTTTTTTTCTAGTTTTTAAAGCATTTCCAGCGTCATCAGCCTCCTTGTTTTGTGATTTTTTTTCATCACACTGAAAGCTCTTTTTGCTCCAACCTGGTTTGTTTGGTGTAGCGGTGCCAAGTATATTCTAAAGTTCACCCTGTCAGTAGCCTAAAGGAGAAGAAAAGTTTGAGAAAGGTCTATACAGGGAGCATGCACAGGTTTCACACATTTATAAACAGACAATAAATAAATAAATAAATAAACAATAATAAAAAAAAGAGTAAAGTTTTCATCAGTCTCCCTGAGGCAAAGTGCAACAGAGCAGGATGAGTTCTGAGCAAACTTTCAAATGTATCGAGAATGTAATATTTTGCTTGAAGTGTAACTTAAGTGAAGTGTTCTTGTTTCAATCAGAGCCTCTGAAGGAGGTCACACTGCTACACAAAACCCGACTCCCTTAAAGTGGCCGTAGGTAAAAAGGCAGCAATCAGTGTAATAATCAGAGTACGCACATTCTTTTTGAAAAGGTAAAGCAGAGGACAGTAAACGTGCTTTAAATGTATTCCTTTTTGTTATGGGGTTTTCTGTAAGGCCCTACCTCAAGATGCTGGCTGGGCTTTCTTTTAGTTTAGAGGAGTGTGATGATTTTTCTCCCAGTCTTTATGCTAGCTAAAGCAGCAAAGCAGCTAAAGCAATTAGACTGGACCGGACGTGAGTTACCCTGGAAATGCGTCATCTTGGTAGGCAACAAGTAAACAGCGTTACATAGGAGCAGCATTACGGAGGCTTTAATCCGCTTTTTAAGGTGTTTCCTGCTCTTCGGGAGGGAGAACCGGTTCAGAGTCTAGCAACAGCACATCGTATGAAAATAGTCAACAAGTCACTTGTGTTTGCTGAGAGCCATAAAATGAGGAAGATGATGATCAGCTGCGATGGTTAGACTCTTTTTCTTGTGCATGTTGGAAACCTAATCACCAGAAACGGCAAAGAAAAGAAGCAATAACAAACAATACTTGCCGTCATATGGTCATACATGAGAAGTAATAGAAAACTGAAGTACAGCATCGACTCTGAGTGTAATACAGATTTTTTTTCTGTTCCAGCACAGATGAACATTAGCCAGCCACACTTGACGCTCCGTAGCAAAGTGTACTCACCTTCACTGGATGTAAAGACAACTTTCTCTATCCGGCCGTCGCGGTTCTCTTACGTGTGATCACTGAAGCTGAGCGCTGCTTCCGTACTATCAAGATGGCGTCAGAACACCCGCATTCAGGAAGTGTGACGTCATGTGGGAACTGTTATGGAAACTCAAACTGTAAAAGGCTGACGCTTCCAATGAGAGCGCTCAGATGGTTTGGAGCATTTATTTTTCTCGAGAAGAGATTAAAACAAATTAATCCACTTCTGGAATGAGTGGGAGTGGGAAGAGCTACCGAAGCCCAGGAGGCACAAACAAGGCAGGAGTGCAGAGGGGTGTTTCCCACAGGTAAAATGATTAAAACAGCCAATAAAAATAGCTCAATGAGATAAAATTCACAAATACTCAACATGAATTAGAAATAATAATTAAAGTCAATTTTTAACTCTGTTACATATTTTCAAATGATATTGATCATGTGTCTATAGCGATATACAGTATATATATAGTTATTGACTCATTGCTCAGCCCTAAGTCAACATTGGTAGAGTTGTGGTCACAGAAGCTGGACATCCTCAGGAAGTCTGGTTCCCCACATTTGCAAACCAGTCAGCAAAGTAGCAAAAACAAAATAAACACACACACAGAATATCTTCACCCTGGACCGTTAACGGCATATCCTCCTTTTCTCTCTCTGCTGTTTTTCCCTTTCAGTTTCTTCTGAATAAAAGCCAACATTTTTTTTTCTTCAATAAAAAAAAAGGAGCAGTGTGAAGAGAACGCACCCGGTGGCGCTCAACAAGGCAACCACCGGGAGCATCTTTTCTTAAGAACGCTCTGAATAAAGTCATTTAGTTTACAGAAAAAAAAACAAAAAACTCACCGGCTGCACTTTTCTGGAAAACCCCCACAAAGCTTCATGCTTCCTAACATCCATCAGGACCCCACCCACATGAACGTCCAACACTCAACAGCTTTTACCCAACTGCCATCAATCAGCACAATAAAAGCACTAAAATCAGTGTTTTGTAATGGTTAATGTTTGTCCGATCAAGTGGAGACTTTTCTCATCTCTTTACATTTTAAAGCGACTGTTGACTGCTACCAGCCAACTAGGCAGCGTGAACACTCGCTCTAATGACAGCTGCACGGCCTAAATCCGCATTATTCTCACAACAGTAAAGCAAACAGCGAGCATAAATCCCCAACAGCCTTTAACAAACCCCGCATTCCTGATAATATAATTGAAAATTAAATTCATCGCCACCCGGCAATTTCAGTGCAGCTGCACCTGTGAGTTAAAGTGTGCAGCAGCAGGGGAGCAGGAAGAGCTGTATGAAGAGGAAACAGTGGGGCCCCCAAGGACCAGCACTTCCCTGTGCGACTGCTGCAGCCCTGGAAGGAACCCCACTGCTGAAGATTAGCTAATCAAGCCACTGGCACAAAGATCTGATGTGGGAGGTAAAGTCTCTTTTGATTAGGGGGGCTTCTAACTGAGAGAACTCACCTGTTGGAATCTTGGCAGCAGCATGTGAAGACCTGGGAAAATAAGCACTATTAGTAAGTTGTAAAAGGTTGCAATCAAAGGTTGTAATGTCAGTATCTCCTTTTCTTTTCTTTTTTTCACTTGTAGTCGACCGTGTGAATATTTCTGCATTGTCTAGGATTGTCTGTTTGGCGCTGGGCTCTTTTGAAATCTCATTTATTCATAAGTTAAGGTCACTTTATCTATATATTACATTTTCAGCAGCAAGACATTTCAAAGTGCTTTACATGAATTAGAGGAGATACAAAAAAAAAACCCCAGAAGAAAAGCTAAAGAAAAACAAAACAACATCAAAAGTACTTCACAATTATAACCTAATAGGAGTAATAAGAATAAGTTTATCCACAATTTATAGGCTAATAGGAGTTTCTCTGGATCCTAAGTTTGTTCTAAGCAATTATTTTATTTCTATTCTGGGTTGAATGAAGAATAAAACTAAATGTTCCTGTTCTGGGTTGCTAAGCAGTATTTTTTATGTTTTCTAATCACAGGTAGTAGAAGTAAAAACTATCACTTCTATTTCCAAGTAGACAGCAAGCGAGTTAGTTGTTTTAAGCCTCAACATCTTGCAATAAAATCCATTGGCATATATAATGGAGGGTGTGGCTGAGATCGTTGTTGCAGTTGCACTGAGTTGGGATTTAATCCAAAGTCATTTCCTGTCAGTTGCTCCTATTTTCCTCTCAGACCGTCATGGAACTTAAAGGGGCGGCGTTACGTATAAACCGGACACCTAGTGCCGTTTTCTGACACAATCAAGTAACTATGTCCCCTTGAGTTGTTATTAAAAAAAATGCTGTATATATCAAACATGACTTAAGAAATCTGCAATTTAGTGATTTGAAATTGGTCTCTGTCACTTTAAGAAGCTCCTACTCTTTCCGACACTTCCCCTTCAGCACGTCATCACAACAACGTTTTTACAACCGTTCTTAAGAGCGTTGGACTGAGAAGTGGCTTGTATGGTGAGCTCAGCAGATCTGCAGTTCTACCAGGTGTTTCCTAATTGCTGCTGCCGCTAGTCTGAAGGAGCCGAGTAGTGGGGGGGGGGGGGGGCTGCTCTGTGAGGCAGAGGCTTGGATGGACTTTAGGTAAATCGCCACCGCATTGTCTGAGCAAACAATAAGACAACCCCGAATGGTTGCCGTGGGAGATTAAAGGATTTCTCAAACATGCATGAAAGAATCAAGGTAACACTCCAGGTATGCTTTTAATGAGGGTATAAAATTATAACATGATATAAAAGTCAAAAAAGAAGAAAATGCAAGGCGTTACATTTTTCTCCCATTTGAAAAAGTATTATATAAGCAGATTTCTGTCAACATGTATCATTTGTACTGCTGCTTAATCACTTAGCAATAAATAACGTATATTCTCACATCTTAAATGAATTCGTTTGGATACACTGAGATAACAAGTCACTGCAGTTGTACTGGTCTTTTTTTTTGTTGTTGTTGCTTTCGGCGTATCTCCATGTTTCATGTACGAGCACAGCGATTGGCCGTAAATTAGTCGATAAACGGCGCCGTTCCTGAGACTCAGGAATTCTTTACATAACTCACATCTGCTTGCTAATCTGTCGCAACTGAAGACAGATGTCGAGGTGAACCTGCAGGTCACATGTCTGAACCTTCCCTGACAACATTATCCATCATTAGCGGTGCAACGGTTTTGAACTGATGCGACACGGGCCATTTAACTTCCTCGGCGACACACGCACTGCCTTGAGGTGCTTCGAAAAGAACACACACAAACGCTTCCGGGTTGGATCTTTTTATAGTTCAAACAGAGCTAGCACATCAGAGCTAACATGCAGCGACTGATGGGGTTGTATTAAAAGGTATATTTTAGATCTGGTTAGGTTTTATCCTGTGTCGCTACATAAGTACTGGAGGTTCACTGAGTAATGAAACAGGTTTTGATTTCGGACGAGTCAGTCAGTGCTGTGAAAAAGTGTTTGCTCCCTTGCAGATTTCTTCTGTTTTTACGGGACCTTGAATTTGTTTAGAGCGTTTGATGTGACGTTGAATGCTGCCTGCTCCAAGTTGCCAGCTATCTTCTATTCAACTGATTCTTTTAATTTCACACATTTAGCAGTGATCAGGCCTGTTTGCGGTGAATGAAGCTGAATTTTAAAAATGAGGTTTGCTGCAGTGATTTTATGATGTAACAAAGGAGGATATAACCTTTTGGAACATGTTTGTGTACACCCAGTGAATGGATTCATCGTCTGAGACATGGGTTTCGTACGTACCCAGGTAATCTTTGTCTGGTATGAAAATGTGTTTGATGGTCTGAAACATTTAGGTAAGACAAAATAAGAACAAAAGAAAGTGCTGGAGAAAGCGCTGTGTTCCTTTGACAGCTAAAATGATGTTATTAGAAAGGCCACACATTAAGAGGCTCTCCGAGGCCCGTTAAGGTCAGTGTGGTTACTTACTTTGTGCTTTTGTTGTGCATTGTTTAAAGGTTAAAACAATAATTATCTTGTTTTGGGAGTATTATTAAGACTTTAAACATGAATCAACATATCAAGTATTTAACAGATGTACAGAGCAAACATCCGAATTGATGTTAAGTACAACACTGTGGATTAGGGGTCATGGAGCATTCGGATATCCATTTTTCAGGTAACTATGATTCATCTGTTCTGTTGTTTGTACTTCAGGTTTTGTTTTTATGTGAATTTTCTTTTTCCAGTATCAACTTTTCATTAAGCCTTTCTAAAAACTCACACGCATACAAAACAAAGCATAGATGACTTTATGTTTCAGCCTTTAGCCGCATCGTGTTAGCTAGTATGTTATATTAGCCAAACCATCTTTAACCACAAATTGGAAGGACTGTTTGTTTTGGGCAGTTTTATATTTACATATGGAATGGGAAAATTTCCACCCAAGATGCCCACACACTCTTCTTAGACCACAGGAAAGTTCCTCAATGGGAACCTTTTTCTTTTGTTACAGATAAGTAGAACAAGGGCAGAAAATTAGAAAGCTTTTGGCTGACTGAAAGGAAGATGGAGCTGCTTGCTGAAACACAATGACATCAGAAATCCATTGTGATGGCTCTCTATGTTCCATATGACCTTTGTAAATTGAAATGTGACGAGTGAAGGGAGAGGAATGGGGTGTAAACGCTGGGAGCTTACATGCTCAAACAGGTCTAACGGTGCATGTCAATTCAGTTTAAGCATAAGATCAATGCTAAAAGATTTACAAGGTAATCTAGACGTGCTATGCTTTGGTATTCCCTCTTCACCGTTCAACATGCTCAGTTTGTCATCAGGTCATTTATACGTTAGGCAGAGCAGCTGGCGCCGTTACAGCTGGAGACACCTCAAGTCTGGACAGACCCGACCCGAGAAGACAAGCACCAAAATTTGTCAGCACAAAAACTGTTGACGTGTAAAAAGTTGCATTTCACGTTAAGATGTTCATTTGACAGCTGGATTCTTATTTTTTTAATTTGGTGTGAACCAAATACAACGTGGTGCCTATTTTAACTCATTGAGTTTATTTCCTAACTCAATGAGAATTGATTAGAGAATCGATAAGTGGGATCGATAATAGAATCGGTATCGCTAAATTGTCATCAATTCACGTCCCTACGTACTTTGTTGTGATATGGCATGTCTTTTAACCCGTTCTTGCATGGCGGTCACTGCAGTGGACAACTGTCTAAAAACTGTTTTCTTGTGTTTCTTGTGAATTTTCATGTCATAAATCTACACAGACCTCTGAAGTGGACACTAGCGCGTCATACAATACACTGCCAACTACTGGCCATCCACTGCAAGTGCAAGAACATTTTTGTTCAATTCAATATGGCAGACAAACGAAAAAGCAACTTAGGAATATCCAGTCCCTCCTTCTTCTTCTTTGAAGGACTCTTGTGAAAAAAGTATTGTGACATCAAGTAACCCCTAAAACTAATACTACTGATGTATTTTCCAAATAATAACTTTGTATTTGAAGAAAAGTTATAACTGATCACAGAAAAAAAAAATTATTTATTCTTTTACTATTTTTTCCCCCACCTTTCTTTATACTTTAAGAAAATCAAAAGCACTTTGAAAAAAAACACAATTCTGACATAACGGACCATAATTCATGCATGAAAGATTTCCTGGTTTTGATACAGTAGTTTTCTAAAAACCAGAATACACTCAGACTGGTAGCCGGCACACGGTTAGTTAACACCAGTACTTTATTAGCGGCCAATGTTTGTTGTTTGTATAATTGTTATTAACTTCTACAAATTTCTGGTTTTCTTTTGCGTTTATCTCTTTACGTTCAGGAGACATTCAGGTGCGGGATGGACGCCGAAAGTTTGCTCATTCCGCCGAGGCCTCAGATGTCCTTTTTCCTTCTCCACAGCTAAAATCCATTTTCATGAAGTGTGCATTGGGATTGTGCATTGTGATGCAACAGCAGGCTGGAGAAAACAATGCCGCCAATTGTCTTCCTCCTAGCCTCTCCCGGGCGAGCGTGTTCATTCTTCAGTCCAGACTTACACCGTCCCTCGTCTAAGCTTGTGGCCCCTGGGCCCGGAGCCACCGGTGCTTACAGCCCCGGAGCCCCTTCCTCAGCCTATTTCTCCTCATGCCTCTGAAAACCAAAGTCCTCCATTTGTCATTGGTAAAACATGCAGAAGAGTTAGAGTGTGCCTCACATAGCAATGAGGGGACGGGGAGAAAGAAGAAAACACAAACACCAGCGTGTTTTCCAGAATTGTTGCCCCTCTCCTTACAGGAGGTAAGAGAGACCCGCTCAACACCTCAAGCTATTTATCGACGTGTGTTTAATTCGTTGGAGTCCCACAGCTGTAAGGATCTGCCATCATCCAGGAGGAGGGAGGGAGTGTGATATTTATGACATTGCTTCGCACACTTATTATCAGTTCATTGACCATTGTCTGGTTGCGTGTCCCAGTGGAATCGCAGGCAACTTTAAATACCACGCTCCAGCCGAATGTTGATTAATTGGCTGTCGCACACTTTTGGGAAGGTGGCAGGGAGGGCGAGGGGAAGGCGAGGAGGCGAAGAGCGCAGGAGCGAACGAGAGATCCTGATGAAATTACGCGACGGATTGATTGATCTCCGTGGAGGCATGTTGCAGGGGAGGGAGGCCGTTAAAACTGATGCGTCTGGATTAGTGTCAGAGGAGCCGCTGAAGGACAATGAGAGCCACCGCCAGGAGACGTGACCTTCTCGGCATATGAAACCCATATGCGCTGTGTGGCAGGAGACCAAGCACTGCGGGGACTTCTGGCTCCGCAAAGAGGCCACGCAAAACTGATATTTACAGGAATTTACCAATTGAGCAGGAAATCAGAGGTTTAAACCAGATACGGTTTTAATACAACAAATATTTTTTTAAAACTAAATTTTTTGTTTACATATTTGCTGAAACTGTTACTATGTCATGATAGTATTATGAGACAGACAATCTGTGAAAAACATTGAGCTCCTCTGCCTTCTCCCAGTGCCAACTAGAAACAGCCAATCAGAGCCAGGAGGCGGGTTTTAGTGCTGTCAATCACAATCTTGTGTGCACTGCTCATTACCCTTTTCTCCCCTTGGCCGTTAATGCTAACGCTAGTGTTAGCATGGCCACCACTGATAGTGGATAAACGGTCTTCCTGTAACAGTAAGTTGTTTCTCAGACATTAGCGCACTTAGTGCGGAGTAGATGAGGATGATTGATTGAAGACCCTCCTCCTGACTCTGATTGGTTGCTTTTGGTCGGCAGCGGTGCATTTCTTCAAGGCAATAGTAGGAAGGATGCGGAGGAGATTGATGTTTTCTCATAACAAACTGTCACGACATGGTAACAGTTTTAACAAAAACATTACATTCCACAGACACACAGGCTTTGAGACATGAAGCTGAACAGTAAAATGTTGTCTATTTTTTCTGAAAAAAAAAGAAAAGAAAGAATAGCAAGTCCTGACAAAAAATGTTGAATTAAGTTTAGCATTTTGGTTAGATGCACTTTGATTTTCAACACATTCAATGGCCACTTTATTAGGAATGCCTTCTCCATATCCATATATTTTAAGACAACCGTTTGATTTCAGAGCCGCCTGAATTTTTCATGGGATACATTCAACCAGATGTCAGAAGCCGTCCTCAGACTTCCTGGTTTATATTTATGTTACAGAATCACACTGTTGGTGGAGATCTGTCACCCGGACAGCCATGATGTGAGTCTCCCAGAGGTGCTGCATTTCATTGAGATCTGGCGACTCTGGCGGCCATTGGAGTAAAAAGTATTCAGCCCCTCGGATGTTTAGCCGTTTTCACTGCTACCGCACAGATCAATCCTGATGAACAAAGTTGGGCTTTTAAAATAAATAAATAAATAAATAAAACAACAAAAAATTTTTACGTCAAAGTGAAAACTGAGTGCTACAAAATAATAAAATGTAAAAATTTAATATCAACATCAAAGCCCGGTCCACACAGTCCAGCAGTTGTTATTTCAGACAAAGTTGCATTTACTAATACTGACTAAGGAGGTGAATAAATATACAGTCACTTAGTTTATGTTAAATACTTACATAGTTTTCATTTAGACATTAACAGGGTTTTTATGCATTTGGTGAAAAAAAGCTTTCTGATCATGAACGATTTATAAAAGCGGTAAGAAAGGGAACATGTGCAAAACAGTGATGTACTGTTGTTTGTCAGTTCTGCTCCCTCCAGCCACACTGTTTCAGATCAGTGGCTGTGTTTTAACACACCTCAGTCAAAAGGCCTTAATTAACTGGTAACTGCATAATAATCACAGTCCAGTCTGAATAAGGTGTGCTGTAACACTCAGCAGGGCTTCCTAAGAATCAGAATCTGCAAACAGTTAAAGGATTGATCCACAATGTCCCACGTCCAAAAATAATGATAATTTGGTCAACGATTCAGATCTGTAATCAGTGTGAAAAAATGTCGGATTTCTGTCCTGGATTGTTTTTTGTGTGTGTGTTTCACCAATCAGGCCCAGATTGTAACTATTCAGTTTCACCTCCAGGTTAAAACAAATTGCAGGCCAAAGAACATTTGCTTAAAATAAACCTAGCTGGAACAGAGCTGCAGCTGATCACAAACCTCTGTTCTGTCAATGGATTTTGCTTTGTATACCTAACCGAACCATCCAGGTGGATCCTGATTCTAGGCCGCTAAAGAAAGTTGTAAGTACTTTGTTAAGAGAGCAGAATGTTTTCTAACTACATGAAAAATAATCTGACGCATTCTTTTTAGAGCTGAAAAATAGTTTCTTCTGAAGCTTTCTGCCTCTGTTGCTGGACATCCTGAAATAACTATTTGAATAGGTATTGGGATTATTAACGATAAAACTCAGTGGAAAATAATTTTGCAGTACAGTGGACAGATAGCTAAAATCCTTCAAGACTGGACACCGCCTCTAAAACGATTAGAACTGCCTATTTTAATAGTTGAAACACCAAATACACCTAGATATGCATTCAAACACACAGTGGAAACCAGCTTAGCTCTATTGCAGAAGCTAACATCTACAGTCTGCCTTATTTCCGCTCTCGGGGGTTCAGCCGATCAGTAGCATCAGGTCTCGGTATCTCAGCTTACTAAAATGCATTTTCTTTCAAATATTTCAGATATGAGCAATGAAAAAAAGGTGATTCCTCCAACACTGAACCACAAACATTCAGCTGTTCGCAGTTTCATCTTTACAAGTCAGATTATAAACCGTTATACTATTGGACACCAGCCTTTCAATTTCATGATATCAGAGAACATGAAGCCACCAGACAATAAGGCTCCAACAACATATTTCTACATAAGTCTACTTGTGTTTTTTTAGGTGTTGCCTTAAAAGATGTCCTCATGTGTGTCTCCATTTATCTCAGATTTTCTGAGTTAACCTGTGAGATGACTCTGATATAATCATTTGGGTTTGCTCAAACCGCTTAGTGAGCTTTTTAAATGAAAAGAAACAATAAAAAAATCTCTAAATTATTATTTTGACATTTAGTTCAAATAATTCTGACAGTCCTAACCAGCCCGAAACAGGAAAACTTTAGCCTGACTCAGTGTTAAACAGTGAGGATTGTTTTTATTTTTATTTTTTCATGTGTAAAAAATCAGGTTTGTATTTGTTTCACAGCTTCTTCATAAAACCCGCAAACATTTTACATTCAGACTTGCCACGTATATGATTGATTTTCCTAATAATATATCTAGAATTGAATACATGCATGTTTACTGTATGAGTATCGGAAACATCTACAAACTGCTGTAATTAGCTCATGTGCTCTTTGTTCAGAAACAGCCTGTTAATGTTTGGTCAACCTGTGCAGAACATCGTTCTGGTAAAATCCGTTCATAGAATTAACTCAAACTAAGCAAAGAAGTAAAAATAAAAATAAAAAGAGCTCCAGCTACACATTAATAGGATCCTCCTCCTTACTATTCAGCCTGACGGTGACCATTTTATTCTTTTGGTTCCTCATTTAAATAATTATGTTTTTCACAAAAGACCCAAGAAACCTCAGATTTCCAAAGTCCGCTTTGGGTGTTACTTTGATTACACATGTCCTCTCATCGTAGGCGAGGCAGATAACAAGCAAGCTTGTCTACCAGCAAGGGTGACCTCTGGTAGACTTGAAAAAGTTGTCTTTCTTTTTTTTCTTCCTTTGACTGCTGTGAAATGCTTTTAAGCCACGGGGTTGTGAATGTTTAGCAAAGAGGAAGCGATTAGTGTGAATGGACACAATGTCTTGATTCAGCATTTTGTACGTGGGGTTCCTTTCCCTGATAATAACCAGTGAAGCCCCTCCCACTCTCCCCACTGTACTACTGAGTGGCTTACACAGTCGGAACAGCCAATTAGGTTCAGTGAAAGTGGTTGATAAAAGCCACAAATACGGCATGACTAATTATGAGCAGTGGTGTTATTGTGCTTGTGTATGTATCGCAGTTGAAGTACGGTGTAATCATCCTCCGTCGTTTGTTAAGTATCCCTCTAGGTAAGCATTAGCCGTCCGCCCATATTCAATTCTTCAGAGCAAAGGAACATTATCGAGAATCTCTTAGAAGTACATTGAATTAGAATATCTGCCGTGAGATCCTTTGATCCACCGCCGGTCTTCAAATGAAGTACAGACAGCGGAAGCTGTTGGCCGGATCCTTTGCCGGGATTCAAAGCCGTCCCTCTGAAAAGTTCGGACTGAAGATAAGCAGGGCCTGCAGACAATCGAGCCGTCCTTTGGTTCCTACCTGTGTCCCGCGTTTGAAGCCAGATATTTGACATCCGGTTGATAATCCCCTCACTCAAACATTGGCTGATGTTTTTTTTCTTTCTTTTTGGTTCAAGAGCTCGCTCTCGCTGCCTCCTCTTATTTGCAGTAGGCTTTTCTTTGCTAATTTTTTATTTTATTTTTTTTTGCTGAGATCTCAGGGCTGATGTCTGCCACTGATAAAGCCTGATCCCCGGTAATTACAGCAGAGAAGGGAATTGGATGTGTCTCTGGATCTGAACTGTGATTTGTAGTATAATTCGTTCCTCATGCTTTGTTCATGATAAATCTTTTAACAATGCTTTCTGTCCAAAGCACCACTGTGACTTTAAATCAGTATCGATCTCTGGATCTCCTGATTGACACACCCATTGTAGGCGTTTGATATGTTCCAGATAATCCTCGCACGGTGCACAACTGAGTTTGGCGTTTTCTTGTAATTTGCTCGAGGCAAAACCAGCCATTAGGTTTGTTTTTGGTTTTTTTTAGCTTATTCCAAGCAATTATTTCTTGTCAATTTTTTTTTTCTGCCACAAAACATGCTAGGTGTTTTATATGTCACACCAAAAAATAAAAAGTGCAACCTTCATCGTAGCAAAAATGAATATATGCACTTACAAATAAAAGAATTCAGATAAATACGTTTGTACTGAAATGGAAACAATCAAAACTGGTTTGGCTCAGTCAGAGAGCAACTCTGAAGGAAATAAAAATATTTCTATTAAACCTTTTAGTTTAAACCTGATGGGACAACGTCATAAAGGTATTGTCCAGGCAGTGGAAATCTTAACTACAGCAGATAACTCTCTTGGTGTCTTCATTAAATTCAGATTGGGAGGATGGAGCTAACGGCCGGTAAAAAAGACAAACCGTCTTTCTGAAATCTTTAAACTTCTCTCGTCTCCAATTTGTCAAAGATTACAGTAATACCAGGGGAGTTTTATGAATCTTTACACCAGCGTCATGTTTTCATTGGGTGGTGAGTTACAGAGAAGGAAAAAGATGAGATAAGAAAAATGTAGGTAGGAGGCCGAGTGTCAAGAATAATATTTCATGATGAAACAGGTTCTGAGAACTCAACATGTAAAGAATTTCTGCTCTAAATAAAAAAGAAATATACATATTAAAAAACAATCACATTTTATTAAAGAAAAAGCTGTTTTATCAAGAAAAATGATCGACAAACATCATCCAGTCCTAGCAGTCATTCTTCACTATCCATATGACACAAAACACTAAGAACATTTAGAAATCCACCAGTTCAGCAATGCTGAGTGTTCAATAAGAGGTGATTGTTCAAGCAAATACTAGAAACCAAGAAGAAAGACCACAGATACTCTGTAAAGTTTTACAGGTTGAGAAAATGACTCTCCTTCCTTCTTACTAAACACTAATGTCTCATGATATTTATGAGAACTTTATTCACACATAAATGAAAAGATGTTCAACATTGGTCTCACCTTCACCAGCTTCACGACCCGAACGTCTTAAATAAAAAATAAATAAATAAAAAACACAACCTTGATGTGAACAACTTTTCTTCTCTCTTAATGACACAGTCAGCAGAGCTTGCTCCTTATTTCAATGCCGGCCTTCAGCAAGCGCATGAAAGGGCCTTCCTGTAAGAGCGAAAGACGACAGGAATAAAAGCGGCGCTGAACGTAAATCCTCCCGGTTGAGCTGCTGCGATTTGGGTGTTGATTAAACCTCTGCCAGATGACCTGCGGGGCTTTGTTGCTCTGACCGGCGCACCACTGCAGCTGTTGCTTTCCTGCTAAACCCCTCCGTGGAGACGCTGCTGATTGTGGGATTAGCACACGGGTCTCCTTCACTTATTCATTGGTCTCACCTCGGCTGTGTTTTATGACAAGACCGTCAGCTCTGCCTCTCTGATCGCTCCTTTAGACATCGTAAGTGAATACTCAACGCCACGGCCAATTTCGTGCTCGTCGTGCAGCACAAAGACATGAACAAATACCTCCCCCCCCAAAAAAAATAAAAGCTCTAAGGGTGGGGGCGTGTATAGTTTGATACAAATAGAGTTCGAAATTACACATAAACCATCGTAACTGCGTTATATTCATGAACCTGTGTTCTTAGTTTTCTGCAGTTAAAACAAAGCCATAGCGGGCCTGGGGTGTTGGGGTGTTGCCTACATGCTGACATCCTTTCAAGCTTTAGACCACCTTATGTGATTGAAAAAAACACACACGTTGTGAGATTGCATCAGTCGATGGGGTGAACAAATATTGCATTACTATGATGTAGTCTTTAGCCAGTCCTGCCATCTTTATACTTTGATATGAGGGAGCTAAACTTTTAACCTTGTCAAGTATTATAAAGTGATTGTTGCCCAGGGATTCAAACCCTGAATGTCTTGCAGTTGTCCTGTCATATGAAGGAGTTTAGCACCTTTGATTCAGCTTGTTCGGTTCATAGCATGTGTTTAAGTGTTGTTTTCTCGAAGGAAAATGTCAAGCCAATCAGAGATCCTTGTCTGTGGACATCGGCCAGAGTTTGGTGCGTTTTATTAGATTGGGACCTGGGGAAGCTGCAGGGCAGACCAACATCTCAAAATCGTTATGCTTCTCAAACAATTCCTGAATCTTTTTTCCAGATAAAAGAGGGCTAACCTATCAGAATATCTTTTTCATGAAAGGTTGTACTTGGTCTGCAGCAAAGGTGTCCGGTGCCTTTCTCCGGCCGTCATTGGACAAGTAAACCCTGGACAGGTCCCCACTCCATCACAGGGCAACAACCACAAACACACTAATATCTAAGGCCAACCTGGTGTAGTCAATTAACCTAACTGTCATGTTTTTGGACTGTGGGAGGAAGCATGAGTACTCAGAGAGAACTCACACAAGGAGAACAAACTCCATGCAAAAGGACACTAGTAGAGGAAACGGTGCTTATTCAGTACCAAATACAACAGGGGTGCCCAAGTCTAGACCTCGAGAGCTACCGTCCTGGTACTTGTGGACCAGTGGTGTCCAAAGTCAGTCCTGGAGGGCTGGGTTCCTGCGTGTTTTAGTCTCTCCCTGGTTTAAAGCACCCGGATCAAATGATGGCTCATTAGAGGTCTTAGGAGAACACTGGCATGCTGAGAAGGTGGTTACTACCACCAGGGAGAGAACTAAAACATGCAGAATGCCGGCCCTCGAGGACCGACTTTGGGCACCCCTGTTGTAGACACTCCAACAATCCTGAATCAAATAGCTGAATTCCCTCGCCAGCTGACATTCAACTCAGAAGAGACCAGGAAACTAACATGGCTACTGTCTTTCTCCGCAACTCTGCTCTTTCTGGATCTCCTTTCATCGTTCCACCTGGGCATTTCATCCTCGCCAGTTAACAAACAGGAGGAGAAGTTGTGACCGATGACTTTGAGATTCTGTGCTGTTTTTGAATTGTAGACTGCCTATGGTTGTAGTTTGGCAATGGCAGTGATGGAAGTGAACGAAGCCATTCGGTCTATGTTGGCCAGGTTTCCATATATTGAGCAATTAAAATAGGAGCCAGAGGAATGTTGAAGACTTTCTGGTAAGATTCATAGCATAGTTTTCTTCACTGTCAAGCTGGTGTATTAAATCTGTTAGGGACAAACGTTAGCAATTAGGTAAAACCAGATCCAATCGTTTAAAACTTCAACAGAATCCACACCTTCATCAGGCGATCATTTCGCAATAGTCAAGGATCCAGACCCTGTGTATGAAACAAAAGGTGAAACAAGAGGCTGGGTTTTACTGACTGGTGATGAGCCACTCATTTGATTTAGGTGTTGGAGAAGGGATGAAAGCTCTCACAGACAGTTTTTTAAATAACACCTTTCATTTAAAACCAGCTGTAACATTAGTATCAATTTGAGATACAGTAGTTTTTTTCTGTTAGAATAGATGACACAGTCTAGCCTTGTTAAATGTAGACAGTGTACAGATCGTCCAACAGTGATAATCAGCCTTCCCTACTCAAATTGTTCAACCATCAAGAATCCAACTTGTTTCATTCAAAAATGAGACTTTGTTACCAGTATCATCTGCAAAAGCAAATATTTTTGATAACTTTTCTTGACGCAAAAACACTAAATAAAAAGGCAGAAAAAGTCAAACTGACTTGTTTTTAGCCTAAAAACAACAGATTTTCTGCATCCAGTTTGTGGCGAAGGAGTGTGCGAAAAGCACAAGTTTATTGAGTGCTGCAGTTACACTTTAAATTAAGTTAGGGGTATTTTCATTGTCATAGTTTGATTTACTTTTCCAGTACCATCTGTTAAAACAGGAGGAAGTGATCGTCTTGTTAGATTGAATTATATTTGTATGAAGCCAACTGGTTGTCATGTCAGTGCTCTGTTTTTAGCTCTGGGAATCAGTGGGATACTCTGCATTCAGGTGGCAGCTCTGTGGGTAGAGTGAATCAACTGATATCTTGACGGATGTCCGCAATTTGAAACCTCAGGTAATTTTGACGACACAACAATGCATGGAATTGTTTATTATTGTACACTGATGACCAGAATTTGGTATAGTTTTAAATAACTTTTTACTTCTTTTTCATTCAGGCTATAACACAAAAATGAGAAAATGAAAATAAATGAAAAAAAAGGGTTTAAACAGCGAATCAAAAATATGTTCAGATTTCTCTGGTAAAGATATTTACTAGCTTAGCTTTCTTGACTTTTCTGGCACAAAGAGTGATTTTAATGAAGTCTCCATATATGTCCACTGGCTTCAAGATACGCTGTATTTCATTAAACTTGAAAAAATGTGTTTTACTTTAAGAGGCTGTGCCGACTACATTTTTAGGATTGTGAAGCCCTCTGTAAAAACTCTCAGAAAGATTCATTTCCCTAATATCCCAGACTGTAAAGTAAAGGTGTTCCATACGTTGATGGTGATTATTATTCTTATCAATATTTCTTTCTTTTTTTTTCAATTTCTTTTTTGAGTCAAATTTGACAAATCTCATGTATTGACAGAAGCATTCCCTGGCACCTGACTCTTTTTGTAGTGTATTTGTGTGGATTGAGGGATTTACATATATTTAGGCACTATGTTCATTTTTTGACGTATCCGTTTTTGTCTGCTACTACAGAATGGTCTTTTTTTTAAGATATATATTTATTGCTTTCAACAAATTATTATCAACAAAACAGCAGGACAGTTACCAGGATACATTGACATACGAAATGTCAATCAGTCTATGACTAGTTAGTGTGGGTTGACGCTTACAACACTGGGCTCTTTAACATCATCTTCATCATCTGTTGATCAAGTCAAACGTATCATTTTGACTTGATCCATTTCATGTTTGTGTATATACAGTATGTCTCTATAATTTGGCGTGTTCAAGCCTAATTTTGTGTGTACGTTAACTAGGTCACTATGTCAGTACCTTTATTTTGAACCTCACGTCAAAGCATGAATACATTTTGGATTCCTCTCTCTGGTAAAGAGAAGAATCTCGATGTCTGACTTAACTGGTTTTTAGCAAGGCAGCAACTTGTTAGTATTCCAAGGATGGAGACGTCGACAGCAGAGCAGAGCCAAGCATCCAGGTAGGGAAGTGATGATGTGGACAGTGAAGGTTGGATACATGTCTATAGGTAGGTTTGTTGTTTATTCTCCCTCCTTAGTACTTGTATCAGTTGTGCTTTTATTGCTCTGGTTCTATCAGGAGCAAAGGATGTCGATAAGCTGAAGTAGGTATTGCCAAACGTATTTGGTCCCCCATTTAAATGTTTAAATTCAGATGTTTCAGCTGTTTCCAGAGGCGTTCGTTAAAGAACGGCTTGCTCTCAGAAGTTCAGTGAATTTCAGTGTAGCATTACCACGATGCTACGAACAGGTCCAGTCACAAAATCTAACCACCACAAATTCCACAGTCACATTGTCAGTGGGATCATTATGAAGTGGAAGTGATTGCCAGCAGCAGCGACTCGGCCACAAAGCGGTGGTGTGCCGAGGTTAACAGCTGCAGTATCTGCCGAGTCAACGCCTCTGAATTTCACTCGGCCCTCAGAATGGCTTCAGAACAGTGAGTGGAAAGGGTTTTCAATGGCCAGGCAGCTGCAGCCGAGCCTTACGCTGCCGAGTGCCACACAAAGTGTCAGAAGCAGCGTTGTGAGTAACCCGAACACTGAAACTTGTTCTCTGGAATGATGGTCAAGTCAAGCAAAGACACTTCGCCGACTGCTGCTGTGTTGAGAGTTTTTGTTGCAGAGAGGGGTTATGGCGTGTTGAAGTTTCTCTGTGTTCTCAACCTCTTAGCTCAGGTGGAATGAACTCTGAATGATACGACAGCACACAGTTTACCACACAGCGCTCAGCTTGGGAGATAGTCAATTCCCGTTTTAACATTTCTGGCCTACAGAGAAAAATGAAAGGCCCTTATAGACAGGAACGAGTGAGTTTGGTGTGGAAGACGTTTACTGGCCTTGTGATCTCCACCTGACAGAATATCTTTGTTGTCAAACAGTTTCATTGAGGGATCAGACATGAAAACTAAAACGTCAACAATACAAATTTCTCCTCTTTTTTTCTCATGTAAACACAAAAAGTAAGACAGACAATGCAAAAGCAAAACAGAAGTGGCATAAATAAGCAGGAACATTCCCATGACCCGCCTCCCTCTCCCTAGGAGTTATGTCTCATCACACCGAGGCTCGAATCAAACCCTCTTCAAATAGAGTTATCAATGTATTGCAGAAGGGGTTGCCAGGTTTTACTGAATCATTTTAATTTGCTTACTAATGAGAGCCATATTCTTTCCCAGATGAGGAAGCCTTACCAATCCCTCCAGCCACAATTTAACAGATGGAACCTCTGCTTTTTTCCCAAACATCAACACTAGCTATTTTGCTACGATAAAGGCATAAAATAATAATTGTTGTTGGCATTTATTAAATTGAGGAAAGACAGAGAGCTAAGCTTTCTCACCAACTCACTGTCTGACCTCACAGATCTCCTCAGCAGAGTCCAAGTTGTAGAACCTATAAAGCGAACGTACCCCAACACTATATTAAACTTGTGTCGATACATTTTTAATCGAGTTAATTGCATCGTTTGTAATTAATAGCATTTTATTTGAAAATATGTATATACGATAAGCAAAATGTTCAATTTAAAACCTTTTTTGCTGCTACATTATTGAGCAAATACTTATATTTTGTCCAAATCAATTACTTTGTGACAAATTCTGCATGTTAAAAATCCAGTTATTTCATTGCCTTGATTGAAGCAGACTGAAAACGCAATAACACACACTGATGTTTGTGTGCCGTCAGCGCCCCGGTGTGAAGGCAGTAATGTGTTCTTTCAAGTACATGAGGAGAAAAAAATAATCTGCAGCAGGTAAATGTCCTAAAAAGAAGAAGAAGGAGGAAAAAAAACAAAACAGCAACAACCGGAGAGCTTAATTACTGCTACCAAACAGATCCAGTCCAATCAGGCGACTGGACTGGAGGAGAACTAATCTGAATCGCCGCGCGCACAGAGAGCCTGAACCAAGAGAAGGAGGTGAAGACAGAACACGTTGAAACAACATTACAAGATCCTGACATTTTTAAACTGTTAGTAATCAACATGTTCAAAAAAATAATCTGAACAACAAATGTCTTCTGCCACGGCCAGAGGTCAAAGTTATTCCCTTCAAAGTGCCTTTAGCATCATAAAAGCCTTTTATTTCCTCTCCGTGGTAAAACCCGTATTTATGGGCTAATTCCAACATCCAGTGTTGTGTGTGTGTGCGTGGGGGTGGGCGTGTGTGTGCGTGTGTGTGTGTGTGTGGAGCCAAACAAGTTCCACCAAAAGATTCGTAAACCTGGCCCTCCAAGTTTCAGAAGATAACAGATGACCTTGCATAATGCAAATTGGTAACTCCGTTATTAAACCTAATCTAATTAAGATCCCCCTTCACACATTATTAAAGGAACCCAATAAACAAAGGCAGGATATGAGAGATTTGGCATGGGAGCATAATTATAAACATGTCTTTAATTTCGCAGCAAGACTGTGCCGTTGATTGCCGCCATGCTGCTGGCCCATATGTCCCTGAAAACAGACAGTGGCTCGATTGAGTAGTTTCAAATTCCACTCATAAAATAAGTGATATATAAATATATATGTACATACACGGAAACTTGATAAGTACTAGACTATAATCTACTAATGAGGCCATAATAGGGCTCATTACTTAGCTGGAAACGAGAGAAATGAGCCCAAACAAACAAACAAACAGACAAACAAACAAAACGTTTTTAAGAGTAGCGTCATTAAAGTTCAGCTCATCACTTTTCTTCTTCTGTCAAGACTTCCTTTCTCTTGCGCTGTCGGTTTTGGACAGTATCTCCCGACTGAGCTGGTTACAGTGTGACTGGGCCCCAAAGCTAGCATCCAACATTTTCATATGTGAGGCCAATGATAGATGAGGCAATCTCAACCAGTTGTGCTGAGAGATACATCAGAAAGCAGACAGCCCCAGATAAAGAAAGGAGGAGGCCGGGCCCCCGTCGTCACCCGTCCACCACTCTGTGGACATTTAGCGGGGCCCCCGCCTCAGGACCAATAACTCACATACATATTCAAAAGCCGCAGCAGCAGAGTGCCGCCCTTGGGAAACATGTTGAAGCCGCCGAAGCCGTAAAAGCTGTTCACACCGCCAGTCATTTTCCTCCTCTTCCCGCTCTCTCCCCTGTCGCGCGCCGAACTTCCCAAAACTAACGACTGGCTCTCCGAAAGGAATATTACCGACTGAGTTATGGCTCTTCGCTGGTTGAACGGCTATTTATCCGATAATGTTTTTGCTAAGCGTCTAGTTTTACGAGGGACCTGACACCGTCATCAACTTACATCCTGCAGCATGATTTGAAATTCCAATTGCTCGTGATAAATATGAATAATTTATAGGCCAAAAAGGGACTGTCATTTAATGAAGATATCGGTGATTTGACCTGACAAATTAATCAACGTCTTATCTAATTTATTTGAAAGACTGCAGGGTCAAAATCCTCTCACCTATCTGTCTTTGTCAGGAGGCAAAAGTGCGAAGAAAAAAAAAAGAAAGGGCTGATTCTTCATTTCTTAGACTTTGTGATGCTAGGAAAACTTTTTTTTTTTTTTTGGTGAGTAATCAGAACAGAACAGTAAACTTAGAACGTTTTGCTCCCAAGTTTTAATTAGAATTCACTCTGCTGCATTCAAAGTCCTCACAAGAAGTTCACTTTAGGGACACTGTAGGACTTTCAGTTGATAATATTTTAAAAAGAAAAAAAAACAAACAGACGCTACCACCTCTGGGCTTTCAGTGCCGTATAGTTACTGAATTAGATTATGAGTCACAAGGTAAAAAAGAAAAGTAGACCAATTCTGCTTTTCTGACATGATTATTTCCTCCCAAATGATAGAAAAATATATTGGTAATACAACTGGACAGATTTTAGGGACTGACTAACAGATAAATGAATTTAAGTAAAATCATATTCATCTTATTTCTGATGCCATTCGTCTAGTATATGGTGCAACTTTTGAGTCGTGATAGAAGAATTTACAGTAAGCTGGTTTGTTTTGATGTCCAACTGGGTATAGAAATGTTACGCCTCAAGAACAATTTCTTTTTTCATTTTTCTTTCTTTTTTTTAAACTTTTTACCGTTTTGATGATCAAACTCTTATGGTGCGTTTACACCAAACCTGTTTTGAGTGTCAGTGTCAGTCTATGTGGAGGCGCGGCCAGTTCCACGCATCTAGCATGGCTCGATTTGAACAATTTGACGTGCCGAGAGCGTCCGACAAATAAGCCGGTAACAGAAAACGACGACAAGAGCAATACTGATGCGTCTGACGGGCCCTCAACGCACCTCCACATAGACTTTGAACGTAAAACCAGACGCGTGAAACCCTGGGGGTAGAACAAAACGTCAAACGTCTGCATTCAAAATGCACACGCGTCGAACTTGAAGAAGATTAACTTGTTAACTTGTGTCCTCAACTAGTGCGTGTCGAGTGTCCAGCTAAAAAGGTGAAGCTGGTTTGTTCCTGCGATCAGAGGTTTACTGTTTGTCTGTTTTTAGCACATAAAGAATGGAGACTAGTGTGGATAAAGACTTGCATGTTTCCACTAGTTTTACTTTAATTAATAAAAAACAAAGAAAACCCACAGAAGAAAATCTTTAGCCCAGGTTGTGTTTGGGTTACCACAACTGTCACAGCAGTGCCAAGAGCAGGTCAGGTATGATTTCAAGCTAGACATATTGTGGACAGTATCTACATCCTGTTATGGTAGAAAGAAAAAAAAACAAACTCATCTGCAGCTCATCCCGTTTTTTCCAACCCTGAGCACATTCTGAAAATTGCAACCTTGGAAATAATGAAATACTCTAATAATGTTCTCTTAGCATGGAAAATGCCTGATCAATATCAAAATAAATTTGCCAATGTCATGTTTGTACCTTTAAAGGGATGCAGACACAGACCGAAACTGTGGTCAAATGAAGAAACGCAACAAATTTAGAGAACGAACAGGCAAAACACGGAGGCAGAGGGACAGAGTCACGGAAGAGTCCAGCAACAAACAGTGGAAAAACATGAGATTAAATACTGAGGAGAGGAGGAAATGACTAAATAATCCAGAAGAACTAATCAGAGACAAATGGGAAACAGGCAGAGGGAAGTCAGGGGAGTAAAAAACAGCTGTGGAAGGGAGCATAGTGCATCTAACTGAGCGAGATGATCAACAACAGGAGGAAAGAGTAAAGAAACACAATTTCATGAGGCAAGTGAACGAGGTGGAGAGTAGACACCATATAAAGTTTGGTAGCTATGGTAACGGCGTGACAAAAAGCAGAAGACAAAAAAATGAACAGGGGAAAAAAAGCCCAACGGCGCGCTCTATAGCTGTCCCTCCTTCCTTTTACAGAAGAATACGTCAGTAAAACAAGTCAACACTTAAAGCACCAACCTGCAGTCTGGTCCCGAATCATACTGACAATTTACACGAGCACACACTCAATACAGCTTTGAATAAAATGTTAAAACACAAATTATAAATACACTGAAAAGTAATGTAAATATCATACACACACAAAGCATTTACGTTGTAATAGCAATAGTAAACAAGTGAATTGATCTTCTAACCTGATCAGTCAGAGGATATGGATTTATTAGAATGATACGATATATAAGTTTAGTCCGATCTCACTTTGCTTCCTAGTGTCACAGTTTACCCCAAATGAACCGGAAAAGAAGGAAAAATGTTCAGAAAATTTGAGTCAAATGTAACCAAATTTCATCAATGCAAAATGTAGTAATTCATATTCATACTGAAAATGAAAGCTTTAGTGTACAGCGTCTATTTAGAATCGAGCCAACAACTTACTATAGTTTAGAGGAAATGACTATGATACTTCCTGTCATATTTTGGAGCGATGAACATTCATCTACACATGTAGGTTCTTTCATCGTGACAGAGCAAAGCCAGTTCAGTTTCAAACTCTGGGAACAATCACATCATTTCAAATCAACAATGGAGCGTCAGCGGGCTCTGCTTTGTGTCCACGATGTTCTGCAGTCCGGCTCCACGCCAACGCTGTGCACCGCTCAGACGGTGCCGGCAGATTTTATAGTTCTGCAAGGACTGAAAAAAGATTAACAAGAAATGAAAAAGAATCCCCCCCCCCAAAAAAACAGAAAACTGAGAAAAGGTATAGATGAGAAGCTAAGACAAAACAGCAGTAAGGCCCAGTAGAGATTAGCAGTAAACTACAATGAAACAATACAATGATATGAGATGAGAATATTTGTCTGTATGTGAGGTTTTATTGCAATATATTTAACAATAACCTCACATACTAATGACATCCTACGGCAAGAAAAAAAGGACACATTAATGATGAATTGCAAGGTGTGTCTGTTGGTTTACTTTAAGCTACGTTGACTCATGTTTGGGTTTTAGTCAGAGTTTCATATTTTGCTGTATCCATGTTACTGTGGAACATTTCTTAAAGCACAAACAGACCTTAAAGGGTCCTGCTGCCATTACACTCCACAGGACCGGGATCCTGTGTCCTACAGCTGGATGTTACTGAATTTCAAATGAAATTAAGTTTTTAACTGCACATAAAGATGAGCTGCAAACAGGAAGATAAAAGTTTAAAAAAAAAAAAAAATGCTTCCACACCGGCAGGGTCTTTTGAGTTTCTGAGGAATGTGAAAAAGACGTTTTGTTTTTCCCCCCCCCCCAGTGTTTACTCTTCCATGCTGTGATTCGTGGTTTTAAATATTCCTGGTGCCGGCTGCCGCGCTGCTTCCAGGAGCATTTCTCTTTGTGAGATTTCCGTTTTTATGTGGGGCATATTCTGCGGCAGATAAAAACGCTCGTTCTGACCCGACGTTGCTCAGTCTAAAATGTTAACTTGCACCGTTGGGTGCAATCGCCTCCCTTAGAGCAGCCGGTAGAAAACGGCCGTTTAAATTCTGTCTAACGTGATTTCTGGCTCTCTTGACAGACGACAACAAACTCCAAGCCCTCAAGTGTAAAATAAGGGCAGGACGTCCACCCTGCTTTTCTTCACCACCGCCTTTTACAGTAATTACAAAATACTGAATTGAGTTGTAGCTATTAAATGATTTCTCTGTCAGTACTATTACAGCATGATATTCTCATTTTATGCTCCAGCACTCTAAAAGACAGCAACAAAGAAGAAAGGGAACTTTTCATGTCCTGCGTGTGACTGTATTATTACTTTTGACTGGTTGCTCTGAGAGCAAATAGCAGGAATAATTACATAATATTTAAAAAGGTTCACTCCGCGCTCACTGCATGACGACATCGTTATTGTGGGAAAGATATATTTCCAATTATACATGGCAAAGCAGAACACATTCCACATATTCACATGATGTACGGACTGCAAAAGTGTCCATTTATGGTTGTTATGCTAGTTTTAATTTAAAACTCCACAAAGCGCTACGCTGAACTACAACTCATAGATTACTGCTGGAGGAATTAAAGTTGCTCCTTTGTTGATGTTTTTTGGGGTTTTTTTTGCAATATACAACTGGAGCTCATTTAATATTTAGATATTTGTGTTAAAGTGGCATTCCACTTCCACAGAGATAGGGTGACGAGTTTGGTCAACCAGGAGAGGCTCAGATTAGAGCTGCTGCTTTTCCACATGGAGAGGAGCATGTTGAGGTGGCTGGGGCTTCTGGTTAAGATGCCTCCTGCTGGACAGACCTGGAACACCAGAGGGACTGCTTTTCTTGACTGGCCAGGGAACGCTGTGGAAAAACTGGCCAAAATGGCCAGAGTGAGGGAAGTCTGGGTTTTTATGCTCAGGCTTCTCGATCATAGATGGACTGTTTTTTTTCTCCATGTTTTGCTGTGTGCCATATGTATTTGCTGTCGCTCAGTAACATGCAATTTTTAGGCCTGTGAAGTATTCGCCATAATTTTACATTTATTTTCATATCAGGATAATTCAAATAAACCTAGTAATTCCTGAGGTGTACTGTATTAAATTCACTTTGGGCATGTCGCTTTCTAGCAAATCTCTCAAAAAGAGCCATATTGTTCCATTCATGTCAATGAAATTCATAGGACTTATCCAAGGCTTGAATATTCGAGAGAAGAATTAAAGGAGGGTCTGTTTTGTTGAGTCGGTGGAAATGATTCTGAGAAAGGCTTCAATATTTTACAGAACAAGAAAAATGGATTATTTTTATTGAATTTTAAAACTTAAAGAAAAATCCAGTCTATTTCAAAGAGCTGTTAGAATTTTTGTTGTTTCAATCCAAAGGAGAGATTTTATTTTTTTATTTTTCTTTGAGAGATGCCTCTGGGAGGTCAGCAGACGACCGGCGTGACTCCATCTGAACAGGAAGTCACGGAGCAGCACATGATCTCCTGTGACGCCACAAACTGTCCTTTTCTTGCATGAATGAGTTCTGTTTGCCCTGTTCTGGTCAGAGCCAGCGACTGCCAGGTTAGTAGTTTGATCCCCAGTTTTAATCGTCCCGATTCTGGAAACTCCTGCAGGTTATCCAGAGAGTCTTACTGAGGGAACGAGGAATGTTCCGATGAAGCGGAGTCCGGAACAAGGTCGGATTTTCTTATTAATGCCTAACAAAGTAAAAGCGAAGTCATATTCCGAACACTGTCCTCTGGAGTGAAACGGAAATAAAGGAAATCAACCGAAGATATAATCTTCAACTTATTCAGTTTTATTTCAGAGAGAGGGGAAGATATGCAAAACACAAGCAGCAGACAGTCACAGGATTTCTACGCTGAGACAAATCAGATGTAAAGTATGCAAAAGGGCTGTCAGCTGAGGAAACATTGCTGCAGCTTTTTCTTGTCAGTTAGATTTGTTAAAACTCTCTTTGCTATGGTACAATTCTTTTTATTATTGAAACACGGCATACCAAGTGATTTTTGAAGTAATATATATTGCAGAAGTCAGTCTTCTGTAAATATATATACATGTATATGTTTTATAATATTTGCATTTGACACAAATTTATAATATATTATATATATAAATATAATATAATAAATGATGATGATGATGGTTTTTGATGATTTCAACCTATTCAGAGAAAAACCTAAATGAACTCGGAATTGATCCAATCTGAAAGTATTTTTATTTCAATATATGTTTTTAAATAAATGACAATGTTTTACCAAAAAAAATGTTAAAAAAAGCTTCAGTTTACTATCTCAGTGGTGTAGTGGTATTTGTGGAAAAGTTCATTTACAGAGTCAAATGTGTGCAAATGTTAAATAGACTCAACAGCCTGATAAAAAAGGCTGGTTCTGTTCTGGTTCCGGTTCTGTCTGCAGAACCTCTGGAGAGGATCTTACATAAAATCAGGAGGATTATGGAAAACCCTGAGCGTCCTCGTCATCATGCTTCTTTACAACACCAGCGTCTTCAGCTGGAGGCTTCTCCAGACGGGCTGCCTGAGATCCTTCCTTCTGCAACAACTCTCTTCCAAAGAAATTGCATAAATTAAGTGTCAACAACATTTAATATTGTATTTTTCAGGTGAATTGAATAAAAAATACGTGTGAAGAGATGGGTGTAACAGTACAAGTTCTGGTACGGAAGATGTCTGGTACAGACCTTTCTGTTCGGCACAAACATTCCACGTTTTCAACTTGACCACCTGCACAATGGTTAACGGTGTTTTAGGTCTAAGTTGCGTTTTGCAACAGTAAACAGCAGCACCAAAGTACAAAAGCTGCCTGGTATCACTGAACCTGCCGTTTGGGAACATTCCTCAAGCAGCTACAGTGATGAGATGATGAAGAAGGAAACGCGGAGAAAACAAAAGAAGAGGTTGCTTAGTGAAATAGCCTCTAGATATGGCGAGGGCCTCGTAACCAAAGGAGACCAACATGTGGGTTTGGGACACACCCCCAGTCTGATCTACCCACTGCTTTATTAAATCCGGCAGCTGCTCTTAGTTTTAATCTTTGCGAGGCGTCAGTCATGCACCGGAGGACCAACTAACAACAAGACAGACTAGTAATTATTGGAAACACACCCACGTCTGCTCAGCCTGCTGTGGACCTGCCGCGCCACGGGGAATATTGTGTAAATGTTGTGTCCCAAACAATGTTTCTGTGGTTGCCAAGTCAAGCCTCCACCTAAACGCTGGAACGCTAAAATTAGACATTATCGACGTTAAACATGCAGCTCTGTTCAATTCTTCTTTGTTGTTTTGAATATATATATTTTTTAAAGCACACAAAAAAGTATTTCCAACAGCCGTGCGACTGCAAATTTGTGTCTTGGTTTTGTTTGGACTTGGTCGGTAGATGAAGGTTTTTCATTAGTTTCTTTTATTGTCTGGGTTTGGACCTCGTCCCACCTGAACCGCATTAGTGACTCAGTGCAAGTTTCCTGTCAGATGATTAAAAAAAAATTGGTTATCAGTTTCTCTGATTTTACTCTTTCTATGTTTGAGTCAAATGAACATTGTTCTTTTACTCTGTGAACTACTGACAACATGAAATTCCAAGCAAATATGTTAGTATTTATTTGCAAAAAATGAGAAACGGTCAAAATAACAAAAAAGACGCAGTGCTCTCAGGCCTCACATAATGCAAAGAAAACGAGTTCATATTCATTTAGAAACAACAATACTAATATTTTAACTCAGGAAGAGTTCAGAAATCAATATTTGGCAAAATAACCAGGAGGTTTTCAATGGGGTTCAGTGCAGTGGTGTCTTACATTTTTCAATATATCTATTTATAGCTATATATAAATATATATACATAGTTTCTTATCACTTCCCTATTTTTTTTGTCTGTCATGATTTCTTCCCCGGTCTTAAGATTTTGATGAGGCATGTGTATGAACACACAGAAATCCATATACGTTTTTACATCAGTAGGAACAAAATGCTCGCTCCTCCTGCAGACTTTCTGGAGAACTGCTCAGGTTCAAATGAGGGAGAAAAAAGGCGCAGAGAGGAAACATTACAGTGCAGACTCGTGAACCTTCAGCTCCGGTTGCAGCCGAGACTGAGAAGCTGCCAACGCGAATAGGCCCGGCTGTGAATTCCCCACTGAGCTGGGCTTGGTCCAGAGGGAATGGAAGCCAATCTCCAGCCCGCTCTCCTACCTAAGAACAGCTGCAGGCTCCATCTGCCAGCTCCTGGTGGTGGCTACCTAAGGGAAGCGTGCTTCACCCTTTCCATTTCAGAACAAAAGCTCAATACTTTTGACAGAGAGGGATTTCAGACTTTGAAGAAATCAGTGGGACGACTCAGCGGTTGTCTGTAAATATGTGCGCTTGTCTTTTCTTGTGAAACACTTATTGACAAAGGAAAACCTGTACACCACCAGTCACTCCGCAGAGGTCTTCATCAGACCATAATTAGAAGTAGTACACCCTTCGAAATCTCTCTAGTTAATGGGGCATGGGAACACCTAAGAGAAATTTCTTCAGGCTTAACAAACAACTTCTGTTCGCTAACAGATGCAGAAAGTGGATGGTCATGTAGATGGAGAAAACCATGGTGGAAGAAGCAAGCGGGTGATAAATCCTTCATACTAAGTAGTGAAGTATACCAAGTTAAAAAGTTTGCAAAAAAGTTTCTTTTGCTACGTACTACATCTGTTTGGTTATATTCTTTGTAAGGCCAACACAAATACACAACATATAAAAACAATGCACAGAGCAGAATCGCTCTTACAATCATTCAATTAAATGGAATTAAAATATTGCATTATCTTTGTGAATTTAGCCAGCTACCAAATGCAAATGCTAAAAATGATGTAACACTTTCAACTTGCATTACGTTTATTGCCAAATTTATTCATGACATTTGCTCTCTAGGGCAATGTCAACACTCAAACAGTGCAAATCTGACGTGCTGTGCTGCAGAATGTATATCGGTGAATTAATTTGACGGAATGGCCGATGTCCGATTTTAAACTCTACAGCTAAAATCGGCCGATACCAATACCATGCCGATAATATCGTGCATCCCTACTAATGCTTTACTTCTCCCCAAAAAAGAGTTAAAGACAGCTTTGCTTCTGATTTCCTCCATCTAGGCTGCCGAAGAACAATCACGCGCTCCCAGTGAGACGCAAAGACTAATATGTCAAATAATGTTAAATACTCAGGTTGTTGGAAATGCTTGGCTAGAATTGCTGTCTTTGTTAATATAAATTAGCCCCTCAGACACAGAAAACCCGCCTGATGTCTTTGACTAGATAGCTGTTCTTCAGGGGTTGCGCTGGCATTGCTTACCTAAATGAGTTGCCTCTATTGCCTCTAATTGCAATGAATTACCTCTGTGTTTGATGCGTTAGTGCAGCCTCAGAGCACACAGCCGGCTCTCTATTATGTTATGTTGACCGCCCCAGAGGGATTGCAAAACTACGTTAAGTGTGCTTTTATTGCACCGGTGTTCCAACGTGCTACGTCAATTAGTGTGTCAAGAACACACACTCAAAGGAAGGGTTCTGTTTACTTCAAAAATGGAGGAAAATTGGTAACTTATGTTTTCTGATTGAATAACGCTGTTGATAGAATTTATTTATCAAAGCGTGTTCAGGGGTTTTCTGTCCTGGCATTTATGGCAAGAGGCTTCTTAAAGTGGAACCTCCAGCTGTCAACAAGCGAGAAACGAATCACTCCTAACGCCTGTCAGTCAGTCCGTCATGGACGCAGAAAACTGTTCTTGCACATGGTCATACCTCAGGGAAATTTAGAATCTCCAGTTTAACTCATATAGGTGTTTCTGGACAATGAGGAAAAACCAGACAAAAATTCACCTGATGTATGAAATTGAGAGAGTTCCCGTCTGACATCTGAATGTCGGTGAATGAAATCAGTTTGGAAGGATCTCCCCAAAAAAATTATTTTGCAACATTTGCAAACTCGATGTTTTAATAGTTTCAATTATTAAGCCAGAAAGTTGCCACTCAACCCCAGCCCACCCATGACAGGTTTAAAGAAATGCACTCTATTGGTGGTGATGCACATTGGACACAGACACAAAGACTTGTTCTCTTCAGTCAGAGTGAAGAGGGGAAAACAATGAATACATTTCATTGAGGACAGTCCATCTGTCACACAACTAAAGAACAAAGAGACACTCAAGTAGCTATGGCAACTGTACACAAGGATTATAACAGCGATTGTGTCAAACTGCTCCAGCCTGATGTGTTTGAGAATGAGGAGAAACTAAAAAATTAAGACTTCAGACTAAAATTTCTTGGATTTATTCCAATCTAGCAACCTGGAGGAAGCAAAAACTACGGCATCTGCTCCTAGCATTTCAACTTTTCATGATTAGTCCCACTGCACATTTTACAGACCAACACAATCTGGTGCAAAATTGTGAAGTGGAAGGAACAAATATGTGGTTTGCTAAAAAAAAAAAAAAAAAATCCAAAAATTATGGTGAGTATTCATCTGTAGCCCCTTTACTCTAAAATCCTTTGCAACCAATTGCTGTCAGACGCCGTAGAAAAGCAAATAGTAGAAATCTCACAGAACAATGTTATATTCCTCATTTGAAAGAGGAAAGAGTACAATATAAACATGGCACCTCACAACTAACTGCATGTGTTACTTTGTAATGGTTTATCATATAAAGTAAAAATACAGCAACAAAGTCTGCAGTTGTTACAAGTCAGAATGCAAAAACATCTGTTAGCATGAGCAGCATACAACCCTTTGTTTTGCACAACTCCCAAAAATAAGAAGTTGGCCTAGCTTCATTGAAAGCTGACACTTTCAACGCATTTTTAATAGAACTTTTAGTACAACGTTACATTAAACGTGTCATTATTTACCGAATGACACTTCATGACAACAGTCATAACCAGTCATGAAGGCTCCTTCGTGTTCATAACAGAGGTTATGCCATGTTTATGACAATGTCACGTCAGTCTTATGCACAACCCTTCAAATAAAGGGTTACAAAAAAAAGCTGTAAAAAATCGATACGATACAGAATTTGATCTAATATAAAAAAAGAAAAGTTCAACTTGTAGCCTGCGACATGTGCGAATGCAAACGCAGTGTGTCCGCCCACCCAGACTGAAAGACCAAGGAGCTTTAATGTCTGAGTGACTTGCATGAAGCAGACGGCATCATGGGATGCCGTACCCTTATATGAAACTTCATTAAAATGGTCTCCGTTTTCACCGTCATCACTTTATTTCCCTACACATCCCCTCCCGCAACAACAACTTAATAAATGTGGCATACAGCCGCTCTCGCTAAAACAACGCCATCTGCATTTATTTAAAGTATTCTCTCTCTTCAGAGTTGAAAAGTTTTTGCTTCTTGTTAGATTAAACTACAAAAAATAATAAAATAATAAATTGCATATGGATGGGGCTCAGAAATATTACATGAATAGGTTTGATTTACAGGCTTTTAATTTAAAATGTATACAGAAGACATTCCTTGCTTTTCCCTCCGCTAACGTATAATGCATGATGGATGTCTTGCAGTCAACTTCCCGTTGACAGCAGGATCTCATCGATTGCTAATTGTTTCATACCACCGACAGCAGGGAGTGGTTGCAAATAGCAACATAATGGATGAAGAAACTACGACCAATCCACCAGGGGAGAGGAAGGCAGCCTCCTGCCAGAGCAGCGGTCCAAGCCCAGGCGCAGCAAGACCGCTCTAAGCTGAGAAAAATTGGTCCCCGAGGGCGAATGACATGAGGGGCCACGCTGTCAGGCAGCCTGTAAACTAATCCCCAGTTTAATTCCATTATCAAAAGCTAATGAAACACCGGAGCTGCTTGAAATGCCCGTAGACTGTTGCCCCGTTCACTGTTCAGCTGAGAAGTGGAAGTTTAAACCAACCGTGGCTGGAGGAGGAAGGCTGAGAGGTTAACGCTTTGCTGCGCAGCATCAACTGCGGCGGTGGCAAACGATTCTGTTAGTCGGTGAGTGGTCAGTTATTGCTCTGACTAATAGAGTAATCAAATAAAAAAAATTGTCTACTTAAGTTAGGAAAATAAATATATAAAAGAGAAAATGCTAGTAAAAACAATTCAGTTCATTTGTTTAAGGACAATATTTTATTTCTTAAAAGAAAACTACTAAAATTCAAACATTACTTTTAGTCTCAAGATTGAACTGAAATCTTGAGACTTGATATTTGTACTGATATTTCATAGACTTTTTACTGTTCAGTTAATCTGTGATTGTTTCTGTGTTTGTGTTCAAATGTTCTTCTCCCAGCTTGGTACGAGGAACATTTTTCTAAGGGGACAAATAAAGTGACAATAAATATGGAACTTTTTATTTGAAATGTAAAACCAAATGAGAAAACATTCTGAATTCACTTTTAAAAGTTAAAAGCAATGCCTTTTATATCACACTTCTTTTTCAGTTTCAGGTTTGAAGTAGGGAAAAGCATTTTTAAATATTTCTAAGGCGTTATTTTTTTCTCCATGTCATTACTCTCGTCGATCAGCAAGTACACGTAATGTTAGCCAAAATGTATTTCCTCATGTATTTATAACAAGGCAGATTTTAGTGATAATCACAGGTAAAAAGAGCGGAGCATCGAGGATGGGGTTTTGGGGAAAGCCAGTTCTGTTTTCCAGTTCACCACTGAGCTGTTTTCTTTTCCGTTTAGCTAAAACTGATTCCAGCAATTCTTCCTGTCCGACTCCGTCTCCCTCCATACTTAGCATTCGTCAACCACAGCCCATCAGTGGAAGTGAGAGCGTTGCGCAACACAAATAGTCAATCCGGCTGAAACACAGAGAGCTGCATAGTAAATCATAACGTAACAAAGCCTTGAGGCTCCTCTAAGTTCTCAGATCATTAGATGAATCTTTAATGTCTACACCAAAAATAGTTACTGTAAATAATCTGTTACGTTTGTTAGAGGAATCCTAACATTTATGCATTTATTTTGGTTCCATGCTATAAGCTACATATTCACAACACTGATAGAAGTCACTGACAGAATTATATCTAGTCATCTAAAGTAACATCTCACCTCATATAGTCTGAAGGACAAAGGCTAAGAGATCTTGTTGAAAAGGCAGCAGTTCTACCAACTACATCGCCGCGCTTTAGAGTTTGGAACCAATTACTTTGTCACTATTTTCGCAATTTTAATTTGTCCTGTTTGAACAAATTAAATATGTATTTTGCAGCTCCACTGTACTGAATTGGACATGCTTGTTTTGCAGAATCAGAGACTTCCAGCAGGCTGGGTAAGTGTGTGAATTGGGGAAAAGTGCATCTATTAAGGTCATGGTGAGCCAATGAAAGGAATGAAGTCAAGTCCTGCCTGGTTTCAAAATCAACAACAACATGAAATACCACAACATCAGACATAACGGCACAAACAAATCCTCGCAACAAAAAAACCCCACAATCCTCTTTTCAAAATTATGTTTTTGTCGTTGCTAATAGTAGTAATAGTAACAGTATGTTGTTACTGCACCCTTTCTTGTACCAGATTAACTTAAAAAAATTAAATAAATCTTTAAAAGATTAAAATTTGAGCTAAGTTATTTCTTAAGAGGTAAATTCTTGCTTAATTCTTCGGGTTTGTGTACATTTTTCTGTACATTTTTCTGTTTTTAGTCAATGCTCATCAGTGCTTTTCTTTAAGATGTTTAGCTCCTGTGTTTTTTATGACATGTATATTAATTTTAAAATAGCTGGAGCGTGGTGTTGTGTTGTGTGGTGTTGTGTGTTGCTCCGCTTCGTGTAGTCTGGTGAATGGATGAAGCTTTTCCAATGACAAGGTTCCACACCTCTGGCGCCGCGGCGGGGCAGACTAAATGATGAGGGGTCATCCGTCAGTAACTACATCAGGCCTCCCCACCTTTTATCTTAGCCTTCACAATGGAGGCCAGGGAGCAGTGCACTCCGCTGAAACATTCTTCTAATTTTGCTCTGCCAGCTCCAGGAAATTGAAGTCAAAGGTTCACTGCATCTTGTGACACAAAAAAAGAAGAAGAAGAAAATCATCTCGGTTCCAATGTGTAAAGGAGAAAGGACGAATTAACCCGGATTCTTATAAATGGGGCGCGCAGGGGGTAAGAGTGGCTGTGAAAAATTCATGAACCACAGCGACGTCGGCGCTGAAGTCCCTGCGATTGTCGTGTTTATCAGCTCAATTTTATGTTCCTACACACCCGTTTGTTTTTCAGTTGTCACTCTGTTTATTTCCAGGTTAATATTGAGAATCTTAAATGCCAGATAGTTTTTCATTACAGCCCTTTGAAATTAAATGAATTGGACTAAGTAGTTCTTAAGTAGCTGAGTGTTTGGTATTGCTGTGATGTCCCAGTTCCAGTCCAGATCATACTGCCAGATGACAGCAAAGTGCTTCCAGTATGAAATGTATGTGTTCAGTTTGCATCGACGGGCACTAGTTGTAAAAACAAAAGGCCCCACCACCGAAAGGGATGAAACAGAACTTCATATTGCATATCTTTCTATCAGACTGTTGAGAACTACCTCCTGTCATGTTGACAGATTCTCTTAGATGAAGGATGATTGTTTGTTCTGTGAGGTTTGGCTGAATTCAGGCTTTTACTTCTAAACAAATTGTAAAACCAAGTAAAAGTTTATTTTGTAAGTATGCCGTAGTTTTGATTATTTCTGACATTAAACCCAAGGGAAAAAAAACAGTTGATTATAACAAAGAGCACAAATTGTGGCCGGCTTGAGCAGCGGATAGTTTTTTTAATGTCTGACTTTCTGTGTCGATTTTTTATCTTTACGTGCCTATCGGCGTGTCGGAGTGTAAACACAGAACTAAAGGTCGACAGGAAGGTTGGGGAATTAGTGTGGTGCTGCGGTGGGAGCTGGGAGACAATAACCAGAACAAATGATAAATAAAGTGTTAAGTTCTTATTTTGCCTGCTCCTGTTGTCCTTCTCTTTCCTCAATTTATTCTGTTTTCCATGGTGAAAGGAGGATGATAGTTCTGTACATGAAGAAATATCCCCCTGCTATCAGGGCATCACCTGCTGGAATGACAATAAATGAACTTTATTAAGACCGTTCCCTTCTGGTCTGACACACGGCGGTTCAGCATTGAGTTCTATTTCTCTACTGAAGCAGTGCTGTATGTCTGATGAAGTGTAAGCACAATGTGGAAGATTCTGTGTGGAAAATCTTAATTTTGGGACTAGAATTTAGGAGTCTGTAACAATCTCCAGTTCATTTGCCTAGAAAGTCCGGTTGGTTCAGGGAGGTGTGAATGCGTAATCAAACTCTGACAAAAACAAAAACTGGTCTGCTAAGAAACCTAAGTTGGAGTGAACTCTGGCGCTAGCAAGCACACGGGACCGCCAAGAGGACCGGAGACCACACCAAAATCAGGAAGTTAAGAACAGCAGGGTATTCTGGGTAACTACAACCAAAACAAACATGCGAGTTTATCGCTAGAGGGAGAAAGGGCTCATGGTCATTTGACAAAAACAAAAAAAAGTCTGCAACTGTTAGCATTTCACACTACACCTTTTGTAAAGAAGGAAGTTGTGCTCAGTGCCTTCTTTAGGGGTTTTCATGCTGCTTCCTTCAGTGGTTCGTGGTGCAGCGCCACCACTGGTCAAGGGGAGGAACAGATTTTTCAACCTAATTTTTTTATGTTCAATTTAAATTGAAAAGCGGCAACTGAAAATGTAACCAATGTTGAAACATTGATCCCCAGTCAAACCAAGTCTACTGGACTATCAGGTATGGAAACAGTAACAATGACAACTGACTAGATGAACAAAGTCATCAGGTCGTACCTGATTATGGCACCATCTGAGTGTAACCAACCTGCACACCACCAGCAGACATGATAATTACAATCCACATGATCAAGAAAGCCTAAATATGGCTTTTCTTTAAACGTTGAAAGCAAGAACTCATCAATGGTGTTTCTTTCGACACAAATCAGAGTAATCATGAGCCATTAAGTTTATTGGTGTGAAAAACTGGCTTAAAGTCATGATTAACAGACTGGAGAGTCTGTTAAAAGAGAAGAAAATCTAAATACCTGCCTTAGCATGGCTCTCTGATGTTTTGATCAAAGCCCAACCTGAGGCTTGTTGCACCCAGTGCTGTCTCTTCACATTATGTGCAAGATGCAGTAAGCAAGGATGCCAAAAGCACATTATTTGAATCTAAAAAGCAAAATATATATGGCTAACTTTAATGGTTAACTTTACTTTTTTTACCGTGGGGTTTTATCTGCCTTATTGGTTGAACTAACATCGTCCCTGTGAAGGAATTCTCGTCCAGCTTTATCCCAACCCCAAAGTGGGTTGTAGTCCTGAACCTCTAAGGGAGTAAATGACCAGAGGCCCGAGTGACTTGGGAAAAGATCAGAATTTTCACGACGATGTTAGCAAGTCAGTCACAGTTTGCGGTTTGAGGCCAATCAAGAAAGGAATAGACCCCCCCTCACAGCTTGAACACCTAACATGACCACATATACAAGTGTCTTACAGCAGCAAAGCCGAGGACAGCGATGATAATGATCTGGAGGAGCGGTGGTAAGACAGCACACAGCACCAAAGGCAAAAACTGTTCCGAAGTGAAACGACTCTCGGCTCAAAACAGCAGAGTCGTCTGATCTGCCTTTTGATCTTTCATCGGGCCGAGAGACGATTGACAGCCTGACAGCCCGTCTCTCTTTCAACCAGAAGTCTGACCCCTGCCGCACTCGAGTGAGTGAGAATGTTGCCGCGCTGTGACAGTTTGCGCTGCGGGATTTTATTTTACTTTTTTCAAACTTCAAACGGGAAATGTGTTGCCTTGTAAATTTGGCCAGTTAAGAAATAAAGAACTTTAACTTTGGCCGCTGCACCGCCTGGCATTGAGAGTCGTTTTGGGGCTTCTGGTTGGAAGGTTGTTGGCGATTCGTTCTGAACAATTTCCAGTCCGACATCGGGGCTGAAAAAGCTGTGCTTGCATGAGATGGGATGGAAAGCAGTGAAGCAGAAAAAAAAAAAAAAGTCTCCTACCAAAGCCAGCTTCACTGAGGGTAAGACAGCCACTGGGCATGGACTAATCATTTTCACTGTCCAACACTGATGCAGAGCTCTTTGATCTACACAGCACTTTCCAATGGATGGTCACATCTTTTACTAGCTGTATAGAAAGATATTCCAGTCATGTAGAAACCAGTCTGACTCAGTGTACTCAGTCAGTGGTCTAACTCTTTTAAATGTCATATTGCATGAGAAGAAAAGTGATAGTTGAAAGGTTTAGAGTTGTTTGCTGAAAAAACGGAATAAAACTGCACAGATTTACATTGCCCTGTAATAACTTTTTCCACAATTCATCGCACTACAATCACGGATTCGTATCTGATTTAGCTCCACATGTGAACGTGGCACCAATCAGATTTTTTGGGGATGAAAAGATTGGAACAGGGACATTCAGGCTGCACTGAATAAGCTGGATATGAGTCGCATATAGGCAAAGAAATTTGGATTTGGGTCACAATTGACTTCTGCATGAACATGACCTTTGAACCAGCCTGTCCCACCCCTGGTCCTCAGGGCCTCACTGTGTTAGATGTGTCTTAGTTTCACTACACCTAATTCAAATAATAAGGTGCTCCAGAAGTCTATTAAAGCAATAGTCCCTAACTTTTATTTTTAAAAAAAAAAAAGGTAACACTTTATTTGACGGGTTGTGAATAAGACTGTCATGACACCGTCATAAACATGACATAACACCTGACATGAACATGAGTAAGTCTTCATGAATATTTATGACTGTTGTCCTAAAGTGTCATTCAGTAAATCATGACACTTTTAATACAAAGTTGACATTATTCAAAATAATGACAACTTGTCATTAACCAAGAAATCATGATCTGACATAAATTTGTTATAAAAGTATTACTGATTAAACTTTAGCTTTAATAACATAAAGCTACATAATTTTTAATGTTTAATATACTGTAGCTTAAATCGCCCTCATCATAGGAAGCACCAATAAAATATTGAAGTGGTAAAAAATACTTTTGCAAGACTTTCTATTCAACTTAAGTCAACATCTTTTGGTTAACATTGTTTAGTTCTAATGTTTTAGATTTGTTATTTTCTTAGTTGCAGAGAAAAGTTTATCCACGATTCCTGTAATTGTTTGCTATAACAAACTCTGTCGTCCCATGACGTTCTGTTATCTTACAGCCGCTGGTCTCCTCCTCAAAAGTCTCTGTGATTTTCAGCTTTTCCTCTGGGAACTCTGAGATCCTCCAACTTCTTGAGCATTCAGCGAGCACAGATATCATTAGATACGAAATCAATCGATCCAGTGAACAGCATAACGCTGCTCACAGGAGAAAATACAGCTTGTAAAGCAATAATTCTGCTGCAAAACCATTTAGCGGGGGATTGTCAGTCAATGCATCTGTGCTGATTCTCCAAATAGCATCATTCCCCCCCCCCCCCCCCCCCCCCAGCCTTACTCTTAATGTTTGTGTGTTCATTCTTCAAGCAGCAGCTTGACAGCAGCGTCTCTCCTTATTTCCCTCAGTGGGTCCAAGTTCTGCACGCTTGAAGAACTGCCTTGCGCTGTGAAAACAGTAACCTGGGTGAACTTGTCTGTCAGTCAGAAAAATAGACTCTTAGGAGACATTACACCTCCATACCTGGGTGTTCATTGACTTGGAGCTGTCAATCTGGATCCAGCTGCTGTGCATTTCTATCCAATTTATCACAAAATCACTCAGTCATCCTCTGCCCGTGAGCTGACTGTTCTCTTAGCTGGCGAAGCTTACACACATCGGAGTGTGTCGCCTTTGTATTCACTGCAAGATGGAAAAGCGCTTGTCAAATCAAATGACTGAAAATTCGCTCAGTTTTGATGAAGTTATGTAGAACTTTAGGGAACGCTTTTGACTACCAAACAGCTGTTGGCAGAGTTGGTATGACGACGTGGTATTTCCTTCACCTGAAGGTGAATTGTTGAAATGTTAAAATAAAAATAATAATAATAATAATTGATTTATTTATAATGCCCTTTAAATATTTAAATCTCAAAGGGCAGGAAACAGGAGCCAAACAAGCATTTCTAATTAATGAAAATACATTAAAATTAAATACACGAATAGATGCACAGATAAGAGATTAAAACCAATATGTAAGAAAATGAACCAAACATTTTGCTAAAAGAAAATGTCTTTTTCAAACACTCAGTGGATTGCAGTGCCCTCAGAGTGTCAGGTAGACGGCACAACCCCACCTCCATATCTCCACATCCGTATCGCTGCTCTGGTGATCAACAAGAACGGTGCAGCTACTCGTTACTTCTTTCTTGAAATTGTTATTTCTCTTTCAGGGTTTTTTGGACGGCGTTTTTCTGAGTTATGGTCTCAAATTTTGATCAGCTGACAAACAGCCTATTTTTATGTTAATGGTTGTTCGCAGTAAATTGCTTAGTAAAATTTTTTATGACGTTTACGGAGGCCATTGACCTCGATCTCTTTCTATTGATTTCTTCTTCTTATTCTTTTTTATGGAGGTTGGCAAAACACTGAGAACTCGCTTACGGCGCCCTCTGCTGCACATGCAGGACAAACGCAGGTAACGCGTTTGGTATGGGCCCAACATTACTCACTATCTCACTCTTTGGTTATTTAGCAACACCTTGTTGAGTAATTTGCACAGCAGCAGTTTAAACTTTCACCATTGTGTCTTAAAGTTAAACAACAGCATGGACTGAAAACTGCAGAAAGAGGCAAAACTGACCACTGGGTTACTGGACAGTGTGTCCTCTAGCAGCCTGAGCCTGTAGTCATAGATATGGTAAAGAGTATTGGTCTAAGCTCTAAGCCCAGTTGCACACCTCTGTTACACCGAAGCATAACGATTTGCTATCAGACGTGTGATAACACATCACACGTCTGATTTGTTATCACTGAAATCTGGGTTGCTCTGGGTTTGCTACCTGAGCGCGTCTGTCGTTTGATTTCTTGTAAAAAAAAAAATAAAAAATCGACAATTCACTGCAACGTTACTTTGCTCTCCGAATTACTTTTATTTTAGCTGTTAAGTTCAAATGTACATTTCACACCGTGTGGTCGATGTACGTTGATGACAAGGTTCTGATAAACTTCCCTCCAGTTCAGGCCTGAGGTAAACTCTCTCTGGTGTGGACGCGCTGATGGATCGTCAGATTCCCCTTCTGAATAAAACTCTTCCCGCACTGGACACAGCTGTACGGCCTCTCAACGCCGTGACTCCGCAGATGGGCCGTCAGACGCCTTTTCCTCCGGAACGTCTTCCCACACTGGTCGCAGATGTACGTCCTCCTCCCGCGTTTGGAGGCAAGCTTCCTAGGCAAAGCAGGAAGGCTCTCAAAAAGCGATGTGTTCTCTTCAGGACGGGGAAGCTGGTCACCTTTAGTGTCGCCGGCTCTGCTCGGACTCTCATCGTGAACTGCGTTCAGGTGGGCGCCACTAGCGTTCTGTGGAATGGAATCGGGGCGAACGGTGAGAGAAATGACGTAGAACGTTCAATTCACAAAACAAAATGAAGACGTCTCAAAAATGAAAGTTCTTTCAACCTTAGAGTATGTCCTACTTTCATACTATAATTGATATGATTTTTTTAAGAATCATTGGTTTGTAATAATTCAGTCCCGATTCGATAGTTTTAAATGTATATTAGATTTTGAGGTGATCCATGACATTCATTTCTTTATTTTTATTGGAGCCTTGCAACAACCTTCCGTACACGTACAGCTGCATCGCAATAAATTCTATGTCTAATTGTGAGGATTTGTTAAAAGCTGAAATTCCTTTTCACTACAGTGTCCTTAGCATTGTCCAACAAACGACAGGCTGTTTCTCTAAGGAAAAAAGAAACGAGGAAAAAAATGCATCAGTCAAACTAATTTTAAACCAAACTTCCTGAGTTCTGATGTTCGTCAGTAGGGAACAGAAACAAAACATTTTCAATCATTAAAAAAAAAAAATATTTGAAGTATTTTAATTAATTGTCTTAAGGTAAATGCTACTTGTTTTAGACATGAGCCACCATGTAGCCCGGCCTTATCTACATATTTAACCACTGATTTTAAAACACAACAATCCAGTTTTCCACTTGACCATAAGTTGTTTTTGTTTTGTTTCATTTTTTTGGAGTTTTTTTGTTGTTGTTGTTTGTTTGTTTTGATTTTAACCTTAGTGGCAATTTGGGATTTTCTCAGTTGACGGACAGGTCTCCTCAACCTAACAAACAGAATAACTGATATTATCTGCCACTGTCTGTACCAAAAGGTGTGGTTTGCAAAACACATGGATTGGGATTTTTCTCACCTCTCAACTCAATATTCTTGTGTGGGGCTCCTTGTGGGATCAAAGATTTGCTCTTAAATAATATTTTGTTGCACTTTAATTAGGAAAAATGCAAATTTCAGTTCAAATTATTTGTAGACACCTTTACATTTTTCAAACGTTATACAAAATACTTTAAAGAAAAAAAAACCTACAATAACACCTGAAGGTCAGAAATTTGATCATATATGAAGCTCAAATAATAAAAACTTCCAGTGTTGGTATCAGATCCTGTATTTACTTGGCATTGGATCAATATTGGACACCTGTAATTATTGCACTCATTAGCTCGTTACAAGTCAAAAAGAGTGATAAAGGAACAAGTTGAGAACAACTCACGTCTGGTAAATACATCATTGGGCTGGTCTTGTTGTTGTTTTCTTTCACCAGAAAGTTCTCCATGTTTGATCTAGCACTGGTTGGAACAAATAAGCACAGGTCAGAAACAGCAATCACAATATGTTTCCAGAAGATTTATACATAAACAAATTTTTATTTCAAAAGTCAACATGTCTTGCCTTACAACAAATTTGACAGAAATAAAGAAAAAGACTAAAAATGCGAAAAGAGGCACTGAAGTGAAATCGAATACTCTCTTCTACGTGATAAATCGTCTTTAACGAACTTCAGTTTGAACTTTACTAGGGGATGAAAACAAACGATAACAGGTAACGTGATTTTTTTTAAGAATGAAAACATTAAAGACAAAGCTACACCTAGGTTTACATCACTTCTACTACAAACTACAGGCTGTCAACGACAGAAAAGAAACTTACCATTCACCTGTGAGAGAAGTCCAAAGTGTCCTTGCAGGTTAATTGTTTGTTTTGATCTGGTAGTGTTGGTTTCCAAGGGAACCAACAGTAAGTGCAGTTTGAACCACTCAAGTTCTCCATGTGTTTTGAAAATTTTAAAAAGGGACTCAGAATCAGCTTATTCAAATTCAATTCAAAAATACTTTATTGATCCCAAAAGTAAAATAAATAATTATTCTACAGGTTTTTGAACACAAACAATAAATCTGACTTCCACTTTGCTCGTAGTTGGGGCACTTTAGACATACATTTAAAAAGTATATAACAAAAACCTATACACTGCTTAAAGTAAATGAATCAAAATCAACGTTGGAATAAATGACAAACAAAGCATCGTAAAACATTTTACCTTTCAACTGCTTCTACAATGTTAATTAATTAATTTAGAATAATCCAACATTATTATTTAAACCAAAATCAGCTTATAGTAACTTTGACATGAGTTGTATCTTTGGACTACATGCATTTTTAATGAAATAAAATTTAACCTGCAAAAACCAACATCTCTGATTGTGGAGCTAACTTTGGCCTTTTAAAAAGATACAGGCCTTGACCATTAGCAACCATGCCTAACACTAGCATTAGCACGATTAGCATGTTTATAGCTAATTATATCACTACAATGAAGTAAAATACACCAAAGCATTTGAAGCACTGAGACAAGGTACGACAAAACTCCCAATCTGGTTTATTTATCGAGGTTTCTCAGTATCTGACAGTTTACTTTGTAACTTATCTGTACATTAGCTGCAAGCGAACTGAGCTCAGCTGAGTTATTCACTCACTGGGATGTTCACAGCTATTTCTCTACAAGTTGTCACTTCTGTCACTCACAGACGGGTCACAAGCTCCACAGTTTGCTCAGACAGCGCACATGTGAAGAGCATGCCTCAGACTATGGGAGAAATGACTAAAACAACTCAAGTCAATCTTCAGTAAAACCAGAAATTACAACTGAATTACATGTAGGGTTTTAGTAGCCCAATGTTGCACAATGTTTTTACAAAAGAGAAAACCAGGGTTAAATCTACTAGCATGGATCACATGACAATGATTTGAAATTAAAGGTTTTTGCAGGAAACGGATGAGAGGACGGATGAACTTGGTCATTTGGGGAGACTACAGGAAGGCTTGGGAGAACGTCCAGCATTGGTGTGCAGTCTTCGGAAAATTGGCATTAGTTCTCATTTTCTTGACCCCCAAAGGTTTCAGAACTGAGATAAACAGATTCAAGAGTTATGTTTGTGTAAATTGCTGAGATTTTTGCAAATATAGGAATGGTATGCCTGCATGACTTGCGACCAAATGCTTTGTCTTATCCCTGACTGGATGTCGTAGAGGCGGCTCAGATATAGAGGGAACGGGCAGAATGATACTCGGATGAGATGCTAGACCTCAACAGAACTTGACTGAGATGACTTTCTGACTCTGTGATGAAGGGCTCCTTTTGAGGTGAAGAATTTTAATTTGAGTTTGGTTCACATGTAGCTGTACCATTGGCTTTCTAAGCAGTCCAACTCGATTCCAATCTGTTTTCAGTGTGGCATCTGGGCTTTCTCCCATCGACTTGGATTTGTCTGGTAGAATTTCAACCAATCAGTGAACAGAAACATTAGGAGTGAACAATTTTCTGCCCTGTTTTAAGACTTTAGTCAGCCTGTAGTTTCGTAATAACAGCAGAGGAAGTGAATGAAGCCATTCAGTCTGCGTTGGCCATTAATTAGCATTAACAGCCATCTTGTTGGGTTCTGAACTTCTCTCTTCGCAGTTGGGTTGAATGTTTACAGCGCAGGCAATTTCTGGTAAGATATATATAGCGTTAAGCTGGCAAGTGACATATGTCACAGTCACACATTAGCCATTGTTTCTCAATAGCCGAGGGTCTAGACCCTTTGGACGAAGCAAAGTGTAAAACAAGGGGCTGGTTTTCACCAGGATAGTTCATATGAGCTGGGAAAGTGGTCAAGACATAAGTTACGGATCAGAAAACAGACTCCAAGCCTCCTGAGAGTGGAGATGAGAATGATTATAAGTGAAGATATCTGAAAGGTGTGGATGTATAGAAGCCTGGATGAGGTTGGGGAAAACTCTGAACAATGTAAGAATGCAAAGAAGGCTAGCAGAAACAGATTTCAAAATCACAGGGTGAGGATGCAATGACTGAGGAGAGCTGAAGGTTCTTGCTTTTAGGCATGAGTATATGGCAATGACATATAGATGGACAGACGCTGCCCGTTACCAGTGTGAAGAAAATAAAATTGATGCCCAACAAGGCATCATTGGCATCAAGTCTGGATGGCAGTGAAAGGTATTTTGAGGACTGATTACCAGCCTGACTAACAAGATAAGAAATCAATGTTTATGTCTGTGTTTCTCTGAGCTTCTAATAAAAGGTTCTGCAGCATAAGTAGTGAAGAGACAGATGGATGTGGTGTCAAGAGAAGGGAAATGCAGTTGATAAGCCGCATGGAGAGATTTGAAGTTCTGCCAGAGCGCTGACAGAGTGCGAGGTGTTAAGGATGGCTTCCCGAGAGGCACTGAAGTGGTTGAATGACTGGGGAGTTTGTTGAAAATCATAGAGTTGTAAAGGAGCAAGAAACGTGTGAGCTTGTATGGCGGAAGAAAGGGCAGAAGAGATGGAGGGATGAACGTGTACAGGGAAGCCTGCAAAGAGACTTGGAGTGTGTGGTTGGGACCTGGAAGGTTATAGCATTTACATTATGCCACTGATACAGACACATTCCACTATAGATTTTGTTAACTTTATCTTTAAATTTTTTTCCTTTTGTGTACCTTTACCTGTGGCACAGTTTCCTGTTTCCATTAAGGCACTCAGCCAGTCAAAACAGCAAAAGAGACACTTTAGTACTCATCAAAGTTCTAATGCCAAAATGGACATTACAACTTGGATCAACAACAACCCCCCCCCCCAGCAAATTTAGTACAAGCAGGGACAATACTAGTACATCAGCAGCCTTAGCAAGTCTGTTTCACTAACATACTATACTGCATGTACTGAGAAAGGCCATATCATCACTGTGCTTGTTCTGCACTTCAGGTCACAGTGAGACTCTCTTGCTCTGCTGTGTATTTCATGTCTTTGTGTGTATGCTTCTGGGTGTTCCTGAACCACAGGCTCAGTGTTGGCTCTGTCACCTCTGGCTGTGGTTGACCGGAGGTGACAGAGCATAAGCTCCCTCTCTCTGACACACAGAGCACCGCTGTGTGCTGTGAAACACCTTCTGCTTGTGTCGTGAAGACTCCTGAACAGTTTATGCTTGCCCAGGGACATGAGCACTTTTATGACAGGTAGAATGTATTCTATTGTGCAGACTCTGCAAAAAATGGACTGACCAAAGGCATCCCATTGCAACTGGGCCCTCTTCACACTCTGTTAAATCTGTGTGATGACGTTAAAAAAGGCAAACAAAGACAACGAACTTCGAGGAACAACTTCGTCTCTCCGTTGAGCGCAACGGAGCACGAGATGCTCAACGTTCTGCTGTGACATTGTGGTGGTTCATTAGCAGCACAATGCTATCTCATCCAGGACCTTTGACCCCTCAGCCCCCACCCCTCAAACCTGTGAGCCTTGATCATTTGAGAATCCGTTGAAAGATTGGCTACAGTGGCCAAAGCCCTGGCAGCAACCTCAACTCGTCCACACCTGGCCGTCAGGGCTCCAATTAGTCTGCTTTACTGAACCATTCGGCACAGTGGCTGCTACGCATATTAGGACCTGCCACTCATACGCGTGCAACAACGAAGCCTTTCATCAAGGAGCAAAAATAATAATCCATAAAAATGAAAGAAAAGAGGGAAAAAAATGCAACCTGCATGTCTCTTACACATAGGGATGAGCATGACTGAACTCACCTGGAATAAAGCTTTGAAGAGCCCACACACACACACACACACCCACACACACATAAGACTGTGCAGACATCTGAGAATAAATAAGTTTTTAATCACAACTCATTTTGATATTTAGACAATCCAGTGTATGAGAGGCACTTGAAGGTGTAGCTGTTTGGGTATATTCCATCTGGTAACAATTTACAGTATTTATGAGGTTTAGTTTTTCATTTTGCTTTTTATGTATTGTTTACCGCTTTTATAATTTCTTGTTTTCATTTCGGCGCAATAAAACTTTTGGAACAACCAGACACTTAGTCTGTTTCACTTGCTTATCGCACAGTGTTCAGTCTTCAGTCAAGATAAGCAAATGAAGCGTCATATTGCTTTGCGTTAAGCCTACATAATTGTCTTAAATATATGATGTCAGGAGGTATTATTTATGGCTGTTCATCTGACTTCATCATGAGATCTCTCAGCTGAACAGCTGCAAAAGAAAACAGGGTTAAGGTGACAGAGTGCAAACTTTCGGTTTAAAGACTGATTAAGTTATTATACTGTAACTTCCAAGGTATTTTCAGTAGCAAACCCAAAAATACTAATTTCAGCCAAAATATTAAGTGTGGTTGCTCATTTGAAATGATTTTAATCACTTTATCTAAGTCAACTATAGATGACTGCCTTCCTTTAATTAAAACCTGTTTATCTTTTTTTAATATATTGTGAATCCTGCCTAATTACTCTTGGCAAACTACAGTGTTTTTAAATAATAATACAAATAATAATAATAATAATAATAATAATAGTACTTTGGCTCTGACAGTAAAGTCTGACTAAGCTGCTGTGTTAAAATTACAGTGCTGGTAGTACAACGTACGCAAGAGAGAGAGAGAGCGACAGAGAGAGAGAGAGCCAGAGAGAGAGCAACAGAGAGAGAGAGAGAGAGAGACAGAGAGAGAGAGACAGAGAGAGAGCGCTCCTCGTACCAACGGTTCAGATCAATAGATTGGCTGTAGCGAGACTAATATTACCTAACTGTGAAAATTGAGTAATATCACCAGCGCCGCTGTAGAAACGCTTTATTGATTGCATGGTCAATATCAAAAAGCAGATATCAAAGGCTGCATAAAAACGCTTTAAAGATGAACAATATCATGTGTTTTTTTTTTTTTATCAGCCATTTAAAAAAGGGGAGAAAATTCAATAACAATCTCAGACTCATCAATTTCCAGCAGTCCGGGTAGTTAGTTGGTCACAAATGTGTCTTTGCTTAAATGTAAGGTTCCCTTATGGAGTTTGATCAATTCATAAGTCGTAAGAAAATGACCCAGCTCTAGAGTTTCTTAGCTAAGACAAACTGCCATCTTGAAAAAACAGCTGTAGCACCAAAATGCCTTTTAAATGATGAAGAAAGTCTTAAAGGGTTCCAACAGTCTTCTGGGAATTTATTGCAGATCCAACATACAACCAAATACTGTAACTACAGTGACTGAAAACATCCTCATTTCTGCACACATTCAAATTAGTTCAAACTGAAGCTCCAGACTCATCTTTCTGAATATCCAGTCATCTACAGCTCATGACTACTCCTCTTTAGCCCAATCTGTTTCTCTGTCAGTCGTGTTATTGTGACTTTTCTGTTTGCAAGTTCGCTTTTCTTCCGTCAGACTCACTCCTGTCAGCTTTCATTTGTTTTTTAACGAATATCAAGAAACATTACTTGCTTAGTTCTGCTGTCACTTTGTCACTCTACTCTGTTTCAGTCTCGTGTTTGAATGGCGTAAGAAGACACGATACCTAGGAAATGAGGCGCCAGCATCACCTTACTATGCATTCGACACTGGAGCAAACACAATTTGATCCCCAGATTATCATGTTTCAGTAAAAGACCAGGAAGTGATAGGGGACGGAAAATATAAAGGTTTTACAAATGAGTGACAATGAAATGTGTAGGTTCAGAGACCACCTGCCATAAAGGGGGGGATCAGTTAACATGTCCTTCATTAATGGGACAAAATGTTTATTGTTAAAATATATGGAAAGTAATGGTCATTTTTAAAAAAAAAAATCTTAGTGGTGCTTCTGATTCTCAAAATCGCTTCCCTACCACCGGGCTAAGCAAGTTTTCACAAGGTCTGTAGCGCAGGGCATTCTGGGTAAATACAACCAAAACAAACATGCTAGCAGGAGCGCTAGCAGGAGAAATGGCTTGCAGGCTTTGGCCAAAGACAAAATAGAAATCCTACAACAACCAAAATCTCACGCCATTCCATATTTGTTTGTATTTTGTGAAGAAGGAAGTTGTGCATGTGTCTTCTTCAGAGGTTTTTGAATTGTTTCCTTCAGTGGTTCTTGGTGCAGCACCTCCACAGGCGAGGGTGTGAACTGGATTTTCAAAGAGTTTGGTTTGTTTGACACGGTGTGAAAGTAAACCGCAGCAGCTGAAAGTGTAACAGATGTTGCAGTTTTGGTCCCAAATCAAACTGAGTCTATATCACACCAAGACATCAGTCTGAGAAAAATACTGAAGTTCCTTCTAGTATCTTCTGACCCAACGAACCGGGTCATGATGATTGGTTCAATCATCCCAACCTGCATCTCCACAACACAGAGGAAACGCAGCATTTGGGAAAAAAATGATCCAGATGTTTTGTTTTGTGTGGGTGAATTCATGAACAGTCATGCTTTCCATGTCTCCATTAGAACAGGAGCTATGCATAGCTATAGTTGCGAAACTAAAGCTTTAGTTTTGCTGCCAAGTTCTTCTTCTGTAATGCTACACACAACACGTCTCACCAGTGACATAGTGGTTTTGCGCCAACACACAGTCATGCCAAAGCTTCTTCTGGTTTCATACAGTAATCATCTGTATGATGAGTCTAATATTAGTTGCGGGGCAAAAAAAAAAAAGAAAAAAAAGATTTCTCCCTGCTGAGTTGTGTTTCTACAAGAATAAATGCTGTTCAGAATGTCACCAGGCAGTCGTGTTGTGCAGAAGCCACAGGTCATGTAGCTTAAAGGCAGCCTACCTTTGTCTTTTGGCAGTGAAAATGTTTGATTTGTAGAAAAACTGGAAGACATCCAAGGCTGCCCTAAAGCCAAATGTGAACAACACTTTTCTTCTCCTAACAAATGTAAACTTGGACTCGTGTGATAATCTTGTCACAATTCTTAATAGGAGAAAAAAGAAAAAAACACATTTGTTCATCGGTGAAAGAATATGTACGAATATTAGTAATTTCAGGAAGTAGCTTCAGTAAGATCACTGTTGCATTCTGGGATTTGAGTAAGGTGACAAACGAAATTTTGCTCCAAGCGCCTTTCTCCGGTTTTCTTAAAAACAAAGCCTCTTTCCACTTCATAAAGGACAGGAGCACACCGAACCACTGCTCCGCCTGAACAAGGAAGGATGCTTTACTTACAAAGGAAGGTTGTGCAAATTAGGGATATTGTTTTTATAACATAACTCAGCTTTGGAAATGTGGCACATTGGGTGAAGGAACAAACCAAGTAGCAGAGAAGGAGGGGGAGCTATTATTTTTAGATGCAGCTATAGTATATTGATGCAGATTTATTTTATATTCAGAAGTTATTTTATTACCGAAAAAAAATCACAAATTTTTAGTTAACATCTTTTTGTTTATTTATTTATTTATCTTTTATTATTTTTTTTTAGATTAAAAAAATGTGTCTTTTTTTTTTATTCACAAATAAAAAAAAAAAAGTGAATTTCACGGGCTCCTTTTTTATGGTGCCCCCTAGGGTCCTGGCGCCCCATGCTACCTAAGCCACAGCCAGCCCTGTGCTGGAGTGAATGCAGTTTGCATTAAGCAGAATTACTCTTCATTTATGGTGGATTTAATGTTCCTGTTGGATTTGGCCTTTTGAAACTTGCACCGAATCTAAATTTTATGCAGCTGTCAGACATGATTCGATGAAAGTCATACAAAATACATCAAAGGACAGCCATTAAAGTGTCACAATTAAAAATTCTCTTTTGTTTCGAAATAATTATAATAACAAAAAAAAAACAACTTGCCTACCTTATTGCGTCCGCTGTATGAAGTATACTCTGGTGTGAAGAACACCGGCTGCAGCAGGTAAACATGTTCCCTGCTTTTCACAGAGCATCAGCAGCAAATGATTGAACTCCGACAACTTACGGCTGCACACAGAAACAATGCTGCTCTGCTAGCAGCCTGTCAGCTGTGTGTGAATGCTGCATTTTTCTCTGACAATGACAGCAGTGTCCAGCCACCTGTGAATCTGGCACTCTATTTACACGTAGTGCAGAATGGCTGCTTTTCATGCTGACTTGACCTGCACAGGCATATTTAGATGCTTTCTAAAGGTCAGGTGATGTGCTGTTTGCCTGACTCACGTGGGCTTGGAAATGACATCACACTGTTGTTTTTAAAAAAAAAAGAGACACAAAGATAACTTTGGCATATGCCCCTGTTTTGTTTTGTTTTGTTTTTTTTTTGACATTCTAGCTTCTTGCTGTAGCTGCTCAGAAAAATGCTTTGGCAGAAATAAGCCTGTTTTTGTGGAGGAGTGCGGCTGAGGTCAGTTTTTTTAGACCGGACGTGTGGTAAGCAGTGAAGGCACAGATACTCAGCGACGAGTGGATCCAGAGAAATGCAAAAAGAACGGTAACAGAACATTGGCTAGCAAGATGCACATGAGAGTACGAGACCGTTCTGAGAGTCTGTGCTTCAGGAACATAAAATATTTTCCTGTTTCCACTACGCTTCTGTGAAACATTCCAAAAATATTAAGAATGGATTTCTTTTCCTGCTCCCCACTACATGATGCAGCGCCACAGAAAATGGTGCAGAAGGTCTGCCGGGCCAATAGGTGGCGCCGTGAAACCGCCAGTGAAAAACACAAAACCAACCAAACTGCAGTGTTTGTTAAAGTTTTAGCTGCTTTTCACAACATTAGGCCGGCCTTTAGAAAGTGTTCAGATGATAATTATTTTTGAAATAGTTGTAATTGTGTGGCAGAAAAGCACAAAACAGAAGAAAATATATAGGGAACCACTGCATTAATCCATCCATCCATCCACCCATCCATTCATCCAGTGCGTTTTGTTTAGTCAGGTCCCCGAGGCATAAGGTCCAAGAACAGTGAAAAGGGAAACCCAGCAATCCCCTCCAGAGAAGCGTCCTCCCTCTCCTCCTGGGGGATCTCAAGGCATTCTAAGACCAGAAGGGATATCTCATCCCTCCAGCAAGTTCTCCATCTGCCCTGGGGGTCTCCTCCCAGCAGAATGCGCCTGATAAACCTCCATAGAATTTGAGTGGAAAAAGCCCTAATCAGTTCCCCGGCCTCCTCTGCCGACTCCCTTTGATGTGGAAGAGCAGCAGCGAATATTCTGGCTCTTACCGTCTATCTCACAGGCTGAGTCCAGATACTTACTCTGTAACGGAAACTGCTTTTAGCGTGCTAACATCTGCAGACACCTTTCTTTTGGTCATGAATCAAAAAGCGAAAGCCAAAAGTAAGGCTTTGTGCCAATCTGGGGCACTAAATCCAAGCGCTCTGTTTTTTCAGCTGAGCTCCTTTTTTCTCCACTACAGATGAGAGGAAAACTTTTTATTTGTGCAAACAAAGCAGTGATCTGTCTGTCCGTCTCTCTGTTGATCCCACAAACAACAGCAAATGAAATACTAAGATACTTGAGCTCCATTTAACTTTGTTAAAATTCAGAGCAGAACATAAACAAGCAACAGCGTTTTTTTATCACCATCTAATTTTTGTCCATTTCCAGTGGAGAGGAACAGAAATATTTTATGCTCCTGAAAATGCATTACGATATAGACAGATGTACTCAGTCAGCTTTATGGCTTGACATAATATTCATGAAGTGATGGCCACCACTGACTAGTTACGCTAACACTACAACACTAACCATGAACATCAGTTCTGCTAACGCTAAAGCCCTACTCCAACTTGGTATTTAGCAAAGCTAATGCTAAAGCACTACTACGATATGCTACTTAGCAAAAGCGAATGTTAAACCACTACACTGACATGGCATTTAATGGAAATTAATGCTAAAGCAATACACCAACATGTTACTGAGTGGAAGCTAATGCTAAAGCACATTTATACTCACCATGCGATAATGACAACATATGCTACAACACAAAATATGGCTTTCAATAGGGTGAAATAATTTATCAGTAGATTTTAAATTGTTAATGTAGAACTAGAGGCTGTAATTGTACAGCAATGCATTCTGGGTGCAGAATAAAAGGCATTTGCTGATCCGCGTCAAGGGTAGAAAATATGGGGAGGCTCTCAAAACAATGCAAATAATGTGAATTTTGGTATATATTTGTATAGTTAACACCCCTAATTGTTTTTATGTGTTGTATTCCTCTGTATATGTCTTTTTTTTTTTTTTTTGTATATTTTCCATTTGCTCAATAAAGTTTCTTGAAGTGAAGGGAATGTGAGGAGAGGAACCAGTCACCGTCTTCAAAATAAGAGCAGGAACATAAACCCCTAAGAACTCTTAACATTTTACAATGAACGCTTCAACTCAAGATGTCGAACTTTATTCAACTGAAAAATTACAAAACAGAAATAAATTAGTTCTAAAGAATTTTTTTTAACAATAAAATGAATTTAGTGAGAGCTAAGTGTGCTAAATGTTTTCAAAGTTAGCTAAAGCACTAAACAAAAAATAGCTCTTAGTGCTTTAGCAGAAATGTGCTCACCACTGAGTAGCCTGTATCTGATAACCAGATACGAGTGAGAACGTTTATAAGGCCACGTCAAAAACTGTTTTGAAAGAAGCAATATTTACATAAAGTTTATTATCATTAAAAATCTATGCAGCGCTTCCAACATTTTGGTCACCTGGAAAAAGTGAATTTTGGTGTTGGATGCCAGTGAAAGGCAGGGGCAATTTTCCAATGATACTTTTGTTTTACCTGAAACTCGCTGTTATTAAAATTAAATGTAGTCACCCAGACTGGTGCAAATCTGAATTCAGAATATCATATCTCCCAGGCATCCCATATGAACTGTAGAACGGCAACCATTTGCAATTTTAAGGACTGTGGCGTTTTGGCCAAATCTTTATAAAACTGGTCAAAGTGTTCCCATTAGATTTAACAGAGTTAAAGCGTAGACACAAACCAATTCAGCAGAAGAATGAGAACCATCGTTTCTATTGTGAATAATACCTTGACAACGAATATTTGGCCTCAAGAATAAGTCCTCCCGCAAAGGTAAAATGACAAAGTTCAAAAGTGACTGCTTGTGCCAAAATGAGATAAAGAAGATCACAAAGACACGACTGGGTTTGTGAAATAATCCCGCAGGTCACGACTTAAAGTCACTGCATTTGATTCGTCGTATCGATCATCGCCACAAAGCTCCATGCGCTTCTGATGGCAATCTCTGTGAAAGAGAGTTCGGCCGTCTTGTTGCCTATTTCCTGCCAAGGTAAAACTGACCCAATTTCACCATGTAATAATACCTCAATTACCTTACAATGGAGAGCCAAGACGCCACAGCTACAAACCCATTACTGGTAGAAATGACATCTCAGAATGCCATCTTTGACTCTGCTATTTATTGCACTCTGAGGGCGGTGAGCATTTTAGGGTTTTATTTCCTGGAGGTGCAATATGATTAAACGAGTTTCAGAGATTCTGAAGTCTGCCGATGTACCTTACCTTCATCATCGTGGTTAAAAAAAAGAAAAGAAAAAGAAGAAGTGGGACGTTAATTAGAAGGCCAGGGCTTCAGCATAGAAAGATAAGATGTAAATTGCTTGGGTCTGGAACTGTGGAGTTGTCCATATGCTGTCAGCTGCACCACCTTCAGCCTTAATCAAGCCACAATTAGGCATCGTCTTTCCACCGAAGCCATCATAAAGAATAATGGCTGCCTAATTTATAGATGTGTGTCGCCGCATCCGGATTTCAGCCTTGCCAAATTACACAACATTCATAATGTGTAATTAGAGAGAAAAGAGTGAAGTGTCACTGAGCTGAGAGGATAAATTAAGCATGTTCCTTTAAGAGGAATTTGATCCAGGAACATGCTTTTGATGAATGATTCTCCCTCCTCTTCCTCTCCTTGATTTTACTTCTATGTAGATTGCAGCGTGCTGTTAAGGCACATCTGAGATGCTTGTGTGATTTGGCTTTGATGCTGAATGTCTTGGCCTGACTGACTCTGTAGCACATTAAATAAGATGCAAGGTGTCAACAATGCTTGCTGTTATCGAGCTCAACAAGGTTCACTGTACCTGGCAAGAAGAAATGTTAATGATTCAGCTTTCTTTTCTGTCTTTTTTACTTCTTTTCTTTCTTCTTTTTTTAAAGAAAAATAACTCACAGTAGAATTACAGAACTCCAACTCGTTTTCTGGTTTGGTGAGATTTCCCAAACAAGAACTGATTATAAAATCTGGCCTGGAATATAATTCAAACAGAACTGGAAAATGGCCCAATATCGTTTATTACAATAAACGATAAACTGAGTCCTAATGCAGAGTATGCATAAACATTATTAGCATTATTAGTGACTTGGCCACATTTGTGAAAGTTTATTTGGGGTCACACCAAGCGCATTTCGCCCGTCTCGTCTCGTCTTCAAAGTCTATGTGGAGGCGGGTCGAGGGCCCGTCTAGTGTGGCGCCATTTGAAGTGTTAGATGCGTCAAGCGAGTCCAATGCGTCCGACAAATAGGCCGGCAATGTAAAACAATGACAAAAGCGATTTTGACACGACCGACGCGCCTCCAGATAGACTTTGAATGTAAACCAGATACGCAAAACGCTAGGCGTAGAGCAAAGTCAGGCATCTGCATTCAAAGTCCACATGCATCACTTGAAGCGTCAGACTCATTTTAACGAGTAACGAGTTGGGTGTGATCACACCATAAGTCAGGCGTTTAGAAACTGATTTGGATGAGTCTTTGTCTCAATAGATAAATCAAAATGTCAACTGGTCTGTATGTACAATTTGGAGGTGTGGACACTAGAGGTGTTATACTGCACATCTTGGTAATGATCTCATACTAAGTAAATACAGGGCCAATGTTACCATTACAATACCAACATTGATATTGAACCTCTGACCTTTAGGCCTTTTTTGTGTTTTCTTCTTTGAATTAAAACCAAGGACGGAAATTAGTTAAAGTTCAAGAGTATATGAAATACTTTAACATATTTAGATGATAAACAATAGAAAAACTGAAAAAAATTGTTTGTTTATTTTGAATGATGAACAATGTAAAGCGCAAAAATGTATCATCTGAGAGCATAACAAATCAAAATCATTCTTGCGGTAGAGTTGAGAAACTACAATAAAAGAAAAGAATAAAGTACCATTTCAAAAGGGAAACTAAAGTAACAATCTCATCGTGTCAGCATTGATCCGATACTGATCCCAGCTTGGCATCAATATTATTGATATTTTGGTTAAATCCGCCCACATCTAGTCGTACTCGCTTCTCTTCAGTAAACAGCAGTATTCCATCTGGAGATCAGAGCACACCAACCCTCTATATCCATTTTTAATTCACCTGACAGACTCATCCAACACCCTGCAAAGACCATCCACAGCTTTTCCACATCTTTTATGATGTCCTTGTGTGATCTTACTCCATTGCAGAGGGGAATAATGTGCTTAAGATGTCTGGAGGGGTGCTTAAAGTGTGAAGGTTTTGATTTGGAAGCATCGACCCCATAGAGAAGTAGAGCCAGGCTAGTGCTGCGGTCATGACACACGATACGTATGTTAAAAAACTTTCAGTTCTGTGAAGGCAGGAGATGCAAAGGAAATGAGAAATTCACAACACACATCCACCTTGAGTGAGTCTAGCTGAGTACTGAAAGCCTTGTGCTCCGGCCCGGTTGCCAGGACTTTTGTGTTCAAATGCAAAAGCTGCACTGCTCAGACTAAAGGTCCCTATCTAATTTACAAGGAGCCTAATTACTTTCAGTGGGGGAAACGCAGCGGCTTCATTGTTAGTAAGGAGCAGTAATTGGCGCGCAGTTCGGTTTAGTCCATGCAAAAGGTTAGCATCACAAACAAAAGATTCACAAAAGGTCAAGAAAGAAAGAAAGAAAAAACATATATCAACAATAACAGAAAGAGAGTAAATGAACTCCCTAAGCAGTCCGGGGAAACACGGATGGGGCGAGTATAACACTAATTAATCTTTTGTAGTTTGGTTTAACAGAGGATGCAGCCTTCTGCCTACAGTGATGTAAAACAGTATTGCCCTGCTACAGATTTGTTCTTTTTGTGTTTTATTTTCCTCCCCGTCATACTTAAAGGTTGTAGATCATCAATAAACATTCATACCAGACAGAGACAAAACTGTTTTCAAGTTTCGACTTTGTTTATTAGGGGGGGGGGAATAATTGCTCCCAAGCTAGATGAAGTAATAAGAGCAATTATCCAGGTTTTTGACTTCACTTTAACTTTCACACCAAGGCATGATTACCACAAGAGTCTGCAGAGTCAAGAAATCACTTGAATAGAATATGTCTGACGGCTAAAGATGGAATAATAAATCATGGATTCATACACTGAAAAAACACAAAATCTTAATACACTCAAAATTACTTAAAAGTAACTTTTTGACAAGACATAGGAGCTTGTTTTAAGTCAATAATTCCTTCATATTGATGAAAACGTATTAGCTCCACTGGTAGATTATTTCATCCAACCATTTAGAGACTGAATGGATGAAACATGGAGGAAAATGTCTTGTTATAAGTGAAGCAATCTGCCAGTCAGAAATTTACTTTTTAATTCATTTCTTCATTTTTCTACTTTGGCAGTAATCGAATTTGAGGTTAGTGCAACAAAAATAGGTTCTACTTCTTTTACTACTTTTTATACTTTATGTACTAGTGGACGTGATTCAAATATGACAAAAAGGCAAAAAGAGAAAGAAATAGTTTTCCCCTGTATATCCTTTCCCCTCCTGCTCGTTATCACTTATCCTTTCATTCCCTTTGTGTTTCTGACATTACTATCAGAAACAGAAATTCTGAGGTCGCATCATATCGTGTCTGGTTCCCACCTGCCACCTGAGGAAGAGCGGCACAACAAGCCTCCTCTCAGAGCCGCCCCGCCGCCGCAGAAAACAGCTCCTCAGCGGCCCGGCACTGATAAATCTCACACATTTCCTCTGCGATATGAAGGAGACCTAAAGAGGAGGCCACTTTATCACCAGGAAAGGCTCTCACTGCGCCGCCTTCAGCGCTTCTCACCTTACTAAGGAAGAGGAAATGGCACTAATAATGTTTTTAGGCATGTTTGGTTTTGGGGGAAATGGTTTCATCCATCAGTTTCAGAGCAGATGGGAGGATAGAGGGGATGTGGGGGGAGAGGGGGGGGGCACGGGGGGGGGGGGGGGGTGGGGTGAATGTCTTTTTAAAAACAGGAAATGTTACATTGAAGGATTCTAGCTTTAGTTTGTATTTTTAAAAAAGGTTCCTCGACTCATGCTCATCTGTTTATCTGCAGGCATAAATTGGAATTTCTCTCTTATTTTCAAAGTGTCACCAAGAAGCAAATATTTCAGCAGTGTAGGATTTTTAGGGGAGTTGGTCACGTTAGGGATGACATATGCCATCGTTTTCCAACTTTATGCTCAGATTTTGGGAACATTATGGTTAGTGCTGATTCTTTACGAGTTGAACCGATCTGATAAGCTTCTCTTCTTCTCTGAATAATTTGTCAACTTGTTGTGATTCTGCTCATTATGTGACTTTACTGAGGTGTACAAAAAAAAAAAAAAAAAAAAAAAGCAGAAATCTTTGTCAGGAGTTTTGTTCTCATTACCCAGAGGGCTTTGGCAGTTCAGGTTTTTTTTTTTTTTCTCCAGCAAGTCCCCAGGTTATGCCGGCGTTATCTCTTTATTGCCTTCCCATCTCTCCCCAACTAAAAGACACCTCTGGCATTGATTAAGGTGGAGTAAGAACCTGCTTATGTGTTTAAATTACGTGGGCCCCGACGCTCGGGGCGAGCCTCTGCAGCGGTGCCCTGGGACCGCATTATTCCTGTGATGGAAATTCTTTGAGGATGGCAGCTTTGCATCCTATTTGGGCTGCGTAGCCGTGAGACACGCCACGGGGCTGGAAGGCCATTATGAATCCATTGATTAATTCCTAAGCTCTGATAGATGAGGGAAACGTTAAGGCAGCTGAAGGGCTGGTGGAGACATGGCTGGCATTGTGCAGCCCTACAAGCTCTAATTATGGTACAGTTTGCTGCTGCCTTTGATAAGAGTTTTGAAACAATAACGGGCCACGACTTTCATTTTAAACATTCCTTGTCAGAGAAGGAACATAACCTCCCCTGGTGGCGCTTTGCTGAGGAATTTGCTGCAGTGGGACGGATCTGTCCGTGTCAGGGTTCTCTTCGCGTCACTCCTGAGAGTGTGTGTGTGTTTTATGGAGTTTAGCAGAGCTCTTGGTTATGGCTTCTTTCATTTCTCTGTGCACTCTGAACTTTGGCTGCTTATTGATTGTGTGGAAGCAGTAATTCTGAACATTTACAGAGCCAAAACCTAACTGAGGAAACTCTTGAAGTTTTTTCCCTCGCCAGGCATATGGCTGACCGAGTTGAAGGATCCAAGCTTTTAAAACAGTTTTCTCAGTTCTCTTTCTGAGAACGTCTGTGTGCTTTGTGGAAATGTAATGTTGCAACTCATATTGAAGGAGTCGGTGTGGATGGTGATGTGGTGGTGGTAGCAGTGAGTCTCTGACTGAAGGCTGTTGCTAACAGGTCACTATCAAGCGCCATCAAGCGAGGGTTTGTTCCTGAATGACACAATCAGCTGTTGGCAAGCACTGCTAATCCACCTCATTTGCTTTTGCCGCTCCCCTTTAAATTTCTATCTGGCTGTTTGGTCAGAAAGCACGAAAGAAAGATGTTGGCGTCTGACATGTCCGACAAATAGGCCCGCGATGGAAAGCAGCGGTAGAGTGATTGTGACGCCTCCACATAGACCCTGAATGTAAACCTGACGCTCAAAATGCGTTTGGTGAGAACGCACCATCAAGAGTCTGCATTCAAAGTGCATGTGCTTCGAACTTGAAGCGTCGGATGCATTTTTGACACGCATAACGCGTTTAGGTGTGAACGCACCGTAAGGCAAGAAGCAGGGGATTCTGGGTAAAAACTATCAAAAACGCGCACGTGTCGGCCTAGTGGGAGAAATGGCTTGTAATTTGCAAAAGACAAAAGTGAAATCCTACAACCGCCAAAATCTGACACTTCATTCGTGAAGTTGTGGATGTGTCTTCATCAGAGGCTTTTATGTCATTTCCTTCAGTGGTTCTTGGTGCGGCGCCACCACAGGCGAGGAGGGGAACAGGTTTTTCAAAGGGTTTGGTTCGTTTGACACAGTGTAGTGTGAAAGTGAATCGCACCAGCTGAAAATGCAACAAAAGTTGCAATTTTGGTTGCCAATGGAACAGAATCTACCAGACTATCAGGTGTGAAAACTCCCTTAGCCTGCTCTGTGAAGGACTCAGAGAACAAACATGAAGACCAAAGAAAACAACAGACAATTTGAGGAGTAAGTTGTGGAGAAGGTAAAATAGAATATTGCAACGTATTCATAATTTTTAATGACTTGAATTGTAAAATGTGTACAGCACCTGAACCCAAACAGCAGCAAATGTAGACCAATATCACGGGTCAAAATGCCAGCAACTAAGCATCACTCGGCAACTTCTGAGAAAGATACGAACTCTAACTTTTCTGTCTTACTAGAAAATAAGAGACAGTGTTTCCTTTCCATCTCATTATTTAGCACACTCTAATGATTAGATTAAAAGGAACCCCGGGGAAAGGAAGCAAATCAACTACCTGGCCTTGATTTATTTTCTCACATCACATCTTAAGACAAGAGAGATGCAGTAATGTTCTCAGAGGACACATCCAGACACATGTCAGAAAGGAGTCCATGCATAAAAGGAAAACAGTAAAGGCAAAAAACATTTTTTGAACAACGCGGATCCCAAATGCTCCTGCCATAAGCCAAACACTGAGATCTCGTAGGGATGCAGAAGAGATAATTCTGCCCACAGGGTGTTCTTGATCTCTCCCATCAAGCGAGTGTTTGTTCTCTGCAGAAAGGGAAAGTCAAATACTTTCACATCTTTTTAGCTCTGAGGACCGCATAAAGGTGAGCTCCAAAGGCGGTTTTCACTTAAAGTCACACGTTGGAGGATTTCTCTTGGTGTATCTGATGTTATCCTTGATTTATTTATTCTGGAAGTACTACCAAACACAACACAGTGCGTTTAATTTGGTAACTTTAACTTTGCGGGGCGTGGGAGGAGTTTGGAGAGGCCATGGAGAAAGACTTCCGTACGGCTTCGAGGCGATTCTGGTCCACCATCCGGCGTCTCAGGGGGGGGAAGCGGTGCAGCACCAACACTGTTTATAGTGGGGATGGTGTGCTGCTGACCTCTACTCGGGACGTTGTGGGCCGGTGGGCAGAGTACTTCGAAGACCTCCTCAATCCCACCAACATGCCTTCCACTGAGGAAGCGGAGCCTGGGGACTCTGGGTTAGGCTCTCCAATCTCTGGGGACGAGGTCGCCGAGGTGGTTAAAAAGCTCCTCGGTGGCAGGGCCCCGGGGGTGGATGAGATCCGCCCGGAGTTTCTTAAGGCTCTGGATGTTGTAGGGTTGTGTTGGTTGACGCGACTCTGCAATGTCGCATGGACATCGGGGGCAGTTCCCCTGGATTGGCAGACTGGGGTGGTGGTCCCCCTGTTCAAAAAGGGGGACCGGAGGGTGTGCTCCAATTATAGAGGGGTCACACTCTTAAGCCTCCCTGGCAAGGTCTATTCAGGGGTCCTGGAGAGGAGGGTCCGTCGGATAGTCGAACCTCGGATTCAGGAAGAGCAGTGTGGTTTTCGTCCTGGTCGTGGAACGCTGGACCAGCTCTACACCCTCGGCAGGGTCCTGGAGGGTGCATGGGAGTTCGCCCAACCAGTCTACATGTGTTTTGTGGACCTGGAGAAGGCGTTCGACCGTGTCCCTCGGGGAGCCCTGTGGGGGGTTCTCCGGGAGTATGGGGTACCGGGCCCTTTGATACGGGCTGTCAGGTCCCTGTATGACCGGTGTCAGAGTCTGGTCCGCATTGCCGGCAGTAAGTCGGGCTCGTTTCCGGTGAGAGTTGGACTCCGCCAGGGCTGCCCTTTGTCACCGATTCTGTTCATCACTTTCATGGACAGAATTTCTAGGCGCAGCCAAGGTGTTGAGGGGATCCGATTTGGTGGCCTTAGGATCTCATCTCTGCTTTTTGCAGACGATGTGGTCCTTTTGGCTTCATCAGATCGTGATCTGCAGCTCTCGCTGGAGCGGTTCGCAGCCGAGTGTGACGCGGCCGGGATGAGGATCAGTGCCTCCAAATCCGAGGCCATGGTCTTGAGCCGGAAAAGGGTAGAGTGCCTTCTCCGGGTCAGGGGGGGTGTCCTGCCCCAAGTGGAGGAGTTTAAGTATCTCGGGATCTTGTTCACGAATGGGGGAAGAAGGGAGCGGGAGATCGACAGGCGGATTGGCGCAGCGTCTGCTGTCAAGCGGGCGCTGTACCGGTCCGTCGTGGTGAAGAGAGAGCTGAGCCAAAAAGCGAAGCTCTCGATTTACCGGTCGATCTACGTTCCCACCCTCATCTATGGTCATGAGCTTTGGGTCATGACCGAAAGAACGAGATCGCGGATACAAGCGGCCGAAATGGGTTTTCTCCGTAGGGTGGCTGGGCTCTCCCTTAGAGATAGGGTGAGAAGCTCAGTCATCCGGGAGGGACTCAGAGTAGAGCCGCTGCTCCTTCACATCGAGAGGAGCCAGTTGAGGTGGCTCGGGCATCTGGTCAGGATGCCTCCTAGACGCCTCCCTGGTGAGGTGTTCCGGGCACGTCCCACCGGGAGGAGGCCCCGGGGAAGACCCAGGACACGCTGGAGGGACTATGTCTCTCGGCTGGCCTGGGAACGCCTCGGGATTCCCCCGGAGGAGCTAGAAGAAGTGGCTGGGGAGAGGGAAGTCTGGGCCTCCCTTCTGAAGCTGCTACCCCCGCGACCCGACCTCGGATAAGCGGAAGAAGATGGATGGATGGATGGATGGATGGAACTTTGCGGGTGCACAACAACATTTTTGGATATTGTGTGTTTGAGTTCCAGGTGAACTAAAAAAAAAAAAGTTTCCAGGAAATGTTTCGATTTCCAGTTCGTGAGTATCTACCATTTCCGATTGATTGGTCCACTCTACTTTTGCAAATGCACCTTGAGAACAATATTTAGTCTATTTATATTCTACCACCCTAATTATTAGGCATAATATGCCAAAGCAGAATGTTGCTCACCTTTCTTGCCGCCAAAGCACGGACTTCACTACATCTGATGGTGTGTTGTGGTATGTGGAACCACAACACACCATCAGACGTGTTGATGGTGTGTCTGAAGAAGTTGAAAGTTTCCCAGCAGAACATTCCTCAAAGCATCCCACTGCCTCTTTAACGTAGAAATAGTCCAGCTTTCCACGTATAAATAGAAAGACTGGCTCCTAAGACCAGGCCGCCATCTTCCACTGGTCTCTACTGCAGTTCTGATTCTCGTGTAGTGTTTGTTCTTTCAGTGGTCAGCAGCGGTCAGCCATGATACCCTGACTGATCTGTGGCTGTCCATGTGTTCTGACTCCTTCCTATCAGAACCAGCAATCTGAGCTACAGCAACTCGTATGTTGAACTGGATCAGGCTGTTGAGGTTTAACACAAGCATCAGGGCAACCCTAGTTGCTGTTGTCCCCGTCACTGCTCATCACTGTTCTTTCTTTAGACCGATCTTGAACATCAACTATGAAAGCATAATTGCTCATTTCTCCCCAACTATGCCCCACCCATTAACGGGGCAACTTGATCTTTGAGTTCATACGAACAACTTTTTGGGCTTTTTTTTTCATTTATTAGAGACGCATTTCTCTCAGTGTTTTTCGATTGTGATTTTTTTGGGTGACAATTTGATTCAGAAACAGTTTTTGATTCAGAAATGCATTTTCTATTCCAACGGTCTAGAGAATGTGTTTACATTATGGGACTGACAGGAGAAAAAGACTGCAAACAAACAGAAGATTTACTGAGAACAGTTCCATACTGTATCAAATTTGATCAGTTTATATTTAAACAAAAATTAGGTTTGTGCTTAAATTACTGTAACTTAAATGACCAGTGTAAGGTCAGTTCACCGTGCCTGGCTTTTTCTGTAAAAATAAGCATTGATATTTTTATCAAAAAAATATGAAAGAATTGTTCAAAATGTAATTTTACAAACAAATTAAGCAGACTAAAATACATTTTTGAGCATTTTGAATCAATTCAGAATTCCCAGGTAAAGGGATTGCAATTTTTTTACTTCATACTTTAGGCAAACGTCATTTAATCCCTTAATTTATGTAAAAATTGACAAGATTAAAGTAAAACCAAGCATTCCATTAGAACAGGGGAGTCGAACCCACTTTCATTTTGGACCCTCTGAAGATCATGAATGTTCTTCAGGGCCAGTTGTGCCAAAGTGCACTGATCACACCCATTAGCAAACTGTTAAAATATTAACAGCCGTCTCTGTATTTGATAGGCTCTTATTAAAATTGTTATGGTTCTATTATGTTGGCTTGTGAGATGTTCACAGCTTGGCATGTGACCGATACTTTGACCTTCTCCAAAGCTCTCTCCCTGACCTGTCTGCTGTGTTCGCTGGTCTTCGTGTTGCTGTTTGTGCTCTAATGTTCTCTGTCAGGTGGTGTCAGTGTATTAGAGCAAAGGGGATTGAATGCAATCCCCTTTGTTTTAATGTTTTAGTTTGCAGTTTTTTCCCTCCCACTCTGAATTGGCCTGTTACATTAAATCCCTAAAAAGTATGCGAGTGTTTGGGGTGCAACGTGACAACACGTGAAAATGCTCCAGGGGTTTGGATCCGTTTGGAAGGTGCAATATTTTGGTCCAATGGTACAGCAGCTTTACAGTTGGTTAAAAAGCCACGGTAGAAAAAAATAAAGTGATTTTAGGGAAAAGCTACCATGTGCTGATGCAGCCTTTAAAAGTATTAATTATGTTCCCCATTCTTGAGAGCTGGAAGAAAATCCTTTCCATATTCCAAGAACACTCCACCGAGCTGCGGCTCATGCGAGTTCATCGTGCCCAGGGAAAAGTAAGTGCTCGAGGCCAGTGACAGGAAGTGTGCCAAGTTGTAGGTGCCTGTGGAAGAATGCAAAGTGTAATTGCTAATGGGCATCGCTTGGGAGGAAAAAGAAAGGCCATCAGATCTCCTGCTGCGACTGCAGAGATGCTGCACATAATTAATGAGCAGGAATTTGACTGATTCTAAAGTCGTCTGTTCGGATTGCCCTACAAAGAAAACAAGCTGAATCTTTTCATACAATAAATCCAATGTTAGTGCAGATATTCAGCTTTGAAGTGTTGCCTCTGTGGCTTTTTTTTTTTTTTTTTGAACAAGGCACATGATCTGTGAAAGCTTTTCTGATGCCCTTAAAATCTTTTTTATTTTATTTTCTTGGCTGTCAACTTGCTTTTATACCTGATCTTCATCTGTTATTTCAATGTTGCCTTTCACTGGCTGCATGCTGCCACTAGCTTTACTGGAATTAGAAACTGTTTCCGTCACACCATGTACCTGTATTGTCATTAGAGCTGGCTAACAAACTGATGACCCTTTGCATGTCGCGTCATAACAAACGATGCACTCCTGTAGTACTTGTCAAAAAACAGACAGTTGGTAGGCTAACATCACTTTTATTTAGTGGATTTTGCTGAAAAATGATTGGCTGCACAAACAGGCAAGGAAACTTGTCTTTTTATTGTAAACTTTTTGATGATAAGAGAATACGGTGATGGATGGCAGCCGTCAGTCGTTAGGACCGGCAGCCATCTGTGTGTTCATAGATTTTCAGTGAAAACTTTTCACAAGGTAAGATTAATGGTAGTATACTGTACTTCATAAGTAAGTATGCTTATTAGGCTGCAATCCAATATTGCACAAGGTTTAATCATTAGTAGTCATAAAAAAAATACCCCAAGTAGGATGATGTTGTTAGGCTAGCAACATCATAGCCTAGCAATCATCTAGGCATCTGTACATTTTTCTGCCTGCTCTGGTGTAAGGGGATTCGCCGTTTATGACATAAGGGTTTAAATCATGAGGTGTGAATTCAGAACATTTTTTTGTCTGAATTCACACAGACATGTCAGGAGGGAGAGAGTGTGGGTTGGTTTCTAAGCTAGCTATGTCTAATGCTTCTAAATATAGTCCTATGAGCCCAAAATAGCTGTGCTACCTTCACAGACAAATTATCTCGACTTGAACAAGTAGAAGCCGTGGCTATCCTGGCAAAAACAACTTGGGAAAACAATCTCCCAAGTCAATACTGACCGTCCCTCACAGCGCCTCAATGTCATTAAGTGACATAGTTGTATTTATATCTCTGGTCAATATATCTCAAAACAATATTTCCTTGATAAACATGTGAGAAAGGTTTGATGGATGTTTAACATACAGAAAACATGAAGAGCAGTTGCTCAGCGATTGGCCAATCATGTGGCTAGAATAAAGTTAGCCTGACGCAGATAGCACTGTAGCAGCCAGACATGCTAATGCGAATGTTTCTGCTCTTACTTCAGGTAACAGGAAGGACAAGACTACAACAAAAAAAGAGTGCCCAGAATAAAGAGAAGACAGAAGACATGGCGAAAGAACGTCCGGAACAGTTTGGTTGTGGGTATTGGTGTTGGAGCATTTTTGGATATTTAAAGTTGGACAAAGAAACCTTGCACATTCACATCTATCCCAAAAAAAAAAAAAAGAAAAGTAGCATGCATTGCAAATTACTGTATATCGCGCACATGTCCCGACAAAGTTGGGGAATACCACCACTATGTTTTACCACCTCGACCAGCAGATGCCATTTAGAAAGAAACCAGGAACGTTTTGGCCTCATGGTAGTTTTGATGACTGTACAGCTCCTAAATCATGATTTGTGAAACCTTAACGTTATATATGTTTTAAAAACAACAAGGATAATGATCTGAGCGGAGACCCTTATGCTTTCATTAAATAATCACCTTTGTTCTCATCACAGTTAAAAATACAAGATTTCTTTAATCCTCATTGCTACAATTAATAATGAATCAAAGTCAATGTCAGCTAAAGATTATGAGGAAATCACCTCAAACTGCTACTGATATAATCAAAGTGGAAGTTGCTATTTATCAGCCCAAAACACCCACTGATGAATTATAAATGTAAGTTTAAAAAAAATCTCTTCTACAAAGTTAAATCAAAGGGTGAAATAAAGTAATAAATACAGTTGTAAAGGTTATTTGGACGTCAATAGACTCAGAAACTTTGTGTGAAAGATCTTCAACTTAGTCTGACTTAGGGGAGAAGGAAAGGGGCTTTAAGTTCATTCTTCCAAAGACATTGGTTTTATCCAATTGCAGAATAATAAAGTCAGACCAATTTTTTTGCTAACAGTGGAATACTGAAGATGACATTCTGCATGTGGCCCGAGGAGAGAATAATAAAAGTGAAATTCTATTTCTGAACAATATGGTGCAGAGAAAAACTTTGGGATTTTTTTCCCCCCCAAAGTTTTTTTTTTCTCAGTTGAATTTGGAGAGAACTAAACATACAAACTTACTTTTCAGCTGCATTCGATAAATTCTTTTAGTGATAAACTTGCACCTTTTTTTCCTGAGTCTTTTTTGTGGCTTTTACATTTCTGTGTGTGTGATTAATTACAATATAAAGAAATAGCTTTGTCAAGTCAAAAGGTTTGAAATTCTAAGAGGCTGGCATCTGAAATGTTCCGCCTTGACAAATATTTTGAATTCTTGTCCTTTTTGTTCCCCCAAAATGTGCAAATGAAAAGCGACGTGCTATAAGGACGTAGACAGCATTTTACAAGGCCAATGTCACTGATTAAAAATTAGTCAGACAAAAAATGATTTTGTCAGTCCCATTAGACACGGTGTGGTAGGACAGCTCTCGGTATCGCCAAGGTTACGTTTTTATGAAAATGCACAAGAAGCCAAAGTTGGCAAGTCCTTGAAGTCGGTTCTTAATAAGTTATAAAATAAATGAATAAATATACGGCCGATACCCTTGCCTTTTATCCCAGCTCCACAGCCACTAATAATATGATTCTCCACCTTTCACTCCCCGAGACGTCCTGGAAAAATGTGAGCGCAATGTTAAGAGTCATGTGACGGGTAATATGTAAGCAAAGGCAGAAAGGATAAGGTGACACATAAAGACACGAGGGGAGAGAGAGGGAAACCCAGGGACACAGACTTCGCCCGGAACATGATTTGTATGCGCCGCTGCTGAGGCGGACATCGGTTGGCCTCGGCAGCAATTTCTCACACGTGTCAACAATAACGGGCAAACAGGCTGAATCCAAACCCACGACGTCGGATGATCAAAGGATCAAAGGATGAGTAAAGGAGCAGGAGGTGTGGTCACATAAGATGTGAAGCCATAACGAACTTTAGCTCAAAAGACGAAGAAGAGACAAAAAGGTGTTGAGGTGATTCAAGGGGTCGAAAATATGAGCTAAAACTAAATTTGTGGGGGCGCTGCGCCCAGAACCACTGATGGAAACGACATGAAAACCTAATGTCAAATTTTTACTTTTGTCTTTAGCAAAAGACCACAAGCCATTTCTCCCGCTAGCGTTAGACTTACAGGTTGTTTTTTTTATTTACCCAGAATGCCCTGCACTATTGTCCACTTCCTGCTTTTGAAGCGGCTTACGGTCCGCTCAGCATTCTCATACGCATTCGAACTGCACCAGGTTTCACTTCAACCAAACCGAGACATCTATTCAAACGAACTGGACTTTCTTGGCAAACGAACTGGTGTTTTATTAAAGTGAACTAAACAGGGCTGGTGTGAATGCTCCCTAAAACGACAACAAAAAGGATGATGTAGGAAAACGACATTGCCTTTAGTTACCCCAGTCATCGGTCGAGCTTTGGAAAAGGTTTTTCACCCACCAAACCTGAAACACTCAGGCAGCTCCCTGAGTGTTTCAGGTTAAGGTTAGGTTAACCTTAACCCTGCTAGGTTGACATGTTCTTAAAACACCTCTACAGTTCTTATCCAGAGCAAGGAAGGACCATGCATGTTCTGGCTCATTTTTCAATTTATTCGCCAAGTACAAAGGCAAATTTAAAAGAAATTTCTAGAGATTGTACCTTCTGTAATGACAGCTCTGCTCAACCATCTGGGAGTGAACAATGTCAGTGTGCCCCGGCCATTTGGTAACAGTGTGTTCCTTTTGTTCTCTGAGGAAGTGTGAGAGCGAACATGTTAAAAAAAAATTCCCAGGAAGGAAATTCAGACTATTCACACCATGTAAACAACCTAACTTAGGAAAATGAAAACTTATAGCAAGAGGAGCTGCAAAAAAAGAAATGATGACTCTGATTTCCCCGAGTTAAAAAGAATGATGTTGCTTAGAAACGACTGCAATAAAATCTGACATTCCCAACATAACAACATAATACGGAGATGAATTCATATACTTGGTCTTTCTGCTCATTTAAGCTGCTTAATTCCTGCACTTCTACAAGGAAACTCTTACGAATGCATAGTGCTGTGAAAAAGCATTTGCTCCCTTTCAGAATTCAACTGCGTTAGTATTTCTTTCACATTTACATGTTCAGGTGATCATAAAAAATTTACATGAGAAAACAGAACTTCAGAAAATACTAAATGCATTTTTCCAATTATGATTTATTACACCATAGAAAAGGCCATGTATACCAATGTGGCTCGGTATGAACTGTCATTACACACATTGATGGGAAAAGCTGAGTTCATTTTCACTCGCCGTGGTCAGGCCCCATTAATGCCCGACAGCGGGACCCCCAGAAAGCTTTTACACACCAGGCCAAGAAAAACTCAAACAGGACAATGGCAATTCAAATTTTTGGATGGTATACCAGTATATACAGTACATACACATTCTGGGCAATATGGTTGAAAAACGCATCACAGTACAAGCATTTCATATTGGTCAATAGATAGTTGAGCATTTTTTAATGGGGCGGTAGGCCGTGGTCACCTGGGCTCTCCCTCGGGGCAGCACTGCTGACTGACCAGTGTGAAGAAATACATCACTATGGGTCATCCAGCCTGACAAGAACTATGCTAAGTAAGCTTAAAAAGAAACAGAATGCGCCAATCTTCAGAATTTCAAGAAATTTAAAAAAAAAAAAAGTTATTAATGCGTTCACTTCAAACGCATTATATGCGCGTCAAAAACACGTCTGCCGCTTCAAGTTTGACGCGTGTGCACTTTGAATGCAGACTCTTGACATTTTGCTCTTCATCTAGTGTTTCACACGTCTGGTTTACATTCAAAGTCTACGTGGAGGCGCATCGAGGGCTCGTCAGACTCGTTGAAATTGCTCTAGCCGTTGTTTTCCATTGACAGCCTATTTGTCGGACGGGTTGGACGCTCTTGATGCGTCTAACCCTCCAAACAGTTCGAATCATGCCACGCTAGATGTGTGAAACGCACCGTGACGCGCCTCCACAGAGACTTTGAACGTAGACCAGTCGCGCCTGACGCTCAAAACGAGTTTGCCGTGAATGCACCGTAAGGTCTGTGAGTTTAGAAGGAAATCAGTTCTCAAACAGACATTATGATGGGCAGTCGAGACTTTTGAGAATATATGTTGTGCGTTGACGAGTCAAAAGTGGATTTAAACCAACATGGCATGTAATACAACCTCGTCTGGTTCTACTTTGCTGCTTCAGAAACCGGACAACTGTTGACCATGCCCACGTCTGAGGAACTACATCAGGGTTTTAGGAGTGGCTAGTTAAAGTAAGGCATTCCATCCAAATGAGATGCTGCATTGTGATCGTCCAAATGCCCAAAAACTCTCCAGTGATGCTGAATTCAAAAGAATTCTGCAAAGATGAGGCCAAACATCTCCTACAGCAATAAAAAGGAATCGTCAGCAGTTACAGAAAACACTAGACGGCAAATGTTCAGGCATTAAATCCTGATCAGTCCAACTGACAGCAGAGCTGACAGAAGAAAAACCGCTAAGGCTCATACTCTCTACATAAAAATCGTACATTTTGGAATCCAGCTGATGATAAATTACTGACTAGTCTGAAAAGCCGACTTCCTCAAGACCTTTAGACGCGTTTCTTTGGATTATTTAGATCCATTCAGAGCTGGATCCCTCAGAACAAAGCTGTCCATCTTTTGTGTTCCAATCCAATATTTTGTGCTTTTGTTGTTTCCAGTTAGTTCCCTACTGAAAACCCCCAACACATCAGACCTTTGCTTTAAACCCAGTTAACCACACGGCAACACATTTTGCTCTCAAATTCCTTCAGAAGCTTCGCCACTTCTTTGATACTTCCAAAGCCTCCTATAGCGGAGGAAGCAAAGCAGCCCCACAGCAACCTCCACTACATTTTACTCAAGGTAAGATTTTGTTTTCCCTTCTCATTTCATTTAGTTGCCTATAAACAGACTGATGCACTGAATCGCCCCAAATCTTGTCTACCTGCCCTTACATTTGTTCTCATAATCGAATTTTACACACGTCATGTTTTTTTTTTATTTATCTCTAACAGCAGAGTTCATGTTTAATCTGTGGTTTACTTCCTGTTTACTCTTTTGCTCTTTTGGGGAGTGACTGTCCAGAACACCCGTGGAGTTGTCATCTCTGCAGTATCTGACACCTGAGCTTTGCAGCTCCTCCAGAGTCTGCTGAGTCATGTAAAGAGATTGCCGAAAGCTAAAGAGTGACAAGACCTGGTGAAATAAATGAGAAATATTTTTGTTTTGTCTGAAATTTTTTAAAAAATTTTTAAGATTTTGTCACGCTAAAAGATTGTTTTCCAAATAACACCTTTGCATCTGGAGAAAATTACATCTGATCACCTAGAAAAAAATAATTCTACAAATAATAATAATAATAATAATAGTAATAATAATATTTTGCTTTTTTTCCCCACCTTCTTTTTTTATGCCTTAAAAACAGTTTGGAAAAAAAATCCTGACATAAAGGATTCCCGCATGAGAGGGTTATTATTTTTAACTATTAAATTCCTTTTAAACTCCATTCTTTGGTAAGCTAGCTGTAGCGTCACTTCACGGCAAATAAACGCTCTTTTGCATGCAGTACCTTGCAGACCACTAAGGGGGCGCCAGCGGGTTTGAGAACGACTGCTCTAAGGTGAAGGTGTCTGTTGCCAAATGGAATATACTAATTCTTCATATTAGGAGGCATTTCTCCTGCTTGCTCCTGGGTAACCTTCTGGTCCCGACAGATTCCATCGCCGCCTGACCTGCATTAAATAAATAGCTAAACACATTCAGGTAGGAGCCCGTCCAGGTATTTTGCCTCCGGGCCTACCACAAGCAGAAATTGGCCGTGAACGCAGTTTTTCCTTTCCGCCCTCTGGACTCCACACTTCCTGTAATAATGCAGCTCCTCTGTCTGTGGAAATGCCACTAATTTTAGGCTTCAGAGCTATAGCATAATTTCCTGTCAACGCTCTTTTTTTTTTTTTTTCCTCTTCTTGCTTCCTTCTTTAATATGAATGAGCCGGCGGAGCGGAACGTGCCGTTTCCAGTCTCGCTCGAGAAATTTGTTTACGCCGCAAATCAATGGCCACATATCCAAACAGACAGGATCACTAAGTAAATATTTGAGCGCAGAGAAAGACTGTAGGTAGATCCTCAGCTCTGAACACACAATACCTCCCCGCCCCAATAAAAGGAAAAAAACCAGAGGAATAATTAGCTTAGCATGCTGTTTGCCTTTGGATTTATTGCAAGCTCAACAATACCACCTGTCAGATCAGCGGAGAGACGCTTTAAGTCTGTGGCAGCGACTTCAATAAGCGAATCTCAACGTGTCTGTTTCAGACCAGGCTAGATATATTAGTTCTTATTACGTGATTAAAAACCGAGCAAAACATCAACACATACACTCGGCGATGCTGTTTTCTTGAATCGGACAGTTCAACAACTTTCATTAAAATCTTCATATAAGAGCCGAGAGTTGAGGGTTTGAGTGATCTTTTTTTTTCCTTTTTTTTTTTTCTGCTGATTGTTACTTTTCGGGATCAAAGGCCCTCCATGTGATTGGTGCTAAGTGTAGCGGGTTTGAGAGAGCGACGCAGCGTGTGGTGAATGGGCTCAAAAATATTCACAGGCTCCTAGATTGGCTCCTACTGTGAGTAAGCTCACAGGGGCAAACGCCTCGGATTGATTACAATTGTTAATCAAGAATCAGTTCCATACACTCAAAGGAAGAAAGAAAGAAAAAAAAAAGGAGCGCCTTGTCTCAGACCCAATGCTCCATCCACAGCAAAAGAAAAAAAAAAGGAAAACACATTTCTCCTTTTTGGTAACTATTTGTAATCTGTCCTGGAGCTACTATATTATTATATACTATTCTGAAAGCAGAACTTTAGAAATTTTTGATTTTACTTCTTGCCTTTTTTTTCATGATTTCAAACTCAGGTCATTCTGTCTCCAACCTACAGTCTGCAAATGTTCACATCAACAGTGTTTATCATGAAGTTAAAGCTCAGGTTTGGCTGCACTCATAATTGTATACATTTTTATATACGATAAAAAAAGTATATACTTTTATACAAAAAGTATATGAAAGTATATGCTTTTAGAAAAGTGCACTTATGAACACTTTCCTAGGAACATTAGGAAAGTGTTTATTCCTAGTGTTTCTAGTGTTCCTATTTTTTAGGAACACTAGAAAATATAACTAAAATATAGTTGATTGGCTATTTGTTTGTCACAAATAGCCAATCAACTAATCACATGGCAGCAAGTGAATACATTAAGACACTTGGAGGTGTCAGAGAGTCGGTGCCGAGGAAAGGCTGGTCTGAATATTTCAGATTGTTCACCAAGATTTTCAGACATGGCCATCTGTCGAGTTGGACGATTAAAAAAAAACAGAGTAAATATCCAGTGAGTGGCAGTTGTGTTGACAGAACGTGTCGCTAAGGTCGCAGGTCAAAGCACACCATCTCTGGGATGCATCAAAACGTAACGTGGATGGGCTGCAGCAGCAGGAGAAAATGTGGGATTTTCACTCCCATTGCATAAAACGGGGAACTGAAGCAAAGTGTCACTGGTTCAATAAAATTGTACAGCAAAATTGGAAAATATGGCTAAGGAAAAGCTAATTGTCTAGGCCTGAAAAACATGTTTGGTCATGTTTCATGCTAATATAAGTTCTGCGCTGGAGCTTATTAGAAATGCTTCACCAAGGCTAGACTCACAATTACCACAATAAAACACCCGTCTTCAAAAAGTGTCTGAAGGCAGAGAAAATACCTGTAACCTTTTCACACTGTTTAGCATTAGCTGAAACAGGAAGATGCATAAAGACGAAGCCATCCTTCAAAATCCGACAAAACTTCAGTGCAGCTAATTGGCTCATTTTCAGTACAGAAAATCTTCAGCTGTTATTTAGCATTACAACACAAGGACTGACTTGTGCACAACTTGCTTCAATAAACAAAACTTGAGTGGCTGACCTTTATTTAATTAGCACCTGACAGTAAGTGGCTCATCCTGAGCCCTCATGAATGTTTAATCAACACACCGACTCCCCTTCTGCTTCACAACAGCCCACTTCCTTCCTTCTCAGCACACCGAGCGTACACACCAGATGCAAATCTCTTCAACACCGTCGCCTTGGAGGAGTACCCTAACTACACCGTGCTCTTTGCATTGTCAAGCAGGTTTGGACAACTGGAGATACAGTAACAAGCGCTGTATGCCACCGGCGGAGCCTCGCAGATACAATTACCAAAGTGCTAGCAAGTCTCCTCCGAGTTGTTAGTCGGAGAGTCAGCCGAGACATCTGGCTGCTGCACCCACATGTGAGACATGCATAAACATGATGCTCACATGGGAGCCAAACAACATGCGATGGTGGGGGGAAAACAACAGCAATTTAGAAGCAGACCCACAACAGTGATTCTGTTGCTCCCTTCTATGTTTTGGAGAGGTTGCATCTATATATTATATATATAATCTGTTCTGAAAAACACTGTTCTGAATTTTAAGAAAATAGCCAGAGGTACGTGTCATTTTGAGCGACTGTAAAACTTTAACAAAAACTGGAAGTATATATATATTTTTTATAAATGTGAACTAAGAAGGCAGGAAAGAAATCCAGGCTACTGATCTCAAGACTGCCAGAAAGAACTAATGCTATAGCCAGCAGCGTTAGTGGCAAAAGACTTCTAGGTTTGATTCGAAGGTAAGAATTTTAGGGTTATGTGTTGTCTTTTTATCACCCCTCTTTGGTTCCACATTGATTCCTAAGCATTTCAGTCCAGCCTGATGGAGTTTTTCCCAGAGAAATACAATCGAGATTGAGTTGAATACTACAAATCAGAGACAGAGGGAGCATTCCACCTGCTACTAACCCAACCTTACATGTTTGGGTGAGGATATGAATGACTAGCCCAGACTTTGAACTTCCCAAACCATTAACCCTGCGGTTGTTGATTAGTCCTTAAGATGCTATTCCTGACAATATTAATAGCATATTATGATATTTGAAAAATATGAAAAGATAAGAAAGTCTCTACCAGTCAGGAAAGGGTTACAAAAACATTTCCAGTCTACTGCAGTGGTTGAGCTGATGTATTTTGGAGTTTGCGACGTTTGGACTTCGCTCATGAAGTGACGTAGATCACGGGCCAGTCAGCGATTGCAGTCTGCTGTCAATCAAATCGCTTGCGCACAATGCCTGGCCTGGCCTGGCTTATGCTACTCCTGAAGTGGTTACAAAAAACTGTGGGGGTACTGCACAGGAAGTGCTAACGGCTGGGGCAGAACCGATTCAAGCAGCTCTGGTGGAGAAGGGGATTTATTGAACTGAGTAACATCCTGATACCAGAGGAAACCTTCAACGGTCTAAAGGAGTCCATGTCTTCATGGGAAGGGGTTCAACATACTGGTAGGCAGGTGGTTATGTAGTTATGCCTAATAAATGTAGACTTGGTTGCTTTTAAAGTGTAACTATCTCGGCTGTGAAAACAAAATTTAGAAAAATTCCAGAAGAGCGGGCGGAGCCAAGAGACACTGAGGCACCGCCTGGATGAGACGGTGTTCTGACCTCTGCATGACGTACAGCCATACCGTTTTAAACATTAGGGAAATTCAACTGCTTCGCCACCGTTTGACCAAAATAATGTAAACACATTCACATTTACACCAAAATGTCAGAATTTGCAGAGAAACATAAAGATAGAACTTGAACTAAACTATTTAGGCAGTTTATCAGCAAAAACAATAAAAGTTGATTTGGGGGTTAGTTCCACTTTAAGAATGAACTGGTCTAGGACTTGATATCAGCTGATGTTATTCCAAAATGAAATGATAAACCTTACAATGTAATATGTATTTGAACAAATTATATTAAGAGGCTAGATTTAGTGAGTGGGTCTTTATATATTATAGATATCAATTAAAATCCAATACAGCTGTAAAATATTTTGAGTGACTCCTGTGCCTTTATTTTCCTCTTGCTTCATGCGCGTACACACTTTGTTGCCACTTTATGCATAACATGTCGAACGGAGACACACCGGGTTCCATCAGGGAACAAATTACCCATGTGGGGGTAAAAAGGAACCAACCAAGAAATGAATTTTTCATTGTTTGTGAAGTCATTAAATGACTCTAATTCCTAATGATTCTCGATGCTCTCTCAGCGGTCCAACGGCAGGTGTCTGCATCCCGGCAGTGCCATATGCTCCTCCTGGCACATGGCTTCGCCTCCTCCACACTCTCTCCACACGCACCCATAAACAAACCCAAAACCGGTCAAGGTCTCAGATGAGAAGGAACACGGGGGAGAGGGGGAGGCTGCAAGGGATATTCACACGCACACACACATACATCTGATCCTCTACACAAGTGTAGCCATGCAGGATTAGTTTTACTGTAGGCACGCCAAGGAGACGACATAAAGTCTGAGAACAGGCTTTTATAAAGGCGCAGGTGGGCCTTGGAGTGTCCGAACGTCATTCAAAGATGGATCGGGTCGCGGGGGTGATTGAACTGTTCCCTCAGGTGGGCGGGAGGGACAGTGATGGAGAGAAAAGAAGAAAAGCGATTGGAGCGTTCTGTGGTGCAGCGTAGCGGGCTCCCACAGTGGGAGTGAGTAGTGGGGGTTCTGGTGGCCAGGCTGGGGAAGGACACCACCAAAACCTCAGACTGGAATTGAGTTTAGGGAGCGAGTGCGGAGACGGTGTCGGCAGGCGGGGTGTTGGATGTGCGGAACAGTGATGCCTGCTTACTTTTAATAGCATCTGGGAGAGGAGTTTATTTTTGCTGTATTTTAAAAGGACCCAACATGCTTTATCTGATTTCCCTGAAAGCCCCGCAGCAAGCCTTAGTCTTTATTTGCATAATTGCAATGAACAATTTAAATCTTTCTATTTGATCATGCACTCGCTATATAAATATGGGCAAACCGTAATATTGCTGTACTTCTTCCAAGCATAGCATGAATAAAATAACCTACGATTTTTCATACTCAATTAATGTTTTTTTTTTTTAGAATTATTTTATCTGATATGCCATCACAAATTAGTTATAGCTGTTAAAGGAGCAGGATTATGTGTTTTCCATTCACATAGAATGATTTTATAGCACAATAAAGTATCAATGTTACCTTCGGTTATTATAAAAACACTGTATTTATCAAATATGACTTAAAAGAAATTTGACTTCGAATTTTAATGCCTTGAAATTGGGCCTCTGTCTCTTTAATAAAGAGACACAGAGAAGTAGCTGATGCACAGTTCTAACAGTTATTTGCTAATTGCTGCTGGCTAGTCTGAAGGAGCTGAGAGGGGAAGGGCTGCTTTGTGAAGTGGAAGCTTGGAAAGTGCAGCTCAGAGGAAGAGCTTCATCCTCAAAGGCGGAGCTAGATCCACCCAGGCGTTGGGCACAGCTGAATGGTTGCCATGGGAGAATAAAAAGATTTCTCAAACATGCATAAAAGAATCCAGGCAACATTCCAGGTATGTTTTTATGATGAAACACATGGCATGAAATAAAGCTCAAAAAAGTCAATTTTACATAATACAGCCCCATTAATTTTTAACATATTTAGGTGTTAAATGAAAAGCTGTTTAAATGACACCTGAAGTATTTAGTTGTGTTTGGTCCCAAAGACACTTTATGGTTTAAAGTCAGTGTTACTGGATGCCTTTGGAGGAATTTCAGCCATTCAGGTCGATGATGTGAAATACTGTATGTTACACCTAAGAAATAGACACTCCCACATCAACTTCCTATCCATTTAATACTGCAGCATACACAATGCTGGCACAAAATTCTGCCACACGTTGGCCGAAAATCTTGCATCATTTACATCACACATATCCAGAAACGACGCAACTGTGGACTAAGTGTCACATCAATGACCTAAAAATGAACTAACTGACTCTCACACTGTGCTATGTAGACACTTAGGTCCATTGATCCTTTATTATGAACAAATTTATGTAGCAAAATGGTGACATCATGGAGAAGTGACGTACCCATTCATAATCTAACTGGACACTGACGTTCAGCCGTTGGTCTCGTGTTTACGCAAACTGTGCTGCGCGGGAGCAACACAAATATCCCTCTTGGACATGATTAGACTTGATTTACAACATTTCTGTCTTTTTCTTACATCTAGTCTCACGTAATGTGCGTTTCACAGCACCAGGAAGCAAGACAGGAAAGGACGCGAGAGTAGCGCTAAAGGCTTGAAATGACTTGAGAAGATGTATTAAAAATTCAGTGACATGATTGTACTTTTCACCATTTGTTGCAATATTCAGAGTCACCTGAAGCTAGATCTCATATTACAGACTAAGCTTGAATTGGTAATTCAAGTAGAACCATTTAAGAGATTTTTGTGGCCGCTTTGGGCCAGATTTAGAATCTTTAAAAAACAGGATTCTGATGAAGGTTCTCAATACAAACTTTTGGATGGAAGAGTGTCCGATGTGCGCACCCGCTGACTGACGGACGGAGAAATCGAGAGAACAAAACAGACAAATCAAGCAAGAGTACACATCACAGATAGAAAAATGAGACGACAAAAGAGGGAAAACATCCATAAAGTTGTTCTCAAACTCTTTATTGAGGTTGTATTAGTGCAATCTATCAATGATGTACTGGAAAATCTATAACCCTACAGTGGAATTTTACCCCTGTGTGCTGTTCCCTTTTATGAAGTGCAATCTCATAGCAGGGCCGCATGCCTCCGCGGAGCTCATTTTTCAAGCAGTGTGATGTGGAATGGTCATGTCACAAACATAGAGGCGTTGACTGGAGGGCGGTGGCGACGGCGGTGGGGAGCGGTGGCATTCTTATTCCATTTATCCATCAGCCTGCCATCTGACACAGTTGAATTGCCCCTGCACCGTTAAATAAGAATCTGTACCGTCACAAAGTCAATTTGTGATTGATTGGGTGCATCTGCTTGGAGGCAAAGCTTGTTTATCAGACACATTTACAGTGGGGGGGGAGGGAATCCAGATTTAGGGTTGGAGTTGCAGCGGAGGCTTTGGTGGCTCACGCTCAGTGAACACGTGATTGTACAACTTCTTTTAAAAATGCTCCAAAAGTTCCAAAACACTCCCACCCGTCATCCACCGAACGCTGGAACCGACAACCGCTACGCAAATGCTACGCTAGCTCTGACTTTTTCTGGTGTTGATACTTTATTTTAGTCACTGTCATCTCAAAGAGACTTACAGTATGTTGGGGGTGAACTTGTGTAAAATCAGAAGACTGAACTTCTCTTGCTCATAATTAATTCCATAGATTAAGAACTGCAGTGCTGACAAGGCAAGACATAAAATAAAAATGTTTGCTGTCTGTTTAAAAAAATCTCATAAAAGTCTATAACTACCTATTTGTAAGATATGTGAGAAACAAGATGAAAAGAATGTGTGGAAGTCTAAGAAAGTGTGATCGGTTTGAAGAATCCAATAGAAAGTCTCAGATGACTTTTGTTACAAACAAGCCCATGTCGCCAATCGTTGGATCTGGAGAAAGCAACGCCAATCGAGAGACTCCCTCCAGATCTCTGGACGCAGCATCTTATACAGACCTCTGAACACCCAAACATGCTTTAGCACATTTTGGTTTCATAGAATTTCATTGCCTTTCGACCCTTTGCTCTCCCCAGGCAAACCTTCCCTTCTGGGATTCCTGGTCTCATGACCTCTGGCTCGCCACATGATGCTGGAATCAATACCTTCATTCATCCGGCCATTCCCCAGTGATTGATCTGTGTGGGATGTGTGCTCCAGCTTCAACGGGAGGCTGCAGTGTGCCGTCAGACACTACAACGAAATAAATCGAAATATCAATTTGAGTCGACTAGTTTGTAAATTGTGTTGCTTTTAACAACAGAAGGCATTTTCACATGGGGTGCAGTCTAGATTTTGCTGAGCTAACATCTGCAATCTGACTGCAGACAATGATCAGCTTTTTGAACAAACTGAAGAATGTCAGGAAAGGGGGAGGAAAAACAAACAGAGCCACTTGTAAATGTTGTCCACCGCCAGGATTAATGACATGCAAAGTGAGTGGGACAACATCTAGTTTTACTACATCTACAGCAGCAGTTTCAACACCAAGCAGCTAAATAATAGCAATAATGAGAAGGAAAAACCTGATTTGATGCTAAACCTGCTGTAGCAGGGAGTGAAATTAATCTGAGGGGCACTCTTAATAGACGGTAAATTGCGAAAATAACTTGCTAGATATTGAAAGTTATGGTTGTAATGGTTAAATGGGCAAATATATACATTTGCTCACAGGACATTTAAAGAACTTTGTACAAGTAAAATAAGCAAAAATATCCAGGAGGAAAGAAACAGAGAGTTAACCAGCAGCTATGAAGATGAACAATAAGTCTCATTTAATCAAGCTTAGCTTTGATGTTTTATGGTGATTTTTGTACGACAAATATTTCAGGACATTGCTTTTTTTGTACAAGCTTTCGGTTTTGGCCTCAGTTTTTATCTCAAAAGAGGCAGCACTGACTCTCTTATTGGGTTGGAGCCCACTAAGTGTTAGTTTACTGACTGTAGAAAATCAGTTTTGTGCCTTAGAATCAGCTCTAGAAATAGCCTGCGTTTTGCACTGGAATCATGCAAAATGTTAAAGTTTTGTGGCAAAACCTTAACTTTTATGAAACTCAAAATACTCAAACACACATCTCTCTGTGTGAGGGACAAAGTTTTAAGATAGTGTGACTATATCAATAGTACTGCATTGTTAATCTTGCAGAGATAATTGATTCCATAGTCATGACAAGTACACTTCACTATACACTTGAAAGCTAACTTTTGAAATTCATGCCAAGCACTCAGCATGGATTCACATGGTCCAGTGGGATAGACATGAACCCTTTAGAGTTGTATTTCTATAATCCACAGCAAATGATAAGTTACAGCTGCCATTATTGGTGTCACAACTTTATATCAGGTACTATCCTCTCGAAGTGACTTATGTTGGATGCGCTCTGGTTTACTACTGATCTTAAATCAGAAGACTGAGGAGAAACCTTATCGCAATAGTCATTAGATTAGGAACTGCAGCGGAGTTGTAGCAAGCCATAAAATCAGTCACACCAAATTGGACTCGCTCACATCTTGTTTTTTGTTGTTTTGCAAAAACATAAAAGATGGGTTTGAACATTAAAAAAAACCAAAAGTGGGAACATAAAAAAACACCATCAAGAAAGAAAAACTAATTTAACAACTACTGTGACAAATTTTCACAGCTTTACTACAGATTTTTTTTGTTGTCATTGTTAAATTAAACCACTTCCGGTGTTTAGCCAGTAGCAGAGCTCAGGCACACCTTGCCAATTTAAACCATCGATTGAGAGAAATGTTTCAGGTCAATTAATCTTGCGTTAGAAAATTCAAGCCAATACTTGGCCCTGTTTTTCTGATTGAATTGTGCACCCCATCCACCACCAGAACCACTTTGGAGGACGACAACATAAGACTCATGAAGCTTATCCATATCCCTGGAGGGGAGAAAAAAAAGAACGTCAGAAGTAAGGGAGTACTGAAAAGAGAGACGGCGATTGTTTTCCCAGTTGTCTTTGCCAGTATATCCATGGCTTCTACTGGTTCAAGTGGAAGAAGCACGCCTAGTACCGGCTCATAGACAATCGTATGTACAAAGCTGGAAACAGCTAGCTTAGGAACCGACCCAAACTGTGTTTGTTGATTTGATCAAATTGCGACTTTGCCTGAAGCCATGGCACATGATTTATGCCACTATGTCATAAACACGTACAACAACATAAGACTCATGAAGTATAATGCAGCCGCTTATTAGTTTCTTTCGTACATTGTAGGCTACTTGATGGTGGGCCATTTTCTCCATGGCTACTAATGTTTAGCACTTTTCCATAATGCAATATTAGAAGGCATCTTATAAAGCTTACTTACTTATTAAGTATATTAATGTTATTTTGCCTACCTTGTAAAAAGCGTTTGCTAAAAATCTTTGAATACACCGACTGATGATTGCTGTACATCACCGACATCTTTCCTCATTTAAAGGTTTATAATAAAACAACAAGTTTGGTTTGCATCCTTGTCTGTTTGTGCAGACAACTACGCAGCACCCTGGGACCATTTTCACTAAATAAAAGCGATATTAAGTGACCAACTGTTTCATGACAACTTGTACAGGTGTTAATGTGTACACAGGTTGTTTTGACGTCAGTCATAGTGGAGTGAACCCCTTCCTTTAAAGGGTCAATGGGCCCTAGGGGTATTGCTCAGATTGAACATATTTTGTACATCCATTTGGGGTATATCAAAGTTCTACATACCACTAAGCAAGTAACGTTTTTACAGATACAAATTGTATTGAGTTGGCCCTAATGAAACGGCAAAGGTCCACACGTGAATATGTCAGCAGGGTTGATAGTTTTATGCAAAAATAAGTAAAATGCAACAAAGTTTTCCTACAGGAAAAACTGAAAATCATTGGTTCTCACCTTCTTTTTAAATCTGTCAACTGAATAATCGATGGCCGAAAAGGACAGACAGACATGTGCATATTTTAAAATCATTTTTCTGCCAGGCAATTTCAACACTGCAAGGCAGTGGCCAATACGATTGCGTTAGGTTTTCCCAACTGATCCGAACTTCAATGCAACGCTAATCCCTCCCAGGCTGCGGCTTCATATTAATGAGGAGATCCAGAGAACGAAATCCACTTTATCAGTGACTTCCTGCAGCGAGAGAGAATAAGCATATTAGCAAAATTAATCCTTTAACCTGGTTGAAGAAACAGATGGGCGGAGTCTCTGAGGAAGTAAATCGGGTTCATATCAGTGTTGGAAAAGCAAAAGTACATCAGAGTGATGATAAACCAAGAAGTTCTCACTTTCACTCGGTATGCAAAACAGCTAAAAGCTCTTAACAACAAATCTCACTTCAGAGGAAGTTCCCGTTCCTCTCCTGCCACATCTCCTCTTCCATGTCATGTACATCGCTCCAAATCCAAAGTCTCGTTGTGCGCCCTGTAAACCCCAGTTTTTCTTAACGGGGGACGTGCCGACTCTGAAGCCCACACCCGTACGAGACAAAAAGAGCTTTCTGAAGAAATTATGGCTGTTTATAAGGAGTCTGACGTGAGGAGCTGACAGGCTCTGCCTTTAAGTTGATTTGCAGGAGTGTCAGAAAAGAGTGGCGTGAGTCGGGAATTGTCAGAAATCAATTCTGTGGGTTTCCTCCCGAGGAGCGCTCCAGTCATCGTCAACAATAGGCAAGATGAATAAACCAAATCTCCCGGAGAGCATGTAATAATCCCCGACATAATGGCAATGCCATATAGCATAATTCAATCCGAGTCTGAAAACGCCGACTGTTGATCAGAGTTAAATTGAATCCTTTGGGACATATGCTTCAGCAGAATTCAAGCGACTCTTCCCCACCTGATACCAGGTGCACTTCTCGTCGTCATGGTGTCGCCCGACCCCAATCCCGACTCGTCAGTCGAGGAGCCGTTAGAAACCACACCAGGATGAACAGCTGATGGATCACACAGTCTGTTTCGTCTTCCCCCCTCCAACCCCCCGCTTTACATTTTTCTCCAGACTCATTACGGCGACGGCTCCCAGCTCCTGGTTGGCATTACTACTTGTTTGCCTCGTGAACGCTTCGGCGCGGCACCTCTGTGTCAACAAGCTCAGCAGCTAAACACTTCAAACAATGCAAGTTTAATGAGCAACAAAGCAACAGCGTACCTGAGGGTATGGCACTAGTTTTTGTTGTTTTTTTCCCCCCCTCTGTTCGTCTCAACTGGCACGCTAACACTGTTGTCTGGGAGTTGATCCTCCACTCGAGCTGCTGTAATGTCACGTTGGATGCCTTGGCTGTTTTTTTTTTGCCTGAGCGATTATTTCAGAATCTATTGGCAGGGAGCCTGCTGAGATTTCAATGGCATGCCACACCGCCAGGATATTGGGCAAAAAAAAAAAAAAAAAACAGCAGCAAAAAAAACAACAAAAAACAAAAAGGCTCCCTTGTTAATTTAATTACCAGTTGTTGTTCAGCCGCTTCTTTCACACAGAGGAAGTGTCACACTAATGCACGGAGGATTTGCAGCAAACATGAAACAGTGTTTAATTACAATTACATTAACTCTATAATTGCATAGTAATTATGCTGTGCCGAGAAACTTTTTGAACCTCCGGCCGTTTCTCTTCAAGTCCTGACTGAATTTCCCGGCTCTGCTTGTCAGGCTGGCATTACTCAGAATTTAGCAGAGATGTCAGAGAAATTATACGCTGACCGCCCCTAACCGAACCCAATGCCAACATTGTGCTGCTTTTTTTTTTCCCTGTTTTTTTCTTGCTGCCAAAACAGCTCTGACCAGCACAGCGAACAAAATGGGCTCCGTTACTTTATTTAGCAGAACAGTCCGCTAATGCCCGAGGTCAGAAGAGGATGCAGAAAGCCCAAGCTCACACCTCAGAAAAGGTTGATGGAAACAACAACTTCTTTAATGTCGCGACAAAGTTTTTACGATCGCTTGAGGTGGGTTTTGTCTTTCCCAAAAAAGTCTTAAAGCACACAAGGGGAGAAGGAAACGCAAACACTGAATACGTTCTGACAAAGGGAACTTTACTATCCACTAGTGGGTGGCCAGAAATGTCAAAAGTCCAGTGGAGGGGGGAGCCGTCTCGATTTTCTGTGACGTGTGGTCCGAGCTAGTTTGTAACCTGTTACAAAAATACGCAGCATCATCTGAAAAAATCACGCTCTGTGCATCCTGCTTGATTCACTTCAAGCCAGGACATGCGTTGCAATAACACAAAGTAAATGTATCAAATCATACGGCTCGGTCTCAATCTACAGTTTACTGGTGTTTCGAGTTTCCATGATGACATAATAAGCCACAAATATATGCACTGCTATTTGCATACCGGATGGAGTATGTTATGGTAGGTCAAGATCTTATGTTAGCATTTTAGCTAAATTTGGCAAGTTAGCCAATTTTGACACAAAAGCTAAGCTTAACATACCTTAGCTTTCCGGTAGCCAACGTGCTCATGATATTCTACATGCTATTGATAGTATTTGAGTTAGCATTAGCTTTTTAGCTCAGTTTAACTTATGGTACATGAAGTCAATGTTAGTCAACATGATATGCTAACAGTACCTTAATGGCTAAACTTATAGCATTAAAGCTCATTCTGATATAAAAGCTAAATATTAGCATTAACTTACTCTGTACTGAACGGAGTAAGTTAATGTTATGCTAGTGATACCCCACATCCCACTGACAGGGTTTTAGTTAATATTAGCACTTTAGCTAATTTTATAATAAAAGTCAAACTTTATACTTAATAGACTTAAGTCTATGTTAGTCAACATACTAGCGATGCTTCTTGTTTTCTGCTTTGTATGAATGAAATAGGGTTTCAGGGTTAACAGTTCCAGAAGGGAAGCCCAGACTATTCATTCAACTCCATGTTGGGAATTCTAAAGTTTTCCAGGCCAGGAGGGTAACATAGTCATTCCAGGATACTGTGGAGTCATATCCCCGTTGGTTGCATCCTGATCAGATGCCCACATCAACTAACTTCTTAAGGTGCAAAGGGAACTTAGCTCCACTCAGATGATGGCGCTCCCGACACTCCCTCTGAGGCTGAGTCCGGCCATCCAATGGAGAAAAGTTATTTCAGCTACAGGTGATGTTTTGGACTGAGAAGGCAGTGGGAGACCCCTCCATGTGGGCCCCATGACTCCAGGAGTCTCAAACTGACTTATCGTGTTTCTATTTCCACCTCACAGTTTTGTTTTGTTTTGTTCGTGACATTATATCACACTGTATCATCAATTAATGAGTTGTTCAAATTTTACAAAAATGGTAGTTCATGAATTAAAAGAAACCCCTTCACAATCACTGCCTTCATCTTTTTCGAGGAATTTCCCCGTTTTTGCAGCTCTTTGATGTTTGCTACCCAGCTCCACTGACAAAGACTCTTATAAAGGTTTGTTTGGTGCTTGTGTGTTGCTCTGTTGGATCGGCGTTTTGACAGCTTTGCAGATGGGTTGCGAGGGGTGTGTAGAGTGGAAGTGTCTGAAATGATAGAGTCAAATGTACAACATCCTGCCTGCTCCACACCAAGACTTCTTCGCCGAACTGCAGCTTCTCAGCTTGCCTCCAACATTTTTTTTTTTTCCTCCAGGTCCCCTGTGGATACTCATCCGGGGGTGGGCTGGGTAGACTTACTCCCAAACGCTCTGGAAGTCTGCACACTTGAAGTCACAGAGTGAGCCTCTTACCAAAATCATCTCAAGTATAAATCATATTTAGCAGTTGGGATTCTTTTTTTTTTGTTTTTTTTGTTTTGAAAAATACATTTGTAACTGGTTTGTTTATCTCGTTGAGATGTTGTGGAAAAAAAAAAAGCAGAATCAAATATTATTCAGGCTACGACCAAATCTATCTGATATTATGCCGTTTTGATTTTCAAACTTACAGTGCAAAAGTATCGGAATACCTGGAACTTTTTATACTCGGTCACATGACAACCATTACCTTCTGTGTATTCTTGTGACATTTTATGTGATAGCAGAACACAAAACAGCTCATAACTGATGTGAAGGGAGAATAATTCATGGTTATACATTATTCTCTTAAATAATACTAACTGCTGTTATGATCATCTATATCCATTTCTGGCTGAACAGTACTCTGAAGAACAAATTTTAAGTCTTCTTTTTATATAATTTGAAGATTCGAGGTCATTTCGGCCGGTAATTTCAATTAATTCATTGAATTGTTGGAAAATCATAATTTCACTTAATTTCTAAACAATTGAGTGAAATTATGATCACAAAGCCTTATAATGAAACCCTTTCCCATCTCTCAGTTCAGATTTTTTGTGGACTTCAAAAAGATTAAGTTGAAGCAAAATAAAGGTACAATCAGCAATCCCACACACTCGTCCTCCCTCTTGCAGCCTCCACTTACACACACACACACGCCCGCACACACACCCCATCAGCAGCCTTCAGCAGCACTGTAGGCAAAGAATGGCACTCCAGTTGGTGATCAAAGCCGGATATTGGAGCCAGGATGCAGAAGGGCGGCTCCACCTCCTGTACCACACCGCCGCCTCTCCAGTCTCGTGGCTGTGGCTGCTGCTCCAGGTTGTCATCCTCCCCGACTTCACCGTTATTTATCTGTGTCAAACCGGCGCCGCTCACTCCTGCGAGCTCGGCGAATCCTTATTACCGGCGTTGCCTCCTCTGTGCTGTCGAATAAGTAGGTAGCGCAGAGTTCCTGCGTCTCTGATAGATACAGGTAGTGGCGGGGCTCGAAATGACTCCTTGCTGTGTTGTTTCTGCAGCCGTTCTTTTTTGTTGTGGAATTCCAAAGCTTCGGGGGTTTCATCCATTGTAATTGCCTTTGGGCTGAGAAAGGGGTCAGGACTATAGGAGCCAGAGGCAAGCCGCTCGCACGGCTGCAGCTAGGGCTCAATATTTCAGGCTCTGAGCAGACGTCTTCTCCTCCCCTGTGGTCCGAGAGGGGCTGTGACATATTCAGGCAACAACAGCCCCGGCGCCTTTATTACACGCGGTGTACACACACGTGGGGGTGGGTGTGTGTGTGTGTATGTGGCCACACACCTGCACTCTCTTCACAACAGTGCAGAGAGATGCAGGCGTCTCATAAGTTCTCTATCAGGTATCGATCGAGCCTCGGCGGGCCGCCGGGGAACGTTTGTCACTCCGGTTTTCAGAATGTTTCAAAGCAAAAGCTGAGCTGTAAAATTAAAAGCGGTTTTGCTTTTTTTGTTGTTTTTTTTTTTGTAGCACTTTATTTGAAAGGGTGTGCATAAGCCTGCTATGACACTTTAATGCACTTTTAATGCTAGCCTTAGTACAACTTTGCACTAAAAGTGTCATTAGTTACCAAATGACACTTCATGACAACAGTAATAAACATTCGCAAAGACTCCTTCATTTTCATGACGGTTGTTATGGCACGTTTATGACAGTTTCATGTCAGTCTCAAGAGCACACTTTCAAAGAAATTGTTTTTTTTTTTTCCAATTAAATGCAAACAATTTTGATTAATTAATACTCAGACCTTGCAATTAACTGAATTAAAAAAAAAAACTATCATCCAGTCCCGCTCCTAGTATCTCAATAAATCTGCTGGGCAGCTCAGTTGAGGAGGCTCCAACTGGTGTTCAACAAAGGTGAGTACCACAAAAAATATTACCAAAAAAAAAAAAGAAGAAGAAAAAAACATTTTGAAAATGACCATATAAATTTACTATAAAGTAACAAAGTGAATTCAAAAGTGACGACTTGATCTAGTGTTTGATTGGTTTTACTACATCGTCGCGTTCTCATTCCGAATCCAGTCATTGTTGTCGACGTTGTTTGCTTTAGCTCTTAGCATCAATCACAGCCTGTCTCCACCATGTAAACCCCAACAAGCATGTTGCAAATTGCTTCTACATAAAATACAACTGATTTGAATTGAATTAAACACCGTGCAGCCGGAGCTTTCTCTCTGTCTAGTCCTGATATTTTTTTCTATAACTCACTGTAACAAGTCTGACAGACCAGATATTTCAGAATCGATGTTGAAGTCGGTCAAAACCGGCTTCTCCACTCTAGTTTTTATTAACCGATCCCCGACAACCTAAATCAACCTAAATACAAAGTATTTACAATAAGTTGTTTTGTTTTTGTTTTTCTGGCAAAACCCAGCACGGGAAATCCATACTTCATTACCCAGCTGTATTAATTATTTATTTATGTATTTATTTTTTTTGGCAACATGATGAAAACCTCATAAAATCCCGCCCCGCGTTCCTCACTGTCTGATTGAATTTCGACTTACACGTAGCCTCGCTTGTTTGATAGTGAGGGGGGGGGGAAATAAAATGAAGCGTTGCACATTACTACAGGAATCACCGTTTCTCCTCCATGCATCAGATATAACCTCCTCCTGCTCGCTCGCACAGTGCGGGAAGCTGGTGGGTGTAACGCTTCATTCTTGGAGGCAGATAGTTCTATCTGCGGATAAGAAGGCGCTGTCATCGGCCTTAGTCATTGCAACAGGGAGCATTAATCACCGGGTATCAAAGAGGGATGTAAACAACTTAACCTGATATTTCAGAAAGTGGCTGTTCTTATGTCGGTTCGTGTTCAGCGTGTTATTAGAGCAGTGCCACCGATACGGAGTGGAAGGGCTGCAGCGTGTCCACAGCTTTCAACATTTTATAGAATCAGTGTGGCTGTATTATTCTTTATGAGTCAACAAATCCTACACAAATACATTACAAGAAGTAATAAATCTGATCAGATTTACTATTACTCGTACATTTCTACAAGAGAGGCATGTAAGAAGTTCACTGAGTTCTCTGAGTGAGTCTTGCCACTAGGTTCAGGACTCTGACCTTCTTCTCTCCTCTTAAGCTCTTCTCTCTTTCAGCAACAATTTGTTCTGTGTTTTGCATTGTTGCCTCAAAGCAAGAATGTCCTGAGTTCAGATCTATTCTGGAGTGTGCCTGGCTTCCCTCCGGGTGTCCTGGTTTCCTCCTAAAGCCTGAAGACATACTGCGCTCTGAGAAAGTACTTCTCCTTATAGATTTACTCATTGTTGCTTTTTTTTCCTTTTTTTTTGTTAAACTGAAATGTTTGAAAATGTTATATTAGAAAAAGACAACCTGAGTAATAACAAAAAGCAGTTTTATTAAAAGGAAAACATCTGCCAAAGCCAACCAGGCGACTCTATGTGAAAAACCATAAACCTTAAACCCAGCAATTGGTTTCACAATCGTTGATGGCGACGATTGTAATCAGGTGTTTGGAATAACCATGCACGCGTCTTTCAGACTTTACTAAGGAGGAATTCTGGCCTACTCTTCTTTGCAGAATTGTTTCTCAAGCAATGACGGCATCTCAGGCTGTTTTCACACCTGATAGTCCGATAGACTCGGTTCAACTGAGGACCAAAGTCACTGTGTGAAAACAAACCAAACACTTTGAAAAAGCTGCTCACCCTCTCGCCTGTGGTGGCGCTGCACCAAAGACCACTGAAGGAAACGACATGAAAACCTCTGAACAAGACCCTGAGCGCAACTTCCCCCTCCACAAAATGGAGTGGTGTCAGATTTTAGCGGCCGTAGGATTTCTCTTTTGTCTTTAGCAAAAGACCACAAGTCATTTCTCCCGCTAGCGCTAGTTATATTTAACCAAATTTACCCAGAATGCCCTGCGCTACAGTCTACTTTCTGCTTTTAGAGCGCTCTACAGACTGCTTGAAATCCACATTTGCATTCGAACTGCACTTCAACCCAACAGAGACGGAGGTTTTTAGGCGGACCAGAAAGTGCACTCTAAGTCTGAACTTTCACTAGGCCAATCAAAATTATTTCCTACTTTACTTTAAAAACCCTACATGACTGGACTTCCTGCTGTGCTGTCCACTGGTCATCTAGCTGATTAACCCAAGTGATTTTAAGGACAAAACCTGAAGACCGAAGGCGAAGCAAAATTCACACTCCTATCAGTTGAGGCAGGTCACCCAGGCAACAAAGATTCCCAAGGGCATCACACTTCTGCCACCATCTTTAACTGCAGGTATGATCCTTTGCATATTGTTTAATCACTTTATCCGAATTATGTGATTACTTTAGATCTCAACCCGTGTTCTGTTTTTATCTGGATGAGTCAATGGCTTCATGTGTGCATGTGTGGCTTTCCTCTGGGTATTGTAGTCTCCACCATAAGGCCAAATTATGCATATTAAGTTAATTAGAGATTCTAAACTGCCTTATTTTATTTTACGAGTCTGTTTGTGAATATGCTGGCCCCCTGATGGACCGATGACCTTTTCCAGGATGTGCCCCCTCTGACCACTGCAGATGGGCACCGGGACGTGCACAAGCCTGATTAGAAGCGAGTGAGTACAGACAACGAACGGATGCATAAAGAGAGTCTCATCAGAAGCAGATTTAGTATAAACATCTCAACCGAATCAGAAGGCGAAGAACAGAAGAATATTACTGCATGAGTTCATTTCTGTTAAGAGAAACATTTGAAACTGACTGTATTCTCAGTCAATCCTTGCCCAACTTGAATATTTAGTATTAATTTGCAGAATATTAACCTATAGGCAATCAGTTAATTACATGATCAATTAAAACAAGCTCAATACTTTAAGTCCTAATGATGAATTGTTTTGTTTTGAAGGGCAATTTTGATTACAGACATCATAATACAATTTCTTACAGTCTCTCTTGCATGTGGTTTTTATTTCCTTTTAATTTATAGTTTTTTAAATTTTATATAGTTAAAATGTCTTTCAGTTCCGATGCTAAATTTCATTTGAGAAAGGAAGCATGCGCTATTATTCTATTATCAAAATATTGCTTGAAAACGATTTTGAAACAACAACATTATCATTTGCCACAAAAATCATTGGGACATTTTATCGTTCAGCAAAATTAGACCACATGTGGTCCAATGATAATTTGCAGGCAACAGATTTAAATCTGTTGCCTGCAAACAGATTTGCAGGCAACCCCCACTCTGAATGACACGCTCAACTGGAGATGAATCAGTTCATCTCCAGTTTAGGTAAATGTGTTTTCTTTCCTTTTTAAATAAATAAGTTTGTAAAAACAATTAAAGCTACAGTGTGTAACATTCATAAATAAATGTTTTTTATGCATTTGTTAAAACTGCCACTTTGTCGAGACAGTTCAGTATAGGACAGATCATCTGTGAAAATATTTATTAGCTCCTCTGCCTTCTCCCAGTGCTAGCTGCAGAAATAGACCGCTCGGTCAGAAACAACCAATCAGAGTCGGGAGGAGGGTCCTAGTGCTGTGAATCATGTTTATGTACGCACAGATTACAACCTCCACCTTGCTCTTCTGATACAGTTTAGCGTCTTCCTGACAGTCGAGCCCGTCATGAATGCTAAAACTCGTTAGCATGGCCACTGATGATGGCAGATTAAATGCTTTTTCTGGAAAGGTAAGTTGTTTCTCCGCCATTGGCATATTGACCAGAGTGTACACAAGGATGACTGACATCACTAAGCCCCTCCCCCTGGCTCTAATTGGTTGTTTTTGATCGAGAGCGGAGCATTTCTGCAGCTCACGATAGTAGCTGAGAGGAGCTGGAGGAACACAATTATTTTCACTATTATCCTTCTCATACTGCCACAACATATTGACAGTTTTGATATGTAAAAAAATGCATTTATTTTCCAAAATAAAAGTTACACATTATAGCTTCCATATTTAAATAATGGAGTATTTGAAGTGTAGAGTTTTGCAAACAGAGATTAATTTAATACAATAACAAAATGTGGAAACGAATGGGAGCCCTTCCTAAACGCAGTGGATGTTCACAGCAGGACTCTCTGGAGGACTGGGATTAGCATGTAGCTGAAGTTCTTATTTTCTTTCCATGGCTGGGTTTGTCTTGTAGGTGAGCTCCAGCTCATCCAGAGTTAGCCCCAGCTAATAGACTAGCGGTCAGCTTTGATCCATGGCGTTTTTAATATGACTGGAGACAAACACGGGGAGATTAGCAAACAGTGCAGTTAATAACCCAACTGTCTGAACCAAGCTTCCTGACCGCTAATACCAATTACCGTCGGGCGTCGCACGCCCTCCTCACGAGCGCAAACTTTACACGGACACACACGAGTACACACGGTGAATCAGGAAGTGCTGCATCACTGTGATTTGACTTGTGTTTTTTTTTTCTCTCTACTTCAGGCCTGGATGGTTCAGGCGCTGCGACCCCGTGATTGTGCTGGGCTTCTCTTTAATCCCTTTGGTTTCTCCTAAAATAAATCAGCCCCGTTGAATGGTGGGCAGAAGATCTCTAAATAATTACCTCAGAGCCTTCCTCTATCTCTCAGGGTAAGCCTCTATTTACATATGCCCAGGCAGGCAGACCTCTGACGCCGACTCACAGTGTTTATGCCGGTTTCCGAGAGCCTCCATCTGCCGTGTTTTCACTCTCACCTCCACTTTTCAAAAACCCTCAACTTCCCTTCTTTTTTTTTTTGTCTAAAATGTCCAAATTTTAGACAAAGCAGAAATATTTTCAAAAAGACATTGATTTGTCTTTTCCATGATTTTTTTTTTTTTCCTGAACAATATCAAAAAGAAGGATGGGGCAAAATCAAGCAGCCGTTCCCACACAGTAATTGTGCGACGGAAATCGTCGGTAACCCAATTAACGGCTGTAGCCCTTTGCTGCATTCGGATCGTGGTTTGATATGTTTTCTGATGCGATCTGACACTGTAGTTAGAGCAATCATTTCCCCAGCGCATGATGGTGTGAGCAATGTAATTGCACTTTAGGGTTTCCGGTTATTGCGTTATGTAAATGACTCTGGAGTCATGAGGATGATAACTTAATGAAGTCCAAAAGTAAGTGCAGTTAATATGACAAAGTAGGTTTTCTTTTTCCAGGTGTTGTCGTCGAGCAGAACTAAGTTCGGTCACAAACTTCGCACCACTTTTTTTTCTTTTATTATTTTGGCAAAAAATAAAAACAAAAACAGCAGACCTAAAGACAGGATAAAAAAAAATATTTGTATAATCTAAAAATAAATAACCACAATCCATCCTCTACCCACCTCTGGGTGAGGCAGAGTTTGAACTTTTTTGTCGTACGCAAAATGCCACACTTTGTCTCTCACTGAACACACCGAGTCCATGACGGAACATGGTGGCTATGGGTGATGCTAACCACGGGAAAGCCTGGAAAAGTTCAACAAGACGACCAAGCATCCAGAGCTACAGTTGAACATCAAAGCATATTCATGTTTTAAAATGGTCCAGTCAAAGTTCAAACTGAGAGTCCTGTTGAATAAATGCTCAAAAGCTTCAACCGGTACATGTGTAAACCTGTAAACTATTTTAATTCCACCTGACAATTACGCACTACTTTATGTTGGTATTTTATGTAGAATATCAATATAAAATCTAGGAGGTTTATATCATTATAAAACGTGGGGGGGAAAAGATCAAGGGGTGTGGATGCTGTTGCCGGGCACTGTTACCTTAGTTACCGCCACTGCCATCATTTTTTATATTTAATAATTTTCTTTTCCAAGTATGACATCATCCCTAATGCATCTTTTTTGAAAATAAAATGGTTTTGTTTATAAGAGCTTGAAACTGTTTAGTGAAATCAGTTTTTTCCTGACTGTGAAAACATCGGAGTAACGCGAGTTCCTTTGAAACCTGCAACATCTTTTTCTATTATCCCAATTCCAGTGGACAGGAGCAGCGAACGGCGCTTTGATGAGTTTGGTTGATGAACTTTGGCAAGCCAGACATGCATAATAGAAGTGAAGAATGCGCTCCCCTCTAGTCTTGGTCCGTGGCTATTACAGCTGCTCCACGGTGGGCCCTCAGCCTAAATTTACATCAAAATCTTTCTGATCAGAGCAGCTGCTCTCAGCAATGGTCAATTCAAGGTTTTGTGTGTCTGCTGGGGTCCTTATGCCGGCTGGCAGATGTTCATTAGCCGGCTCGCCTTTCATCTCAGTATGGAGAACAATGGTCTGGCACGCCGTCCTGCTCTTTCATGAGCTAATAAGGCATCATATCTGACCTCAAACCAGGCAATAATCCATTCGGAGGCGAACACCTGGGATCGGGCCGCAGTTCAAGCCTCCAGTTTCCTGTGAACTTGACAAACTTTGGTGGATGTGAACGCCTCTGCACCGTCAGCCTGCTGGCTGTTTGTCTTACCTTTGACATCACACAAATCAAATCTGTGAACCGCCTCCATCTCTGATATGTTGTTTTTTAGAGAGATGTTGTGTTCTGTTTTTAAGGGGAAGATGCATACAAGAGACTTTATTGCGATCGCTATGTCAGTCCTTTAGGATATCGTCAACAAGCTTTTTTTCTAGTAGTAAAATTCAAAATGACAAAATAATATATTGTCGCTTTTCTACATGTTTTTTTTTTTTTTTGCCAAAAGTGATTTTATCAACGAAAAAAAAACAACAACAAAAAAAACCCCACCTCTTTCTTTCCAAAAGACGTTTTAGGCAAAAATAAATAGATAAATGAAATCGCTGGCTTTGTTTACAAATTATAGTCCTCCTGCAAAAGAAATAAGCATATTGTGAAAGCAAACTGCAGAAAAATGAAAAGAAGTCCGGTTTTGATCCGTATCAGACAACCGGCCGACTTTTCTGGTAAAAATCTCCCTAAAACACAGAATTTGGGGTTTTTATTTGCTGGCAGCAATTATCATCAGAATCCATAATCCGCAATAAACATCTGAAATATTTAATTCATTACACATATTCATTAATCTAAATGTCTTATGTAAATAAATTTTATTTTTATTAAACTTTCTGATTATATTCTAATCAGTATTAAGGCCATATGGATAAGAAAAAATTACTAAATTACGGGAATATGGTCAAAAATTTATGAGAATTAAGTTCTAGGGATTTTACTCTTGGATTATTCTTATACGATTTAATTCTAATAATTTTATGACTTTAATCTCATAATTTTAGGGTTTTTTTCAATTTCCTCAGCATGGCACTAATACTCCATCATAATAATATGTCGTCCTAATCCTAATATAATGATATGCATCTGTATTTATTGTTTTGTTTGCCATAGCAACATTCCATCAGTTACTCGGGTGAGAGGAACGATAATTATGAACGCCTGAAACACTTGTTGCCTCAAATATGAATTTGTTTCACATTTATTAATATCTGCCTCCTCCTTATGGCTAGAAACTGAGATGGGTCCACACAAAGGCTTCCAGGGCAACTCTGCTCATAAGCCTGTCACCTGCAGGGACGCGTGATGTGACAATGATATATAGTGTGAAACATCAACATGTCATCGCGTTGGCATGTCCGCCTCAGCCTGTGCCACAGCTGTCCGTGTCCACATGAGGAGAAGAGTAGCCTTTAGCTGGGAATGACTTGTTTACTCCAGTCGACCCTGAGGATCGACCCAGTCTGTTCATACATATGCATGTCACCCGCAGCGCCACCACACACTCCGAGACAGTCCGACACGGTGGGGTCTGCAACGCCGGTCCTCCAGGGTCGCTGTCCCGCAACGTTTAGATGGGCCCCTGCTGCAGCACACCTGAGTCAAGTAATTAATAAATAATCAGGTCGTTAGGACGACTCTGGGGAACGGGAGAGCCTGCCGAGGAGGTCCTCCAGCCGTTTGATTCAGACGTGTTGGACCAGGGACACATCCAGAGGTTTCAGGAACAGCTGTTGTCTTGAGTCTTGTTGACGTGCCGTTCTTGAGGTGAATCCCTCTCAAAAAGGATCACTAAAACTTTGCAAAAGTGTTCCTAACCCTGTAGCTTTTCACTCGGAATATATTCTATTAGGATTGTATATAATAGTCCATAGTTGGAACAAGATGTTTAAATACGCTTTTTATCAAAGGAAAGCTTCTTTTACGTCTCACTGCCTGACAATAAACCAAGCAGTGATTTAATGACTTTTCATCAGGATTAAAAAAATAATTTATGATACATAAATGCCAGAACAATCAGAGGTACATTTTTTACTTCCTCCAAAGTCAAAAATATACATACACTAATATTACTATACCTTTAAGCAGTGATGGGCATCGCTATCTAAACAGCTAATCCTAAAGCTCTAATCATAAACATTATTTCTGTTAATGCTATAGCTCTACACCAACACAATATTCACAGAAGCTAATGTTAAACTGCAAACTTCAATTTATATTATGTATTATGTCAAACTTTATACAATGGAAAATATATTAAACACTCAAGTAAATTAGTGCTTTAGAAAAATGCGGCTATAAATTAAGAGAAGCTAAGTGTGTTAAACATTTTCAAACTAAAGTGAGAAACGTTAAATGAGAAGTTGGCTTTGCTATTAGCACATTTGTGGAAGTGTGCCTTGAAGTTTTGTGAGCTTAGCTCAAAACATCTGAGGTAGAATGAAGGCATATCTGTAGATTTACTTTCATGCAACACTTCCAACATACTGCCTGCTTGTGAGACATTATGGAAAATCAAAAGAAATCAGACAATCAGACAAAGAATCAGGAAGAGAACTGTGGAGCGCCATAAGTTTTGTTCATCCTTAGGTACGGTTCATGGGAACTAGTTCCCGGGAACTATACCATCGTGTGGAAAAACATTATGTGGAAATAATGAAGCGACATCTCAAGACATCAGCCAGGAAGGTAAAGATTTACACATAAATTAGATTTTTCCAATCGGACAATGACCCAAAATGCTTACAAAGTGGCTCAAGGACAACAAAGTTAAGGTTTTAAACTGAACTTCCTCTAGAAAATCTGCAGAAAGAGCTGAAAAGGTGTGTGTGAATGTGTGTGTGAGCGAGGTAGGCCTACAAACCTGTCTCAGTTACACCAGTCCTACGAGGAAAAACTGGGCCAGATTTCCAGCAAACTACTGGTAGAGGGTTGTTAATGGTTGAACCAAGTCTTACTGTTAAAGTAAATGTGAACTTCTGACTTTGGTCAAAGTAATGCAAGATTATTTTAAACAATCTGTCTGAAATGATATTGGTTTAGTATTGTGAAATTGTTTTGGTATTACTCAGCTGAAGCAGAAAGGGTTGCGTCTTATGTAATGTCAGACAGTGACAAAATGGGTTATACGTTTTTTTTTTATATAGTCCAAGTTTGAATGACGTCCAAATATCAGTAGTGTGAACATTTATGGTTAGGAAACTGACTTTAAAAGTCAGAATTGCCACTCCTAAGGGTCACTGCAGTTGATTTCTCCGAGCTGGAAGATGGGATGTTTTGACTTCTAGGAACATATGGGAGGCTTCCCCAGCCACAGCAGCCGAACCAGAGAGGTAGAACCTTAAATAAGCTGCGTCTGAGACAAGCTGATAGTAGTTTTCATTCTTCCTCTGTTTGTCTGATTCCAGTTAGATGGAGGCCTGGTTTTTCTTACACACTGGATCGATATCGCCTCTTCAAGTTTCATATTTTCAAAAGTTTCAAAGCAGAAAACATCAATACATTTTTTTTTTTATCTAAAAGCCTGAGCCTTGGTGATGCTGCTCAGCGATTTAACTGTAATAGACCTGAAACACTACATCCTTATCACTTTACACCATTTACAGATAACAGAAATGTTCATGTCTTCTAGGGATAAAGAAGCATCTCTCCGTTCACGGTCTGGTTGATGTTTTATTTCTGCCGCTCATTAAAAATAGAGAATAAAGTATCGTCTGGCTTTCGTTTTCCTCTATCCGGTGTTTCACGTCTCACTCTTGGTGTCGGCATGTATTTATATGCTGTTCACGGACTTCAAACGTCTTTTTTTTCTTCTTCTTCTCCTGCGTCCCTTTAATGAAAGAGCAACATGATGCTTTCTAAATGGCAACACCTCGGAGCCGGCGGTTTTCTGGCCCTGAGGTGACTGCGGAGCGTGATTGAAAGGCTCTGATTTCTCTTAAGAGGAATGAAGGGTGTACTATTGCAAATCCATTCTAAGCCACCAGCTGATTGATTCCAAAAATTACATAGGCGAACACAAGGGTCAGATTTAATTGATTTTTCTGAGACAATTTGCCGAACGAAGTTTACACCACTTGGCCAAGCAGCTCCCATGGGAGATGTGGGTTGGGTGATGGAAGGAGGACGACTGTATGATCGAGACGAGGATTCAAAGGAGCCTCTCTCACCTTGATGTGCTAATGGAGATAAAGCTTCATGATTTATCTGTCCAGCCATATAGGTGTATCGCACTAAGTTCTTCTGTGATTAAAGTATCTGGAGACCAAACGCAAGTTCAGAGTAAACAAACATGGCCGACCTGGACAGAGCAATGCGGATAGTTTGTGTTTGTCAAGTTATTTCTAATCTATGCGGTTTATGTTTCTCTGTTAAATGTACTCCACAAAGACGTTTCCAACAATGGCAGTTGTTTTGTCTTCTGTGTATTTTGGATCTGTGTTTGGATCAGCCTGCGTTCTCGTTTGTCCACGGGGAGCACCACGCCCGCTGCGATATCAGGCCAAGACAATCCGACATTTTGAATATTTGATTTTCAGTCGGAGCTGTCCTGACGTCCCCTTGAGTGGAGCCGATCGCTCTTAAACCACACAAGGTAGGAATATCTCGAGATTGTCTTAACCATCCTGATAATAACATTAGAAAAGGTTCATGGAAATGGCAACATTTGAAATAACTTCCTCGTTTTCGCAAAAGCAATTTAACGATACCTGGTGGTGGTTTTCAGCTTTAGTGAAAAATAATGCGCTAAAGAGGAGAAACGCATTTGCCAAATGTGTTCTTGCGTAGTGAACTTTCCCATCCACTCTTAAGGAGTTAGGGTTAGGGTTACTCTACTGGAGGCACGAAACTAAAAAAAAAGTCAAAGTCCAAACCTCCAGAGGAGAACTGGAAGTTCTAGTGGAACTCTCTCTATCTTTCTGAGATGGGTGGCCCATGCTAGTTTGCAACCTCGACTTCCTGTTTATTGCTTTTGTATGTAGCATAAACATCAGACAAACACGCACTTTGCGTGATGATTCGGTCCAAACCAGTACATGGACACAAACCTAATTTACACTTTATTTTTGGTGGCGTTTTAAAAGTTCACTCAAAATTTGCATGACAATTGGATTATCATGCTAGTGTCTGCTGGAACTGCCAGATTTTATTTTTTAATCAGTGCTTTAATCAGTGTACCACCAAACTGCACACAGTAACTGCATTTAATCATATTTTCGAATACACTGATACTCTTATTGAAAAAAAAACAGTGGAGGAAACACTATTGGTGGGGAAAATGTCATACAATGACAATGATAAATCAAAATTCTCATACGGAATGTATCACAATAAATGATTAACGATACGATAAATACCCACCCGCTAGTTTGAAATGCTAGTGGGTGGACTCTGTATTCAGTGCATTGAGGTTGTATATGAGTTTCACTTTTTAACCTGAATTGCTCAAATAAATAAACCTTCTTGAGACGTTCTAATTAATCCAGATGCTTTTTGGATATCAACATCTAAATTGCTAAAACAAAAGAACGTGGCTGATCTGTTGAGGAATGGGCCTTAAAAGATGGAGCCGGGGTAATCTAAAAACAAAATGAATGCCATTGTGTTGTGTTGCTCAAGGAGAGCATGTTGTGAATCATAATGTCTGCGCCCCCTTCTATATTTAAATTCACACATTTGAAGCTTTTGCTGCATGCCCCTCTGCAAGATCCCTTTGACAGACACCTGAAAAAGCTGTATCTGTAAGCGGGCATCCATGGGAATAAGCTTTGAAGCGATTACATTTGATAGCAATCTTCAATGGGGCCTTGAATGACAGCTATGCATCTGTTTGGAGACAAATGCAAAACAAAATGCTGCCACTCAACCGGGGCTCGCGCTTCTGCTTCCCCCTCACCCCCCATTCCCGTCTGTAAGCATCAACTGGAAAAGAATTTCACCTGGAAAAAACAGCGGGAAGAACAGGAACACGTCTCCCAACGCCCGGGCCACCGCCGCCGCTGTTAGTGCCCAGCCGACAACATGCGAAGTAAACACACACACACTCTTGTCCTGACTCGTTTGCTTTTTGACAGAAGGAACGCGGCGCGTTTCCAATCCGCCTGATCAGAGGCAAAGCAGAAAGCCCTCGTTCATATGGGTCGCGTTTGAAAAATTACAAAATGTCAGGCGTAACTTTATCAGATGACTTTGATAGATTACCCAGACATTCACAGCTGAAACGTACTCATTCATGTCAAGCCTTTTGTTGAGTCTCGCTGCTTTGTATGTTCTGAGCACGGAGTCGCGCTCCGCGGGGACCGCTGTCGCTCGGCTTCCCTCAACGCCATCATGAAATAATAATAATAATAAAAAAACCACCCATCACGGTTGACACGTCTTTGATACCCTACGTTTATTTTGTCTCCGGATGGGAAGAAAGGGGGCCGAGATGCTGCCGTTGCCAAAATGCGTCCCAAATAAATGATACCCCGGCCAGAGAGGGAGCTCCTTGGAGAGCGTCCTGGCCGAAGGCGGTAAATCAGCCGGCCTCCGCCAGCTTTTTCCAGCAGCTTCTGTGCAGGAACACACGGTAGGGGGACCGACGACCTTAGCTGACTTGGCAGCTCAAAGGCCCTCTGACCCGAGAGAGCCTCGGGGAACCAACAACACCTCTTGGGCAACTACAGTAAAGTGTGAGAAGAGAAGAGAGAAATCAAGCAAGGAAAGAATTACAATGAAGCCAGTGAGACGCAGACAAAGGAGGGAGGAGAGGAGGAAGGACTTCTTGTTTGCCTTTCAAAATGGGTTGCAAAAAAACCTTTGAAGCTTTTGACAGAAGATGCAAAAGCTGCAGCTCGGCCTTAAGGATTTCCAACATTTTTACTTCTTTTGGCCACATTTTTTGACCAAATATTTTACATGAAGGGAAAAAAAATCTAAGCAAATTGAAAAGGGGCTAATTTTTTATTTATTTTTTAAATGTTTTATTGGCTCTACTGGCCTTTATTTGGTAGTTAATTGACAGGAAAGTGGGTAATGAGAGAAGGGGAAGACATGTGGCAAAGGTCGCCAGGCCGGGACTCGAACCTGCGACGGCCACGTCGAGGACTAAAGCCTCCATATGTGGGTTGTGCTTAACCCCTGCGCCACCAGGAAAAGGGGCTCATTTTTTAAAAGATTTTATTTATTAATCATCCATTATCCAACACACTTGTCCCCAGTGGGGTCGCCAGTTGTGCTGGTGTCTATCTCCAGAGGTCTAGGGGCGAGAGGTGGGGTCACCCTGGACAGGTGGCCAATCCATCACAGGGCAACACAGGGACAAACAGGACAAACAACCATGCACACACACACCCACACACACCTAAGGAGAATGTAGAGAGATAGATCAATGACAGTCACTTTTCTGGACTTTGAAGAAGCCAGAGTACCAGACCCAGGACCTTCTTGATGCGAGACAACAGTTCTACCAACTGCTCCACTGTGCAGCTCTTTATTAATCAATATGTGAAAATGTACATTTCTCCTAAATCTACCTGCTGTCCCAATTTTAGAAATGTTTGGGGGATGGTTGTTTACAGCGCAGGCAATTTCCAATAAGCTTTATCGAGCTGGCGCATTACATACATAACGGCTGAATGTTAGCGATTGGGTAAAACCAGATCCAATTGCATAACACTTCAGCCCTCCAGGAAGCAACTGTTTCTCAATAGCCGAGGGTCCAGACCCTCTGTCTGAAGCAAAGCGTAGAACGAAGTGCTGGTTGAGCTACACGGCCAAGGTGTGAGCTACAGTATGTACCTCTTATGCCTGTTGATGCATATTCTACATCGTCCCAGGATTGTATTGGAAGCACTTAGTTTACATCAGTCTGGGAATGCCAGTCTAATTATGCTTAATGTGTACATTGCTTTTTTTGACTATAGTTGTAAATAAATCTAGGCAGTAATATAAACTCAGTCTCTTCAAAATTGTATGATACAGATCAGAATCCATGATATTAACAGTTAGTGATGCAACGTCAGTCGGTTGGTATAATGTTCCTTTTCTGAAATATTAGCTTTTTATCCTGGTGTTTATTCTTAAAAAACAAGTGTTTGTTCTGTATTTTTAATGTATGCATCAATCAGAAAACAACTAATAAACCTCTAAACACAAGTGCAAGATGTTTCTTGTGTTAGTTTTAGAGGTAGCTGAATGAGTTTCTGATTTTCTCTTTAGACAAAATAAATTTTTCCTTAAAACTTTTCTTTTACTTTTTATTTTAAGTTTTTATATAATTGAACATTGATAATTCATCACCTTCATTTAATACATACAGTACAGAGCAAAAGTTTGGACACACCTTCTAATTCAATGGGTTTTCTTTATTTTCATGACTATTTATAAGGCAAGAAATCCCACTTATTAACCTGACAGGGCTCACCTATGAAGTGAAAACCATTTCAGGTGACTACCTCTTGAAGCTCATCAAGAAAATGCAGAGTGTGTGCAAAGCAGTGATCACAGCAAAAGGTTGCTACTTTGAAGAAACTAGAATATAAGGGGTATTTTCAGTTGTTTTACACTTTTTTGTTTAGTGCATATTTCCACATGTGTTATTCATAGTTTTGATGCCTTCAGTGTGAATCTACAATGTCAATAGTCATGAAAATAAAGGAAACTCGTTGAATTAAAAGGTGTGTCCAAACTTTTGGTCTGTACTGTATATAACTAAAGTTATGAAAAAAACTAACATGGGCCTGATAACTTAACCAGGTAAATCCTGTTGAGATCTAGATCTCATTTTCAAGAGGGATCTGGGCAGAAGTCTGCAATACACAGCAACCTGGTTACAAAATAAAACTAATTAGTACATATGCACAAGTGTAAAACAACAACAAAAAAAACTTAAATAATCAAAAGGGTTGTCCTAATAAATGTACAAGAAAGAATTCTCTGAGAATTACAAACTTTTAATTTTTCTAAAAACACAGTACCCTAAAATCATGATATTTACTTTAACTCACGGTTATCGTACCGTTACAATCTCATCTGGCCCATCCCGAGTGGAAGACCCTGTCCTCCAGGTACACCTGTTGGATTGGGTCGTTTAGTCGCCGAAAAACAAAGAGGCACCACAAACCCGTTGACGCTCGTCTCTGGCCGCCTACATCCTCCTGTTATCTCCCCGGCTCTCAACACCAATTAATGCGCGGAGCCCTTAAAACGTAATCTTTACCTTTTAAATGAATCTAAAGCCCCCAAGCAGAACTTGAGCAGGGCCCACATCAACTCACCAGCTGGTACCTTTAAACTCCCCGACCGTTTGAGTCGGCCTCTGGTGGCTAGTTGAGATATTGATGTGGAGCCGTCTGCCAGCGCGCCTCGTCCCTCTGGCTACCAGCCAGGCGGCGGCAAAGACATTAGCGGGAAAAGTCAGAACCCACAGGCAGCTCTGTTTCCGTCAGTCCAAACAACAAAGTAGGGACGCCATTTTATCCCTTAGTTTTTTTACATTTTTCTTGGGGAGGGGTGATTTACTCTCCAAGTCATATTTACATACGTCAGCACCCATCGAGACAAAGCGCTACGTTACACACACACACACACACACACCTGCGTCAACAACAGCAACCTGCAGACACATTAGTCATTTCGCTATGCTAATGTGTCTCTCATCTGCATTATTCAGAAGGTTTACCTCCATGTCAAACAAAAGCAAATATTTAGGAATCTCAAATAGCACATAATTGGCCTAATGAGGTATGAAAATGAGGCCGCATATCTTACTCTGGGCTGAGGGCTGTTTTAGATTGTTGCTCCAAACCACATGAGGGTGATAGAAACATTTTGTTTTTTTGACAAAATGACAGAAAACAAAAGAGCTGAATTTGACTTTAAATGACACTAAAATGAGCCTGAGTAGGGGAACGTGGTACAATCTACAAACATTTTGCCAGCCTTCCCGGTGCTTTGAGCAAAGTATCTGATTATCTGATTAGCTTGACAGTATAATTGTAAGGCTAATTGTAAGACTTCAGTTTGATTTTTGGAATCTTGTTTGCTCAATCAACACGTTTCTGGACTAGGAAGTGGTTGTTGTTTGAAACTGCTTATGTCAGTTTCACATTATTTCACTAAACCAATGACAAGGCATCAACATTTACTTTTAAAAACACCTGAGAAAAACTGTAATACAAGTTTCACAGAGCAGTCATGTTCAATAAATTAGAATGTAGATTCAGATGAGGCTCGTTTGTTGGAAATAAAAATACCTTTTGAAAATAACCACTGGCCAGGTATTAAACGTATTTTTTTTCATTAGACCTACATTTCTGCATTAATATTTTTTTAATCGACAAACACTTAAATATATTTCTTTTGCATAAATATAAACTCACACAATCAACTAAATATAACAAGTGTGTAAGTATGTGATAAAATATAAGCATTTTGTAAGCTGCACAATGACTATACTTTCTTTATTTTCTTTCCATTTTCCAAGTGTGACCCAGTTATTATCCTGAGGCGTTATGAGATTGTCGCAAAACAAGGTGGTTGCTTTTGGTGACCTTTGTAAAATAAAAATAAAAACCTTTATAAAAGAAAGGAATGACTTTTTCAGCAGTCATTTACTGTTACAGCAACCCCTGAATATTCAGCTTAACTTCCATATAGTTTTCTCCTCAGTTTTTGTGATGACAAAATAAAAAAACTATATAATCATACTTCTTGTCAGTCTGCTCTATATAAAACAACTGAATTGAAGTCTTTATTTTAGCGTCTTTGCTCTTTGCTAATATCCGAAATAAACAAAACAACAGAAACAAAAAATAAAAATGATGAAATCTCTAAACAAAAGTGTTCTTCAAAAAAGTGGCTAGTTGAGAACAAAACTGGAAACTTTCTCATCCAGATTTTGGTAGAAAGAGAGAAAAGAGAAAAATCATGGAAATAGCAGGGCTTGTTTTATTTTGTCATGCAATTAATTGGTTTATTGCTTATATTGCGACAGGCCTACCGACATCATGGTTAGGACTACAAACAACGTCAGGTTAGGATTACCAATATCAACTTAGTTGCAGATATTTGCACCTGGTTCAGGTTGTGTGTCATCTATATTCACAGTGTACACCACCCTGAGTTCAGTTCAGTTCTCCTGGCAGTTCTCCACTGCACAGGAAGGCATCTTGGGATAGGATTGCCCTCTATAAATGTTTTATTGGAAAGCATGTGTTGCATGTGTGCTCATATTTTTCCACTGAAAAGTGGTTCTAAAAACAAAAGTGGTTCCAAGCTCCTGTTTAAGTCGATATATTAAAAAAAAGCAAAAATCAATTTGAATACAATACATTATTGCTTTCTTCAACACAAAACCACTTCCTCCCAAGTCCCTCAAACAGGTTATTTTTCAACAAAAAGCTTTACAAACGTCTCACTCCTAAATGATTAAGCACATATGTGGAGGAGATTATCAGATAACCAATATGGACTAATGCTTCTCGTCTTACATAGGTGGCAGATAAACACACTTTGAAGGGAGCGTTTCTGGACACGTGAATTAATCCCTTCGACCCGCTTTCATTTCCCGGCACTTCCAGACCACATCTTGTCCCGTAGAGTGCTCCGTTATCTATGCATGGCAAAATGTGTGTGTGCGTGCGTGTGTGGAGCCATTACTGCATTGCTATTTTAAATGCTATAAAAACCTGTATACTGAAGAAAAATGACTGGGGTTGAATTACCGCGGCGAGTGCAGCGATCAATCTTAGGCTTTTCACTTCCATCCTCCGACGGAGTTCACTTTGGTAAAACACGCAGTGAAAAGCCACATATTGGGTAACATACGGACATTAAGGAAGCAGTTTAAGGTACCACACGGGCCCAGGACCATGTTTACAGCTGGTGATGGAGTGTTGCTGCTTTATTATACCGTATCACTGTAACAGAGTGAAAGAAAATCCATTCTCTCCAAATGAGACTCCATTTCTAACTTCAACTATTTTAATTTTTACTTTATATATTGACTTTATAAAAATGTTTGTTTAGATTTTCCAGGAAGTAGACCACACCTAATAGCACATTTCTTATTTTACAAACCGATTACAAGTTATAGTAAGCCATCTCCGTATTGATACTAAGTGAATCAGCAGCTGAACAGGTTTCGTTCACTTCCTCTGCTGCCATTACTAAAACTATAGGCAGACTCCAATTCTGAAACAGCGCAGAAAATCGACATCGTTCACAAATTCTCCTTCTGCTCTCTGATTGGTCCAGAGACAATCCGAGTCGAGTAGAAAAGGCCCAAACTGCTGGAAGCGAGAATTTCTTCAAGCACAATTGGACAGGAAGGCAACGACCAGGCTAGCAGTTTTGTGAAATACACAACTTTCAATAAAACTGAAAAGCCGCCTCACCCTAGCACAAAAACCTTTTATCAAAAAATATGTTTTTTTCCAAAACTAACATGTTTCCTTGTAATTTGGGTTTACAGAAGCTAAATAAATTATTTACAAGTAGCTTCAAGCATATAGAAATAACATGGGTTAGCTTGTTGTTAGCAATAGCATTGTTATCATAGACTAATGACTTAAAATAGCACAACTCACTACTCACCTGGTCAGAAAGAAGCCATTTAAAGCTTCTTTTGAACCTAAATGGTTGATCCAACCTGAAACAAAATAATTTTTTGCTCCATGCTTTTGAAAGCTAGCTAACATCTGGCTCATCGTGTAATATAAGATGTCCAGCACCACATAGTTAGTTATGTGGATCGCCTCGACACCGGATAAATCCTCAGGATTATATGGCAAGTCTTTTTTACCGAGAAAATAAATATACACGTATTTTTTCGAGATACATCGCCCGTGCAAGCCCATTTAGTGCATTAGCGTTCTTGCCGTGATCCATTTTGTTTTGTTTTGAATCGGAGAAATCCACTTCCTGGCCCCCGTGTGGATTTTGCATGTCATCCAGGTCACAATATGGTAGCTTGGCTGCTCACACCACTCAGCAAGGATTTCAGGTATATGGCTAAATAAGATGGGAAAATGAGAGACAGTATTGTACTGCGTGCTGTGTCATGGTTCAAACTCATGTTTATACAGCTAATTCCCTTCAGGGGAAAAAAAAGAGCCTTCTCTACATCCAGGCCATGACTCACTTGCTTCCCTCTTGAAGCTTATTTGCACTTAAGATGCTGCTGATAAGGATAAACAGAAAAACACTACCTCTTACTTCTCCCTCCCTCTCTCTCTCTAAAAAAAAAAAACAACTATTCAGCGAGTTGTGCTTCATTAATTCTCATTCCTCTCTCTGCAGGTCAATAAGCCACGTAGAATGATCTCGTGCATCCTGTAGCCAAACGTAAAGATTCAGGCCTGTATTCTCAGCGGCCTCCGTTTGAGCCGCGTTTATCCACCCCGGCCGGCCCCCGGCTCCTCGCGTCGCCCAAACAGGCTCCTTCCTTCATCTGAGCTCGGCGTTGGCGCACGTCCCCGTCACATGAGGCCACTTCAGAAAATGAGGTGATTCGACAGCCTCCCACCAGCAGGAAATCCTCTCAATCTGCTCTAGTCCCAACACTGAATTTAATTTTAATTAAATGGTTAATGAGCCATGGGATTAATGCCAATGACTTTTTAAAGCAAACATCTATAAATCATTAAGTTCTCATTTGAAAGGGAGAGCGAGCGAGGCTAACGAGTATGCGTGCCTCCAGCTGCCCACCTCTAGCACCCCGCCCACCCTGAACTTTCTGTTTCTAGCTACTCTGGGGACACATTAGTTTCCAGTTGGTCAAATAAACTGATCTGTGAAGGGATTTACCTTTACTCTACACGTAAACTAAATGTGCCGAGATACAGTGAATTCTGGCGTTCAGTGGAAGTGCGGATAGTGATGATGTGGTGAGGCACAGACTCCTCTGGAGTTGGATATACAAATCCAAAACAGGAGCCTATATTGCAAATTTAACCATAATCGAAACGATTGCTTCCCAAAGGTGTATACTGTGTTGAGGTTTTAATTTTTACCCAATCCTTAACGTTTGTCCGTGATGTATGTAGTGCACCATTTTTTTTGACACTATGAATCTTACCAAAAATTGCCTGCTCTGTGAACAACCATTCAACATAGCAAAGAGAGACGTGTCGATCCGAACGAGGCTGCTGTTAATGTAAATTCAATATTTCAAGATCCATCTTTAAAATGATATTTTGGGTCTTGATACCTAGAGCAAATGACAATTATTACCCTAAGAACACAGAAAATGCTTTCTTGAAAGTCACAAGTTGAAGTACACCTTCATCTTCAACAGTTTCGCATTACGAAACATACGTGCTCCTCCATGAATATTTTAAATGTTAGTATAAGGCCTAACAATAAACAAAATGTTAAATGCAAGTAGATATAGATTTTCTGTATAAATCATATAATTCGAAGTCTCCTCTCTGTCTTTATTTACATACGGTGTACTGTAATACGGCTGAATTCAAACAAAAGTGCCGCTCATTCACATTTTTACCAGACATGAAAGAAATTCTCAAATCTACTCAGAAAAGCTGCCAATAAGAGTGTTTTTGATTTCCTCCTCGGCCAAAAACTTTTATGTAAACCAACTTCTGAGAGAGTTCTGGCTGGACTATCAACCGACTCTTTTTGGCATAATAGCTTGGGTCCGCTTAAACGGGACCCAACGTGCCATCAAAACATTTTTTAATAGGGCTGAGGTTGTGGTCTGGCTTTCCAAAACCAGTTTGAGGTATAATCCTGTTGGAAAACCCCACAACTGAACCAAACTGTCATCCAAAAGGTAACATGGAATTTTTTTTATTTTTTAGGATGTTCAGAAAAGGAAAAAAAAAATCGAAACAGGTGAAATTTGCAGCTGCCTCGGTGCTGCAAATAAAAAAAAAAAATCATTTTGGATAATAAACCACTCAGCTAGTGGTTTATTATCCACAAGTCCATTCAAACCCTGTGTAACTCAGTGAGATATGAGGAGTCTTTGAAAAGGATCAAAAATGAGCTACAAGTCAAGGTCTGTGTGTGAATTGAGTCTCTGCGTCTGGGATTTGAAATCTCTTCTTCACAGCCTAAATGGCTGAGTTTGAGGATGCTTTCAGTAAACTTTAAATAGTCAGAACAACGCTTGGTGTTCTAGAAAAATAATGTCATCGTTTCCAAGTGTCAAATGCTCACTTGGTTTCCACCTCCATTAGCTACTTATGTCTGATTCACTGCCAGCTCAAGGAAGACACCTCGTTACAGTGCGGTAAGAAAATAATGAGAAAATATGGAATGCAAATCAAGATCCAGCAAAAGAGATAATTATTCACAAGGAGGAAAGTCAAAGTTGAACTAATGTGTCTTTTCTTACTGATGTCTTTCATTATTTACCATGATTTATGCTAAAATGGATTCAACAGTTCCATCGAGTCCATATATCACCTAACGACCTTGAGTTGCTAGACAAAGTGGTTTACTTTGTTACTGCTCATAGTCATACATTGCTTTTTGTTGTGTGTATATGCTGTGTATAAAGTTTTAAGGAAAATCTATTATGATAAATAGGTGCTGTACAGATCATATAGGCGTTGCCATTGGCAACATGATCATGACCATCATTGTTTCCTCAGGTCTGAGGAAGACCCAAGAAGATTTCCTTAGTCCAGTCAAAGTAAATCAATCTGTCCTGATTTATTTCTCACTATGGTTCCTGCAGGGTATTACAAGCCTGGCGGGCCACCAGGCTTTACTTGCCTCTCATACCAGCTCAAGCATCTGTTGTTTATTTTAAATAGGGTTTTTAATGTAACAGTGAGAGTAAAGACAGATTAAGCTAGGTTTATCGTTGACGCATTGAATTGGGTCCAAGCGGGTGCGTGCCATGTGCGCTGTCCCTGCACCTGCCCGCTGGCCTCACAAGGTATCATTTCTAAATTATGATATCTGCTCATGCACCTCCAAATTTCCATAATCCGTAACATTTTCCCACACAAAAACACGGTGGGCCTCTATTGCACTGCTCTAGCGCCCCTAACACCAGGCTTAGCAGGTTTTCTGGGGGAAACCCTGTAGCAATAGCACTTTTTATAGAATATTACAGAAACTTTTCATTATTTTCCCTTATATTTTCATTGTTCATTTATACTACTTGATGATTGAAAATGATTCCACACATCCACAAGTCCAACTATGTTACAAAAACAGTCAGGTGTGCTATTTTTTCAAATCAGTATATGTATCTGTGTAAAAGAATATATGCACCAAACTATGAATTTCACCAAAAAGTATATTTTGATGCAAAGCTATTTCAATCACCTTGTGTGGACGTTCAGCCCGAGCCACACATTGACCTGGTGTGCAGGCATTATTCTAATGCATCCGAATGACTTATTTTGGCTCAGCGGTTCAGAAACATTTGAATACTAACTACTTAATTTGATAAAGTCAGTGCCTTCCCACCCCAGTCACCACCTGTAGATGACTTATTTGGCTTTCTTCTCCGCTTCAACATCCTTTGTAATATGAAAAAGAGAATTGGATGTAAAAGCCCCAGTGGCCTGAGCTAAATTTACCTTCAACCAAATCACTAAAGCCTACTGGTGCTTGACAGACAGGGCAGGTACGCAGGCTCCTCAGCAATATCCAATAGAGACCCACAAGCACTGCTCACCCTTTAAGCGCTCTTATTTATTAATTCATTTCATTCTCCACTCAGCTGAAGGCTAAAACCTCTGAAGTCAAACAATGCATGAGCTTTTTTGGGGTTTTTTATGTGTCTATTACAATGTGTGATCTAAAGTGCTATTAGCGTCTTATAAAAGCATTTCTACCACTTAAATTATTACCTCCCATCTGAACTGACAGGTTGGACGTGGAATCTATTAATCAGAGAAGCAACCAAGTCGTCTATGGTACCTGGAGGAGCTTCAGAATTCCACAACTCAGGTGGGGTAATACATTAACGGACAAACCATTGGTTGTGTAGTCAATATTGGGGGGGTAAGTAGAACTTGTAAAAGAAGTTGCTTCAATCAGGCCACCTACAACATTTTGAAGACCAAATACTGGATTTCACAGTAAACCCACTATGGTGGACACTGGTATTTACAGGGGTTAAGGACAACAGCCACCTGTGAATAGCTAAAACCCACAGATACGCAAGACTTCCTCTAAAAACGCTTATAATTGCCTGTTTGAATTGTTCAAAAAGCAAAATACATTTTAATATACAGTAATGCATAAACTGGAAACTGTCTTGGCAATACTACAGAAACTAATTTCTGCAGTCGTCCTCATTGTGGCTCTTAGGACCTGCTGCTAGCATGTCAGGTATCACTGCATCTATGTATCGGCTTCCCAAGATGCATTTTCTTTCAAAGCCCGGGCCCCATAAGGAGAAGTGTTGTTTTCGGGTTAGGGTTAGGACTAAGCCGTGAATTGAGTTTAGGGTTCGGGTCAGGCCAAGAAAGGGTAGACACATAAAGATTAGAAACATGAAAAAAATCACAAGAACTACATCTTTACAAATGTTACAGGAATCTGTTTGCTTATAATATAAAGAAAGTCAACTCTAGCTTGAGCCAGCGCATGCTGTCAAACTTTAATGGTTCCCGGCTTTCCACACCATTTACCAAACAGTACATTTTCTGTGCATGTATTGATCCACAGTATAGGTGCAGCTGAAAATAACTTTTCTAAACTGTGCTATCACTTTATAAGCTGTTTGTACCTTGACATTGGAATTTCTGTTCACTGCTCTTTATACAAATTGCAGGCGAATGTGGCAGTATGCCCTGTAGGCTCTGAAAGCGCCACACAAATGACTGAATCTAATTGGTTGTGGCGTTGGCTGTCAGTATATAAAGGCCCGCCCTCACCTGGTTGACATCACGTTGTTTTCCTTCCGGTTCAGATCTCGGTGTTTGCTGGCGCTGCACGCTAGGTAAGGCAGGCTTCATCTCCCTTTATCAAGCTTATTACTTGTGATTTATTTCCATTTTCTGTATGACAGCCGCGTATTAATGCATGCTATATTGGTGCGCTTGACGACGCTCTAATCACCGTTGATCCTCCTCATGGTAAGAAGCTTCCCACACTCAATGTTTGTTAGCATAGCTTTAGCTCAGCTTTACTTTTATATCCAGGCGGCCCGGATTTCCCTTCCTGTCAGAGGCACTACGTATAGAGCTCAGAGGTAAGTGAAATGCTCATCTTTTGTATGCTTCCAGATTCCATTTCTGACATTTATTTTTGATAGACGCTGCCGTTTGTCCTTGGCCGGCTGTTTGCCTGTTGTCCTTCTTGTCCCTGGCTGGCGGTCCGTTTGTCGTCTGGTTATGTGTTGTCGGCTGCCTACCTGTCGCCCTGGTTGCTGACCTCATGCCTGCCGTCCTGGTCGGCGTAATGCTTGCTCCTGTCACTCGTTCAGTGTGGCTGATTCGGGTTGGTTTGTGACCAGCTCGGACTGTCTCTTCTAGTGCCGCTCCGGGTGGCGTCTGCTGCGGCGTGGCGGTTTGTCCGTAGGACGACTTCACTTCTTTTACCAGGTCCAAAATGTTTTTTTGATGGAGCCGTATAGCTGCCACTTCCTCAGAAAGAAAGTCTAAGGATTTCTTAATGTCATCAAGATCCTCCGATGCTTGAATCTTTTTAGGTCCCATTCTCTTACAATTCCACTTTTGGTCTTGATGTTTTGCCGGAAGTGACAGCGTGGTATCAGGCTGATGCTAGTAGGTTTAGAAGATGTCTAAAAGTTTTAAGGTTTTACACAGTGTCCTCGGGGCTTGGTACCATTCGGGCTTCAGAGCGCTCCTCCAGCGGAACAAGGCTCCAAAGTGTCCGGGCAGCAGGCGGTAGAACTCGGACTCAAACTCAGGTACTGCTCCGGAGCTGCTGCTAGCTGCTGCTAGCAGGCGCGTTCCTTCACTCCTGGAGAAGTCTTCTCGGTCCGCCGCTCCAGGAATTGTTTCCCTCGGTTTTCCCTCAGCGAAAACTTAGCAGGGATGGCTTGGCTTAAAGCACAATCATGTGTCGTAATGGCCCAGTCAAAGTCCAGACTTTAATCCAACTGAGGATTTGAGCCAACACTTGAACATCACCTGTTCACAGAAACTTTGTTACTTTCTATTAGTTGTGGATTCCACGAAGCTGGCCTTTATCATAGAGTATAAAATAAGAAAATCACTGTTGAGAAAAAAGCCGTAAGAACATTTCAGTGTGAGTCTTCTTTATCGCTACAAGTGAACACAACAATAAATGAAATGAAGCAACAATATTGCTTGTGTACATGCAGGTATTGGTGGAAAAACAACTTACCATTCCAGAAAAACTGTTTAGCCACCTCCATCACCGGCCATGCTAACTAGCTTTAAATTCATGACAGGCTCTGCTGATGGGGAAAAGCTGTAACGTAGCAGGGACCAAGAGGGTAAATGGAGAGGTTGTGAGTGAGAGGCGCGCACATGGACATGATTGACAGCGCGAAGACGCTCCTCTTGGCTCCTCACCGGATTGGTTGTTTCCAGTTAGCACTGGGAGCACTAAGAGAGGGCTGAGAACTGGATTTTGTTCACTGATTATCTGTCTAAAACTGTACTGTCAATAAATAGTGACAGTTTCAACAAAAATGTGCAAAAAATATATTTATTAGAGTGAAAAAGACAGAGGTTGGGTCAGAGATGGGTGAGAAGATAGACCTAAGCATGTCCTATAACTACATGCTTTGGTAGATAATAGAATAAGCAGGGTGGTTTTATTGTTTTAGTTTTTCATTTGTTCATTTATTAACTTTCTTCTTTCAAACACTATTCCTAACCTTTGACACAAGACTTCTTTTGCTTTAATAACTGAAACTATTTGACTGAATTGCTGATCTTGTGTGGCCAAAATGCTACTTTTCTCACTGGTATCTTGTTGGCTCACGGGCAAAAAATAGAAATCAGTGTCTTTCTGGCCCGTGGCAACACTCCACAGCGGTTCTCTCATCATAACGACATAATCAACAGGGAATAAGCGGTACCTCCCTTTTTGGGTGCTCCTGACAGCTACATTTCGCACAAAGTCAACACTTTAACCCAACTGCAAGTATAAAAATATGACAAGTAATTATTGTTTTATGTGATGTCCTGAAGCTAGGCCTGACTTTTTAATTATGCCACAGCAGAACAGTGAATAAAAAAAAAGAGGACTTGGAGACTGTGTATGCAGTGTTCCAGAAGTAACATCCTACACGTCCTGTTTGGCAGATTACAGCCCATCTGAGTCTATAGATCCAGTTGCTCAAAGAGCCTGAGCTTCTGTACAGGGAAAAATAATTCACAGCCCAGCTGACAAGCCAGTATATCCAAACAAGGGACGGCAGCATGAGCCATCATAATATAACGACGCAATAATCTGTTCACTAATGCAGTCAAAGGCGCATTAAACAGGCTTCAATTGCAAAATTAACAGAAAGCGGTGGGATGCTAGTCGAACATCGGTGCTTGGTTTCATTTCCAGTGACGGCCTTTAAGAGCAATCCTTGAATCTGATGAATGGGTCCCTCAAACAGCCAACATTTAAATACAGAGGGAATACAGAACGTGTGTTATTCTGCGAGGGAACACCGGAGAATCACCTTGGATGCTGTTCAGCAAAGCAGAGTCTGCTTATGGCTGAGAGATGCAGCCTTTAATATGTATATTCTATATGCAGGGGGAGTTCCCGATCAAGCTTTTGTCCACTGAGTATTAAATAAAAGCATCTGTTCGATGCATGTTGACTGCAACAAAAACCTGTTATACTCTGCAGGTTTTATTACATTACCATTATGCTGAATATGGTGAAAAGAAAATCACAGGGTAGACTCCTCTGAACGCTCAGAGCACTTATCATTTCGTCCTTGAGCAAGGTGCTTAGAGAAATGTCGTAACCTTTTACTCGGGTGGCTTTTTTTTTTTTATGCATGTCTCCTACCAGGAAAATGTGAAAATAAAGATAAAAAAACAACGTAGGTAATGTTTTTACCCCATGTCCCCACTGGCAAGACTTCCTACTGGGTTGTTGTTTAACTTGATTTTCATTTTTGAGCGTTATGTTCTTTAAGTTCATATAGATCCTGATCAGATTTCCTGCAATCTTTACCGGAGCCGCTCAACTCTTATTCCACTGGGGGAAATAAGATAGAGCTGTTTTTGTAATATATATGATATTTGACGTGCAGCATGTCAGATGCATGAATGTAAATGCAGTATATTTATCTGCTGGAAAGGCAAAAGAAAGAAAAGCTATATTTTATATATTTACATGGATTTACATGTCCAGAAATACTATACGGCCTCCAGGGTTCATTTTTTTTATTGACAATAGTGAGGGTGGAATATAATTATCAATCTACCCTTTGTGAAAAACAAGCATTTTCAAATCCATTGAATATACATGTGCTTCTCAAACAGCGAGGCACGAGGAGCAGATAGCCTCCGGTCACTAGGTGGCAGCAGAGCTTAAATTAATCAACAGGCTGCCTGTTCAAGCCAGTAGAAGAAGTAGCCAACACAGAACTGGTGTGATGGAGGAGGAAACAACCACAACTGGTGTTTTGAAACAGATCTACCTTCCTAGAGGAGAGATGGAGACGTTTGTGACACTGAGAAGGAAAACAGCAGGAAAATTTAGCAAAGCAAGTAATCTGGAGCATTAGGGCCAGACTAAGAGATTAAAGAAAGAGAAAAACCAAGAATAAAGTCATATTGCGCAAGTAGTTGGCAGGATGAAGACGTAATGTTGACTGATTGGTCTGAATGCTGTGAGTGTGTTTATTTATGCAGAAGAAAAGCCACAACTTCTCAACTTCCTCTAGCCGGTTTTTCAGCCAAGGAGCAGGATGGATCGTTTTGAAGAGTCGAGGGCTTGAGAAGGTACGAACTAAAAGATTCAACACCCCTTCCTCGGTTCTGGTCTGACACAGCGGGCGAACATTCCTACCATTCTGATTTTCTGCTGACATGGAAAAAAAAAACAAGATTTTCCAGCTTATCATTATCATCTCGCGATATATATTGGCACTGATTTACTGTCCACCCATAGGGATATAACTTGCTGAGACACATTTATCTAACTATTAAAACAGGGGTATGTAAATATTTGAATCCGTAATTTTGACCAGTGTAGAAAAATCCCCATCTAATTCAAACTTTGGCACCGAAATCCTATTTTCCGTTAAAATTGCATGTTGAAAGAAACGGTTCTTTAAGAGTCAAAGAAATCTTGACACGGATGCCGACGGAGCGCGCACGTAAACATCAGAGCGGCGCTGTACGTGAAACGAAACTGAAACCGCAGTGTAGCGGTGAAGAGTAGATAAATGAGTGTGTATGTGAGGCGTGAGTAGAAAGGGGGTGCTCTCTTTATATTCATGGTGAGTATATATCATATGCCCAACAGCAAACATACATCAGAACAGCCCCTCGGTGCAACGGGTTTGTTTACATTGACAATAGACTAAGCCAGCAGAATAATGCATGCTAACTGTGATATATACCCCAATTAGGCATTCGAGAAATTTACATAACAGAGAGAGAGGGAAAAAAAAAAAAACAACTTCAATTAGCACATGAGCAATGACTGCTGGCATTTGATTGCAGGAGGGGAAATACACGGGACAATAAACATAATTTACAAGATGTTTAATTTTGCATTGGGAAAATTGAATCCACTGTCTGTGTGAGATTTGCTGTGAGTTTGCGAGAATGGCTGCGTCCGTAATTGATTGGAGGAAACCAATCTGTAGTTTGTTTGCCCTGCAAAGGCCCAACCTATGACTCTCGGATAGGAGAGGGAAAGGCCCGGACAGGAAGAGGCGCGCGGGAAGAATGCCCGACTGTAATTCTGTTGCCATCCAACCGAATCAAGGCTACCACCGTGGTGTGCAGATCCCCGTGGAATATAGAGATTCATCATCTTTTATACTCCACGGTTCGCCGTCTCGGCGTACGAGGAAATAATTTTAATTTCTCCTCTTGATGAGCTTCTACACATGGGCAATTATCTCAGCACAATAGATGGTGCCTCGGTGCACAATTCTACTTCTGCAGTCCACGCTTTAAATGAAACAAAGAGAAAAAGATAGGAGCTTATAGACTACTAGGTGGCCAATGCAGACCAGTTCATGTTTTAGGAATAAGAGACCTGTGATGTTTTTGTGACAATTCCCAATGCTTCCATCAAAATCTAATCAAAAGACCTCCAGCAAACTTAAATGGCATGAAGCAATGTTTGGAAGGATCCATTATGATTCTTTTCTTACCACATTCAGGAGCAGCTTAATGAGGTTAGACAGAAGATAACTGCTTTCTTGCTTTGCTCCCAAAAGATTCTACAAGCTGTTGGATTGTAGAAAGTGCTAAATGCTAGTCATGGGCCAGTTACTGGTTTCAAGTTATACTGCAAAAGGAAAGAAAAACAAAATCAGTGTCTAAAGCACCTACCTAATGATAAGCTGGTTTTCACCTACCATTTTCAAGGTATAAAGGGTATTTTTAGCTTAATTGTGGTTTGTGCCAAAAATCAAATAACCAAGTATGAATATGCAGGTCAGATGCAAATAAAATTTTAGCATCACATTCTAAAGACAATTAAAGTTGACTTTGACAAGAAATTATGGTCACAGTCCTTTTAGAAGAGGAATGGCTCTGGCAGCAACAAGTCAAAGGTCAAAGATCAGCCCACAACTCTGCAAATATTCAAGAAGCAAACCGCCTTATGCACTCATACCAAAGCATGCAAATGAAAATGCAAAATAACATTTTAGAACTGTTATAATACCAAGACATCGCAAAACTGTGATATTTTTCCTTAAGTTTATCATACTGTCATAATTCCATACCGGCCCATGCTGAGAAAAATGTATATCAATAGAAAGTATAGATATAAAAAAGTGTGGTTTAAAAAAAAGCTGCAAGAATCAATTCCAGAGTTTGGGGCAGATTCACAAGTTGTGAAATGAAGCTGTAGTTGGTACCAAATTTCATTGATCCTTACAGTGAATGGTAGTGCATATTTTATGTTTGTGCAACTCTGTTACTCCACAGCTATCAAAGATCACGGCAAAAGCTGTAAATAATACAGCTACGCCGCTGAGTCGTACTTGCATGATTTTCAGGATGAGCATACAGGCCTGGACTCAAGGTGTGATTCCATAAACCTCAGTGTGTTTGCATTTACGAGGCCATTTGGAGGCCGATCTCAGGTCACTAGTTTTGTATCAAAAAGACCCTCCTCCGTTATTATTCAGTTTTATGAAAAAGCAGTGTGCCAAAGGCGGCCGCAATTCCACTGTTGTGTGCTTTTCAGCTGACTCCCAGCACGGGAATCATTGGTAATCATCCATGTAATGTGGTGCCACTCAACGTCTGACAGCTTGGTGAAACCACAGCGCTGTGGTTTTGTGCTTTAGATGTAAAAAAAAAGAAGAAAAAAAAAGAAAATCAGAGCTGAAACGTATTTGTTCTCGAGGAAGAATGGCTGCTCCTTATGAATGTTTTTATACAGGTAACGGAGGACAACCAAAGCATCTGACTTCTCAAACGCAAGTGCAACATGACGGAACCAGCTTGATTTTGCAAAAGCGGAGCGAAATAGAAAATTTCAGTCTCTAGATGTGCAAAGCAAAGCTGGCACAGACAAAGTTCAAAGGTGGTTTTTCAAAATATTGACTCAAAAGACTGAATCCGGGACTTCTGCTTCTGGCTGATGAAGTGAGGCACCGCCAAAAAACTAAGATTTAAAGTATTCCAGATCAACAAACACTGATTTTTGTAAAACAACTTTGAACACTACACATTGTTAAAGGAAGTCAGAAATACACTCAAGAATATCAGATCAAATCCCAACTGGCTAGCTGCACGTTGGCTAGCATCACACCCGCTAGCTCTGCGCCGGCTAACAAAACATCAACCGGCATGGTTAACGAAGCTCCGGATAGTGAAATTCAGTTGCAAACAACGATGCCTCAAGGTTTACTCAAGACGGAAAAATGGAGGAAGAACCCTTTTTGGTAAGAATGCTCCGTGGCTAGCTAGCTACGAGCGTACCAGGAAGATTTAAGTGTTGATACTAAAACAGAGATAGAGGCTATCCAAAACCAAATACGCAAAGACATTTCATCATTACCAGACGAAGCCAAAGCGGACATTAACAGGCTCCGAAACGAACCATCACAGCGAGTATACGTCCGAAAACAAGTGCATGCCACGCTTCTGAAATTTTTATTTCTAACTAATGAATTCAATACTTTCCCTTCCAGTTTGTGTTTGAAAATTCACATCAAGCCCATAGCTGGTATGTCTAACACGGAAAACCGAACATCTTCTACTGGTGAGGCGCTAACCTCATCTGAAACAGGCCCAGGCCCAGTGGGGTTGTGTTAAAATTTCTGCTCCCCGAAAGAAGAAGAAAAGCAAATCCCACACATGATCTCTGTAAGGATGATGAAACATCAGTAACGATTTTGTCTGCGTAGCGAGCGCACACACACACAACAAACAAGCTCTTTCCAGGAACAAACTTCCCTTTCATCTGTGTGAACATATTTTAATCTGCTAAAGTGCCTTATTACTTTTGGATTCAAAACTCGCAAACATTTGGGTTCTGCATGTGAAGAAAAAAAAAAAAGCTGCGTGACTGCGTAGTTCAGAGAGATAAAGATGGAAAAAAATGCCTGTGTAACATTTATGTATCAAGTCAATTTGTGATAAGCCAGAAGTTCTTAAAAAAAACACACACACACACACACGAGAGATGAATATGACAGATTTAAATCTCTGCAGTGACTTTAATTGGCTCCATTTCTTACACATCCAGGTTTGTAACTTTGTAGTAATCAGACATGTTGCTTCCTGTCTCCTTTTTTCTCTCCATCTAACCAGTTTGCTTCTTTTTGGAGTTTTTTTTTTTTTTTTGCACATGCAGAAGATATCTTGACAAATATCAGATTAGGCATTTATCACTGGAAGCAAACACCCAGTACAAGTGTAAATTACCTGTAATAATATCAGTTATTCTATCACACAAACACAGCTCATTTTGTTTCCTGTCAGCTAATGCCTGTAAACTACGTAGTCGGGCAGAAGAAAAAAAATAAAAAATCAAACTTTAAACAAGACAAATGTTAACATATGTGGAGGCAAGCGAGCAGATGATTATTTGAAGATGCACAGGGGAGCGGAGCTGAAACAACTTTCTGACAGTTTCATCATGCATTACTGCGCTGCGGTTCCTCCTAAAATTGACATTGTTGGCTTTGATCAAAGCCCAAACGGCGGCGCGACATTCTGAAAGAGGTGTTTCAAGTGATTTCTGTGACAGAGAGCGCAGTTTGGAGACGCGCTTCAAAGGACTTAGCGTCTACGCTAGTGTGTCTGGACGCAACACCCGCGACCTACCCTACCCCCCCCCCCCCGACCCGACCCCACCGACGCAGGGTCAGCTCGTCGACAGCTGGGACTCCAAAAACGCCATACGAGAGAAAGTCACACTTTACAATGTGGGACTCTCATTTCGAATTGAAGCTTTTCCTAAATAATTTTTTTTTTCTCCTTTCACACGGCACACGATGAGATTAAATGACTTGCAGTGCCGATGTGTATATTTCATCATGCCATCCTGCTCAGTTTTCCTTCCTCCCCCCTCTGTGATGAATCTGAGCGGTGCCCTTGTTGAGGCATTGTCTGCGGGTAGCGCGCCGCGTCTGACTGATTGATGGCAGACAGTGGCTGTCACCCCTGGAGAGTAAGCATTTCTGTGTCGTCTCCCCACTGAAGGTCCTGTTGAGCTTGTTAAGGGGGAAAACACTTTTTGTTTATAGCCACTCTGACGGCACCGGCTGACAGCTCCTGCTGAAGAGGAGATAGACTCCCTCTGGCACGCCGCTCCTTCCTTTCTCTTCGTCTCACCTTTTGTGTCTCTTCTTCTCTCTTTCATCCCTTTCTTTTCTTTCCCCCTTCGCCAGAGTCGCAGAAATCGGCTGAAACGAGCGCTTTGATTTAAAATGCACAACTTGTTTACTTGAAAGGTTCTCGTAACAAACGTAGCGTTTTTCTGTTCTTAAAGGGGCAGTGTTGTGTGTTTTTCAGCACACAACACTGACGTTGGTGTGTGCATTTTTACAAGATGTTGTGCCTTTTTATAGGACAATGAAGTAACTTTTGGTTGTAATTTAAAATGTAAAAAAGCTGTATATATTAAATATGACAGAAAAGAAATTTGACCAACTCCTTGAAATTGTGCTTCTGTCTCTTTAAGAAGCTGCTGCGCTTTCTGAAACTCCGCCTTCAGGAAGTCATCACAACATGGCTCCTCTATTGTGTGTGTCCATGGTTGTTCGTCCTGTAAGTCTCCGTGTTTCCCTGGCAACCTGTTCAAGGTCTCTCTCCCATTCACTGCTGGAGAGACACCAGCTCCTCTGGGATGGATGTTCTTTACTTTGACTTTTTTTTTGGGAGAGTTTCTACTCCTTTGTGCATTAGGTTGACTTTTATGTTCTATGCTTGAAATGTTCACACTTTCCTCACTTGCTCCAGTCTTAGTAAAAAGAGAGAACATGTTCCTTAAATTTCATGATTTCATGTATTGTTGCTCGGCTTGTTAGCTGTGTGCTGGTTGTCTAAGACCGGAGCATTTCTTTTCAGCTATTATTCTCCTTTTCCAGGACCTCATTGTCATTTCCACATCATGATTCCAGACAAAATTTCTTTTTAAGTGTGATTCTATTTATATTTTAGACCAACATTTGAAACAGAAAACTGTTTAGTGTATTTCTTTTAGAAATTGTGTCGTACCCATTACCAACATTTAGCTTTATACTTTTAATATCTGAGCGAGACCAAGAGAAACTAGTGTTAGTTTGAAGATCTAGAACAAACTTAGAAAGTACTGTCTAATTAATAACCCAGAACAAGAATCAAACATGGAGAACCAACATTTAGTTTCATCAGAACAAGAATCCAAAGAAATCCTACTTGTTTATAAATTATGGACTACTTATTGTTATTCTTACTAAACATAGGGAACCAATATGTAGTTTTATACTTTTATCTCTTTGTCTGTCCATTGGTTTGTTGTTTTGTTTGTATTTCCTAATTCATGTAAATCACTTTGAACTGCCATGTTGCTAGAAATGGGCTACATAAATAAAATTATCATGCCATTACCTTACTTCACCTTGTTCTGCAAACTGTTGTCCTAAATGAGTATTTTTGTAAAACCACATTCTGTTGCAATCGCAGCTTTTTAGGTTTGTGTCTACAAGACTTGCACATCCAGACTCTGAGATGGCTGTGTGTTTTTCTTAGCCACTTTAGCTCGCTTTTTGTAAAGTCTTACCTCAGACTTTCAATTGGACTTAGATATGAATTTCGGGCCTTTCTAGAACATAAGTATACCTTTCCATTGTAGCTCTGGGTGAATTTTTAGGCTCATTTCCCTTCCAGAAGATGAAAACTCATGCAGTTCCACTTCCTTTGCAGTCTAACAGTTTCTTTTCTTGCCCTGAATTTAGCAGCATCCACAGTGTCCATGTTGAACGAAATGAACCCCACGGCATGACGATGCCAACGAAATGTTTTGATGTGGTGATAAAGTGTTTAGGGTGATGTAAAGTTTTTAGCCATGTCACATGATGACCGAAAACATTCAGTACAGGTCAGAGCAAACGGAACGTGTTTTTTTAAATTTAGGGTAATCAGAGTGAATGCAGCTGAATATACGCCATATTTTGAGGTTTTGTGTTGGTAAAATATTTTAAAAAAGGTAAATATTTGACATAATTCTGCCCCTTTAAAAAAATGTAAGTGGCGAGATTTAAATCCATACTTAAAAGAAATGTAAAGCATGGATTTAAATCAAATTGAGATAATCTGGCAGAAGCATAGTGAGCCGTTCATACGTGGAATCCAAGTGATCTGTTCTGTACAGAAGAGTCGGCCAGAATTCCTCGACAGTGAAATAAAAAGAGTGTGACCAGCTGCCACCAACGCCTCATGATGTTTAGGTTCATTACTTTTTATCCAGTTGGTTTGGACAGATTTTGTCACTCTGCAGAAGACAAAAGCTAAACAGACAGAAATCTATAAGGGATACCAGTGTGCTGTAGGGCTGTCTTGAGGAGTTACCTAGAAAAGTAAACAAAATGTTGAAAATAAATGAAAACATGCATGTTGCAAAGAAGCAGACAACGCAAGAGATCGTGATCTGAAGGCTCCCACTGTTCTGCAAGCCATTCTGCACTAAATAGCTCTCAGCGAACAGTGTGTCTTTTCCTCTTTCATGACATTATAAATCAGAAGCTGTTTATTTGATAAGCATTTATTTTTAAAAAGCAAAACTGCTCTTATCCTGTATTTTGTCTCTCAGTAATAGCATTGGGAACTGCCTAAACTAATAATAAAACTATGTTGTTGTTTTTTACAGAACGAAACCAAAACGGTTTCGGTAGGTGTTCTTTGTGGATTCATTAGACGTCGGCTGAAAAGGAAATTTTAAAAAACTGTAAACACCTTTTTTTCCTGATAATTTGTTTTGATTCAAGCCAGAGATATTCTCACATTTTGCTTACATGGCTGCATGATTGTGAAAGCTTTCTTTTATATCCTATTTTTATTATGTCTTATGTGTCTGTTGGACTAATCCTCAAAGCCAGACCTATCTAATTTGTTTCTTTTTGTCCTTCTGCCCATTACTTACTGAAATGAATCTCAGCTAAATATCCTGAAGGATGTCTGAGTGTCAATAAATCCACACAAAGGAGACAACAGACGGCTCTACTTATAGAGATGGAGACAAGCAAATGTAGAAATCGCACAGCTGCACAGGGTTTTGTGGAAGTTAGTCCATCATATGGCAATAGTTTATTATATGTGTCTAACATCTTGTTTACGCTCTTATTCAGTGTTTTATTTTGCATTTTTGAAACAGCGTCACACTTTTTGCAGTGGGGTGAACTTCACTCACATCCTACCTTTTGCATTCATGGACAAGACCTCAGGATGTAGTCATAAACTGTGTTTCCATTGTAATTGTGTGCAAAATCACAAGTTTGCGATAAATAAGAAATGCTATTAAAATCACTCCTGGAAAAAGCCTGTTCGCACGAGAAGTCGTTAAAAGTCATGGTGGTGACGGGTGTAAAGTCTTACATGACATGTATTCATATTATAGCCACAGCACTAGCGCCCATCATCTCCTCTAATGTCGGCGTTGGAGCGACAAGCTCCTTATAGGTGAGAGTGGCTACAATGAGGCGTTTTACAGAAAGTGTGATCGTTGATTTTACGGAGGACGATGGACTCAACCATTTGGAATGAAACTCAACTTTTGTTGAACTGTGTGAAGCCAATATATCTCTTGTGGAGCCAGCTCCACAATGTCCAAGGAAGTCAGTGTCTACAAATAATCGTGTTGCTGCTGTGTGCAAACTGGTGTGATGCGAAAAGAGTGTTTCCATTGCAGTTTTATGAAAGACACTGAATTTGATACGGTCGAAAAACTACCTCATCCTAGCGCAAAAGGTTTTTATAAAAAATGTGATTTTTTTTCTTAACTGCTGTGTTTCCACTAAAATTTATTTTTGCAATTGTTAATGGAAACGCAGCAATTGGAATAAGTGCAAATGGGTTGAGAACCTCAGGATTCCATCTTTGCCCATTTGCAGATTATGTACTTCCATTGTTCCAGTTAGAATTCCAGTTAGAACAACTCCAGTGGAGCCACTGGAGTTGTCTGCCTACATCTGGTTGTCAACTGCACCCCTCGGCCTGGGGTCAGCCTGCCTCAAGTAGAGTTTAAGCATCTTGGCTCTTCTAAGTTCAGATCCTATACTATTGCTAGAAGATAAAAATGAATGGCCCCAAAAACCAAGATACCTTATTCAAATCAAGATCAGAGTTGAAGGTGTATCTTAATACAATGTCTTTTTCCGTACAGTTTAGATAACTGGATTTTAAAAAGCAGTAAACGTTGTCAACACCTACAGTTGTAAGGCAACAATCAGCCTTCTGGGAGAGTTTAAAGGATGGGAATAAACATTGGTTCCCAAATGCCTAATTTTCAGCAAAGCCCTGTCTTCCTTTATCTCCTGTGACCATTTAAACCGTTACCTTCACTGGTACGCCGTTCAAGAGGGACGGCTTTACTCTCCCAGGTGGGCACACCAAATAGAGACAAATTTTCTTTTTTTTTTCTTTATCGGCACACATCTTCAAGTGTTTGTGTTTCAGTAGTGACTGGTGTGATCAGTGCCCCCACTGCCAATTGAAGTTACAAGGCCTAACATCTAAACCTGGGAAGAGAGTGAGCCATTCACCTTTTGTTCAACTTGCTCCAGACAGGAAATTCATCTGTGTGCCTTCCAGAGTAGGAAGAGAACCTGACCTCTCTCTAGCTATGTTTCTATCCAATTGTCATGAGAATTTTAAGTGAACTTTTGAAATTTTGCAAAAAAATAAAAAGCAAAATGCGAATTAGGTATGTTTCCAGCTACTGGTTCGAAGCAAATTAACATGGCTACACAAAGCGTCATTTCGTCAGATGTTCCCGCCACACATGACTGTGACAAACAAAATGTAGAGGTTGCAACCAAGCGTGGACCACACATCTCAGAAAAATGAATCTCCTACACACTGGAAGTTTGGACTTAGAAATTCCCAGAGTTTCTTGCCTCTAGTCAGGCACAGACACCAACAACATCGACATCAAGGGATTGGAAAGTTTGTCACGTCAGAACTTAATCGGAAAATGTGTTTGCTTCTCTCCTTTTGGCACATCCTGTCTTTTTGGAAAAGCCAAAAACCACCTCAAGCGAGCGCAAAAACAGACGTTTTGCTGTTTCTATCAACCGTTTCTAATTTTGAATACTTCAAAATATGCATGAAAACAACGGTCGATGGGAACACAGCTATTGTCTGTCTTGAATAATTCTTCTCGTTTACTATGTATTTTATACAGCCCCTCCTATGCTAAAGAGAAAGGACTGTTCCTGGATGCCTCTCCTCCCACCACCACCATGGAGCAGCTCAGGGTTCCCGGTGTTCTACAAACACTGTCATTTACAATAAAAGTAACACCGAAGCCTGTTTGATATCATCGTGGTTTATCTAGTTCCCAACTAGATAAAGACATCTGGAGCACCAGCAGGCAAAGTGTTACTCCTGAACTTTAGGAGACGTACGGTGCAAGCGGCGTGAAAGCCAACCCCCTCAGAGGAACGACCTGCCTTCCGATTGTTCGTCTGATTTGTTGTATAATCATCGTCGTTTATGTCTAAATGCTATGTGACACTTCAGGTTTTCTTTTGATGCACTTTCACAGCACTCCGCTCGCACAACAGAGTTTGTCACCGTTTGCTCCTGCGTGGCATCATGCAATATTTATCCCCATGGCAGTAGTCTACCCACATACAGCCATCACTGTCACACAGCCAAGTGTTGAAAGCTTTGCAGTTCACCAGTTTAACTTTCAGAGTATTCAGACCGTACCTTTACTTTGGTGCTCTCAAAGCGCCTATCCAAAGCTATCATAATTCGCTCTGCGTAGGCGGGCTCTACTTGCTTTAAGAGGGCTGTAAAAGACAAGTTTTGTGGAGCAACAGGATACCGTTGAGCGTGCGCCGTCTGCCCACCCGCCTGCCTGACAGGTAGACAGATTCCAAGGGAAGGAATTGCAAACAGGGATGTTAGCGTGTTCAACTAGGTTCTTGGACGGAGCAGGACAGTCCTTGCATCTAAAATGTCATTACAAAGTGCGGGCGAGGAAATATCGGCGCAATTGTGCGGTTGTGCGTGCGGGGGTGGGGTGTGTGTGTGTGTGTGAGCGAGAGAAGGAAATTGAGAGAGCCAGACAGACAAAGAAGGGAACAGATGCATGGAGGTAGAGCCAGCATTGTAGCAGACATGATTGCATGCCTTGATCTTTCCCATGGCAAGAACAAGACCTCAATCTCTCACTATCTCCGCTTTAATCAAATCCCTACCTTTTTTGCCTCTCTGCCACAAAACTGTCACGAGCTGAAAATAAGCCCCTTCCTTATCAAAGAGCCAAGGGTTCAATTGATTTCCAGGCTAGGCTTGAATTCTTATAGGGAAACTTTGAGGCACAAACACACATACACGTATACTCTGTTGAAAAAAAAAAAAAGAGGAGAAAACACCTGCAACGACTCCCCAAACCGCAACCCCGCCTTCCTCCCTCCCCATCAGGCAAATTACTTCTGACTTTTAATTTATTTCTGCAGGAAATGGAAAGCTACATCCTAACCACAGTCAATAGGGGGACTGGGGAGGAGAGGTGTAATCAGGCAGCTCACCAACTCCAAGGCTTCTATCCTGTCACTTTTAATAGCTGCTCAGACCACACAATCTGTTCGGCCTGATATGCTCACGCCATTCCCATAGCTGGAGCCGCAGCCATCTCTGCCCCTCTAACTCGTTCTCCTCCCTCTCCTCCTCCTCAGTGTCCTTCCTAATAACAACTGAACGCTTCCCCACTTCCCCAGTGCCTCATACGAAACAAATCACGGGCCAAAAAAGCCCCGCTCTCTACCTTTTCCCTCCCGTCGTCGAGCGTGGCGAACGATTCAGAACGGGCATGGGGAAGATTGGCAAGTTTCATTTAGATTCAGAGTGTCATTCCTGGCATTGATACAAAGAGAGATTAGATTTAAACTAGCCAAGTGAGCTTCTGTTCCGTGTTTTGGCTTGAGTCGTGTTGGCAGTGGAGCAGTGTATTAGTTTACAGCTTTCAATCCACAGAACCTTCACAGATACTGCTAGCAGGGCTCTACGGATACGACTGATAAGGCCCGTCTTTAGTCAAGACAGAAGTGTCTCAACAAGAAGCGGAGTCTCAGCTAAAGATTTAATAACGCAGGTCCTGAAACCAGAAACAGTGTTTTCTATCAAATAAAAATCAGAAGCATGGAATATTTCAATACCAAGATGGAACTACTGTTAGCTTCAGTTAGCTATGGTGACCTTATGAATGTCTACAAAATTAAGTCTTTGACGATATGCTTTCCAGTAGCATTCATGCCTCTTCAGCCTTTTCTCTCATTAAAATCAGATCAATATAAACTAGAGCATAATAATGAAGTTGAAGGAAATAAAAAAAACTATAAACTATGCAGCCACCTTAAAGGAAGTCCTAGGTTTTTGTATCCATTTTAGTTGATTACTCTAGCAATTAATCTGATCTATTTGTTAAATAAGAAAATAAAAATTTGAGGGCTAAAAAATATCCCTAACATCTTTGACCTTACATCAACACAATGAAGAGCTGATCTGATGATTATTTTTTGCATCAACCTGTAGTTGGATAGCAAAAGGTGTTTAATAGGAGTTTTTATTATCTTTTTTTTTTTTTTTACAGAACTTGAACCTGCCACTTGAGGAGTTCTGAGTTTAACATATTTACAGATGTTTTTTTTTTTTATCTTAAAAGCAAAATGTATACATTTGTTTGTACAGTTTTGGCTTAATTATTGCTATGACTGTGCTGTTCTTTTAGCAAATGGCATTTTTTGAGGCTGTATACTCCAGCTAATAATTACTTGATAACTAAATTAGTTGATTATTTCAATAATCGATTAATCACAAAGAATCTGACTCGGGAAAGTCATTCTAGAAGCTTCCTGTCAGCATAGTCTCTAGAAAATAAACTTTCACCCTAAAATTACAGGAAGTTCAGCCATGACACAAAATATTACCGGAATCTTTACACGGCATTTTCTAAGCAGAGGATTGGAACATGTACGTTCAGTCAACTAAACAAATACATTGGTATATAATGGTACAGCCTTCATCAGATAGTCAGAATTCAATGCCTCGATGTCTCAACTGCCCAGACAAGATGGTTTAAAATTAAGACTGAGATCTAGAGACTGAATTAAAAAATCTGGGTCATTTTATGTGAAGGGAAAGTGATCGTAACACATTCTCTGCACTGAGAATAACACTGAGAATAGGAGAAAGAACAAGTCATAAGAAAAACAACAAGTAATACTTTCCCTCTGACTCAAGTGAAGAGGATTTAGGATTAGTGGCTAAAAGGAATCTGATCCTGAAACAGAAAGACAATCATGTCCCTCAGTGACAACTGAAATAAAACCAAATATGCTAAAAGATGAGAAATATTTTCATAAACAATATTAGACCTGGAATTACTAAATATATTTTTTGATAAAGAATCATTTTATTAACAAAAACATGTCAAAGTGAAGCCAACTTTTGGCTCCCCTGATGCTTCCTGAAAAACAAAGTATGTTTCATTCTATCTTACAGGTATCTTCCTGCCACTGCAGGTGTAAATACTGGTTTGAATTATTGTCCTGCCTTGATAAGGAGCAGAATTCATGGTTTCTTCAGTTTAGAGAGTCACCAGTCCCTGATCATGATACTACCGCCACCATGTCTGACTGTTATTACTATGTTCTTTCTCAAAAAAATGTGCAAACAGTTTTACGCCATATGTAAAGGATGCTACCAAACTTCCAAATAGTTCAACCTTGAATCCTAACAGTAACAGGAAAAGTTTCAGGTCGTCAACAAAATGTTTTTTGGTAAACATAAGTTGAACTTTTACATCAGTTTAGTAAGCCACGACCTTTGCTTTGGGACAATCCTCCAGATGCCATTTTGTCCCAGTCAGTTTGATTCTTTCATCATGTGGCCTCTTGTATGAGTCATTGTTGCACTATTGGAGTCATCTTGCTCAGTTACTGAAGGTAGAGTACTAACTACAGATTCTATTCAAGCGATTTGTTGACTCTAAAGGCCTGGTAAAAGTAAGACTGGAGGTTAACTTTCCAAGGAATGTTTTACTTGCAGTTAATTCATAAATTAGTGACGTGGTGACAGAATTGCTAAATTAGTTTTCCCTTATGTAATGAATGCATCATTTGGGACTGCATTTTGTATTCACTCTATTAGGAGTTACAAAATAGTACCTTAAGGGTAAAATAGTAAACACATGTTTAGCAGGGTAGGACTTTAACGTATTAATTTTGATTAATTAGGTAGAGTTTAGCGCATTAAAAATTTTAAAAGGTTCCAACTGGAACCTTTGTATTCACGTATTTCTGGTAGGTCCATGAATCTGACGCACAAGGGACATCCACAAACAACGACGAACGACAGAGACGCTACTCTTGGCCCACTGGGGGTTCACATCAAACATCAAATATCTTAGTTGTTGAACTTGTGAATTGAATTATTTAATCTGATCAATGCATTTACATTAAATCCATATTAACAGTTGCATAACTAATGTCACCCTTTTGTTACATTTTGAGATAAATAGATGGATGTCTTATCTATCCGTGTCGTTCCTTGTTTTTTCTAATTCCAGCCCAATAATGTACACCATATTTATGCGACAGATAATTGCAGTGGTGCTCATGTAATCTTGGCCGGAGGTGAATGCAGATTGGCTTGTCCCTGCATGTCCCTGGCTTACAGATCGGGTTTTTATCTGCAAGCCGTTTGCTCTTCCAGGATCTAATGAAGCTCCCTGAAAGGAGATTAAATGGCAGAGAGAGACAAAAACAATAACCATTACCAGTCACCTTCATTTTGTTTCAGCTGTTAACATCCCCGGAAGCCTTGCAGCAGCCACCGCTCACAATGCCTTGCACACATTAGTGTAAGAATGGAGCTGGCGAGCAAGTGGCACCGATAAAAAATTGACACGGAAATAAGAAATGGAGCGACACTACGGAGTAAATCCACGCGTAACCTTTATGCTGCTTGCGTTATTTACTCAGCACAAGACGCTGAAGAGGAAAGCGGAGTTGGTGGTGATGAAGACAAGTTTCCAATTGGAATGCGCCGCAAACATGTTGGAAACAGGTGTAGCAGATTTATTAGCGCTTTCAGTTGGAGCCTGATGCATCATCAATCATCATGCAGGGGGGTCCTGGGAAAAAAAATAGACATGGTCCCTTTACTACTGTCAACAGCTTTGACTTTGCTGTATGAGAGGAAACAAGGTGAACGCAGAAAACATTTACGTGACCAAGCAGTACTTCTTGGGCTTTTTCGCAGCAAAATATCATCTTAAGTAAAAACTTCAACCTTGAGTGAAAAAAGATTTACATCTAGTTTCTAATTATTCCCGTTTTCATTGGCCGTCTTCCAAAGCACTTAAGCGGAGATTAAAAGCACTGGGAGCAAACGTGTGACACAGTCTCATTAGGGATGAGCTTTTATTGTATCATTTATTGCGATACATTTCTTATCACAATAAGAATTTTGATTTATCTCTAAATTTCAAGTAACGATGTTTCATCCCTCAAAATGCCCGTATTGTAGGGATTGTCAATTTGATCATTTTCCCACTGTCTTTTCATTGAGTGTATCAATAAATATCACATAAATTTGAAAATATGATTAAAGGCGATTAGTGTGAGCAGGTTATTGATACAAATCCCACTTCTTGATGTGACTACCAAGAGCATTGTTTGTGTTGCTATGACTGTTGTACCATTCGCTCACCTAAAAAAGAAGAAATAAATGGTTCATATTGTCACTTTTTCACCATCACAAAATATCAATGCTTTAAGTCCATGTCGCCCTCCCCTGCATCACTCCTTTTAAGGCGACCATCTTGGTTTCCTAATTCACTCGGCTGCCCTGCTCCCTCTGAACATGTTCCCTTGAGGTAACAACGCGATCATTAAAATTATGCTAGCAGGTCATTTTGTGCCTAAACGAGGGCAAATGAGGTGTGTTATAATTAGGTTAATTTTCCTGAACTTTTAATGACTTTGAAATTACTTGCATTTATCTAATAACATTTGTAAAAAAAAAAAAAAAAAAACAAGATTTCCTTCAGCTTTAAAACTTGCATGATCCAATCTTAAGTACGCTTGGTAACTTTGTTTATTGCTGTAGCTACTGATACAGGATGTCATTTTATAGGCAAGGACAGCATTGCTGTTCTTCAGACACTAATTTAAGAAAGAGATTTAAGTTGACTTGCATAAGAACAATGAAAGAGAGGAAAGAGTCAAAAAGCGCTTCTATGAACGCGGTACCTTGTGTACCATGGGTTCCCCACCGAACATTACGGACAGCATTCCCCCAGGTTCCTCTGAAACATCACCCCCCCCCCAAATCAAAGCAGATGTCTTCAGCTTTCACAAGGCCTGGTTAATCAAACCAAGAGTGCTGGTCCAAAGAGACTTCTGAGCAGTGCTGCGTGTTTAACCTAGCCACTTCCCAATCAGTCCCCAAAGCATAGACATGCCTGAGGAAAGTGAAATACATGTACCCCCCCCCCCACAATCTGCCCCTAACTGGGTGTGATTGGTGACGAGAGGGTGAACAGTGTCCACTGTGCATTCAGTGGCTGAGATTTGGAATTGTTTAGCATTTTTTCAGGATGTTTCCCAAGGTTTGCTTTTCATTTCATGTGACATGAATTATTGAAAAAGTCAGAAAAGCAGTGCAACAGGAGTAAGTGCTGTGCTACATATGCTAGCTAATTCATTAGAAAAGGGGAGAAGGGTGAGTCTGACGTTTAAAAAAGGAGTTTATGAGAGATTCACATGTCAAACGGTGACACAGAGGATTTTTTTTAGAAATGTCACATCTGTCGAAAACTAAACTTCTACTAATTTTCAAAATATAATAAAAGGAGATACAGCAAGAGTGCAGACATGATCTAAATCTGAAAGCTGAGTTCATGTGAACTGAGTTCATGTAGAGTTCAAGATGGTCATTTAATTATCCTTAACTACACACTCTGGTGAAAATGCAGTTTGGGTTTATTTTGCCTAATCATTCCTGGGTCAAATATGGACCAATCCAGACCTGGGCAGATTGAACACAACAAGGTTTGGTTAACCGCAAGTCAACATAATAAAAAAAAAAATTAAACTGGGGTATTTTCTAAAGAAATACCCCAGAGAATCTCTGTAAGGAGTCATTTTTGTGAATACTAAATCCTAATCAAGGAGGAGGGTAGGAAATATGACATTAAAAATGATGGAAAGTAACAATATGTCAGATTTTATACATCTAATTGAGTATTTGTCTACAATGATGTAGAAAGATTCACAGAAGACCTTGCTAGGTATCTTATATTGTAATATTCAATTTAAACACCAGCTAATCCTGGCTGCCATAAATTTTTTGCCATGTCAAAAAATTCTGATATGAATTTCATGTGGGATTTGCTTCAGCATTGAACTTTAACCTCCAGATTGTCTGTTTATCTTTGAATATTCATCCCAATATACACGAACTATATAAAACATAAAAATAGTTCAAAGATGTGACAGACCACGATGATCCACAAAAGGCACTAAACCAAGATAATACACTTTCTGCTATATGCGGCCATACGTGCTAGCATAGAAAGCTATAGTAGCTTTAAGGTTTAGCTACAGCTCTTTCTTTGAAACCGTCAAGGATGGTTTACTTATGAGGAGATAAGCAAGCGAGTCCTTCATTTTGATGCATAGGCACAAACAATGGTTGTATATAGAGGTTACTGAGGTTGTAAGACTGATGTAGCCCATACTCTTGGTGACACAAGCTAGCTAACATACTGTTCTTGTTGGAAACTAGCTAGCTAGCTAACATGCTGTTCTTGTTAGAAACTAGCTAGCTAGCGTAATACTGTTCTTGTTAGAAACTAGCTAGCTAGCTAACATGCTGTTCTTGTTAGAAACTAGCTAGCTAGCTAACATACTGTTCTTGTTCGAAACTAGCTAGCTAGCGTAATACTGTTCTTGTTAGAAACTAGCTAGCTAGCTAACATACTGTTCTTGTTGGAAAAGAAGATTAAAAGACGAACAGCAACATTTTAGTCTGGAGGTAATTTTAATGGCATAATCCAACCAGTTATGTCTTTTTTTATATATATATATACAGTATAACTTTTGCTGCATCAAGATTCCAGGTCAACTGGTAAGAAGCGGCCGCCTGCTTGAAACCTCCTGAAAACATTTACACACACACCCCACCGTGTTCTGACTGCTTTAATAGGCACAAGCCCGACTGAGGTTTTGTGCAAATTTTTATAGGGCGCTTAACAATGATGGATAGGCATCATAAATTTTAACAAGGTGCTGATTTATTGTGCTGTGCTTTGATTTACTGTATTTTCTCTGCTTGTTAAAAGAACAATGTGGAACAATTACACCAAAAGAGACGGAGAAAACAAGCCACACCAAAATGCACTCTTTCCCCCAATCCAGAAGCAAATCACGGCTGTATCAGTTGGCTGGAGCTTTCAGGGGAAAACTGGCAACTTGAGCACCACTCAGCCAAACCGTTATTCTTCAACTCCAAATTCCATCAGGAAAACAACCACACCACTGCATGTTTATTTATTTATTTACTCAATTTGCTCTCTGACTTCGGAGATATATATTTGAAACAAATGTTGTATTCTTTGTTTCAAGCACATTGCTTCATGAGGCATAGCCTGTTCCATTACAGAAAAAACAATTTTTAATGTTTTGATGCTATTCTGAAATTTGGCACAAGTCGTCATTTAGCATAACTTATTCCTTCATATTTGTTCCGTTTTCTGAACTGTGTCTTTTGTCACCTTAATGAAGGCACTGTGCTTCTTTTACAAGGAAAAAAATAACTGAAAGGAAAATATATATGGTTTTCAGAGCTAAAAGACAATTATCCCTGATAGAGGATAGACTTTAAAGAAAGTTGTAAAGAAGAATCCACATTAATGTTTTTTGTTAAGTTTTCTGGCTTTTAGAAATAATTTCTGTAATTTTAGCTAACCAAAAACGAGAACATTTTGATCTGATTGAACTTTGTACACAGGGATAAAATTGTGTACATCTGTTTATTCTGGACAAGTAAATATCTGGTTTCAACTGTATGCGTTTGTCAATTATGAAATATGATTGGAGTCTGTAAATATTTACAGAATACATTTTGACTGATGGGTTTCTGCTGGTCATTTTAGAGGTTGAAATAAAAAAAAAAGAAATATTGAAATAATTTACCTGATTCATTTGTAAATAGTTTCTTTTTTAGATTTGTCATTTTCAATTTTTATTATCTTATTTTTTTCACTTTTTAAGTTGAATTGTATACATTTTTTTTTATTTCCAGTGCTGCTTCAACAGTTTCACTCAAACAACTTTTCAGTCTTCCAGCGTTCAAAACTTCAGGCAACAGTGATCATTTAATACAGATCATGAACAAGGAACAGCAAATGATCAATAAGTACTGCAACATCAGAAAGACTTTAAAAAAAAAAAAAAACAACAGATTTTACACAAACAAAATGACCCATATTCAGTTTTTTAACAGAATTTAAGATGTAGCTATTTCTCCTATAATAGATCAGACTTTTAATTCTCGGTCACACTGACCTGCGGAACTACGGTAGCCCATTACCACCATAAAAGAAAAAAAAGAAAAACCCGATGGGAAATCATAATTTTGAGTTTTAAAGTCATAAATATGAGATATAAAGTCATAATTTTTACTTTCACTCATAATTCTTAGATTCAGAGAGATAATTATGAGATAAAAAAAAATCATAATTTTGAGGCACAAAATTATAACCATTATCCAAGCGAGGCTGCCCACTCCCCCAAGAATATTACAGCATGTATTAATTGTAGGTGTTCACAGTTAATGTTATTGATTTTATTAGCCTGTTAAAGTAATACCAGATCCTGTAGTCAGCTGTTTCTGGCCCAAAGTTGTGACTGCTCTACTTTTCACTCTCTCTCAAACTAGGTATGTGGCAGATGTGATTGTTGTATATTTGTTTAGTGGGGGCAGAGACTTGTTTGAACGTTATCACTTTAATGTAAACACTGGATTTTAATAAGCTGAACTTAACTATTATTACATTTTAAGTAATAAAACGTAATATCTGGATGCACCAATCCAGCTTATTCACTTTTGATACCGACACCGATATCTGAGGCGTAGTATCGGCTAATAATGGTCCGATCCGATACAGAAAAATCAGTGAATTGAATTGTCTGTGCTTTTTTTAAGCACAGACATAAATGTATGGAATAAAATTTATTTGCTAACTCTGCATTAGTACAGCACGCTTAAATACACCAGTAGCTTCACAAGCTACTGTAGGTCAAACATGTAAAAATAACTTTAATCGTTTCAGTCATTGCAATTAGGAGTAGAACAGCCAATGGAAAACAAATAAAGAAAGTGAAACTGATAATAGGTTGTCTAACTTAGTCAAATAAACTGCAACAAACAGTTGCAAATGGTTCAGAAAGTGCAATGAGAAATTCTAAATATAATGGAAAATTAATTATAAAGCGTGACGTCACTCAGAGCACAAAGTGTAGAATTGGACTGAACAGATCTGCCCTTATGGATCGGGAATGTCGTCACAGAAACCCGATCCAGAATTATTTCAATATTGGGACCGATGCAGATATTAATATCAGGTCTCTAATTTTCAACATCGATAATAGTCGACTTCTCGGGCACGACATTTAGCAAATGTGAATTATGTTCTATTTTCTTTTAAGCATAGATCTGGTTTTCCTGTATTTTTGCAGATGTGCTCCATATGATGTAACAGGTATTGTAAACTCAACTTCAAACTGTATTATGTCCCCTTTTTACTTCTTCTTCTTTCTTTTTTTTGACTGAAGTTGTCCTGCAGTCCTTGCAGCCAATTTTATTCAAAGCTTAAAATTCAGAACATGCCAAGAGCTTGAGGTAATAATTCCACTCTGCATTACAATCCAGCAGCAGAAGCTACAGACCCAACCTGCTTCCTGTGAACACTCCAGGCTGCCGGTGGTTTTTGTGGGGGGATTTGGGAGAGGGGGCTGTCTCCTCTCTGCACCCGTTGGCCCTTTAAATATCAAGCAGGTATAGTTTGAATGCCACCACCTGTCTCATTACTGTTGCTGATCATGTGCATCTCCACAGTGCTGCCGTTTCACCTCGTTCAAACATCTGATTTCAACGCTGCGGTTGAACAAAACTGCCTTTAGATGCGATGTCGCCGGCCTCCCCAGGCACCAGATCTAAATCCAGCAGAACGACCCCCGCGGTGTGTTAGAACTGAAAGTTCCCAGCGTGAATCCACCACGGAAAGAATAAAAAAACAAAAAAAACAATCTGCTGCGTAGATTTGATGCTAGCATATCAACAGGGAGTGCGGTCTCCAAGGAGATTTTCTGCATTGTGTTTTGGAGAACAAAGGGAAGCCTCACAAGGAATTAGTATGTAGCCTTTTAAGTCGACTTGTAATTTATTATTGAATTTTTGCATGAATAACACATCAGAATCTGTCAGATTTTCTCTTTATTTTTTTTTTAACTACAACTCCATGTCGGGATCAGTTGCACCAAAGCCGTGGTTATTTAACCCAGCTAGTATCACCAGATCAGTATTTCCATTTTAAAATTGTTGCTATAACCACAACTTGCTGGCTTTTTTTTTGGTATTCTTTTTGTAATTGTTTGGTTATATTATTCCTTTTAACTTTATTCATCATGACACTGTAACTTCACAGCTGGAAGGTACGGAAAATTGAGTCAAATATCCTCAGCATAAAATGTAAAGTACTTCTATTACCATTTTTGAAATCTTTTGCTGGTGCAAAAGGTTTACATAAAGATTTTAAACCCTTGCATATTTTTTTTTCCCCAATTTTTGTAACAGAAGAACCACAACGTGATGTTGGATCTATGTTATTTGTGTTTTCCGTAACGGATCAACACAATATAGAGCATTTACTGTGTGTGGAATGACAGAAAAGGACGAAGGGCCCCAACTCAAAGTTGCTCAACTGCAAGCATCAAGATTTGAGTCAGTAATGGACATGTTGACTCGCTGGTGTTGTGCACACGTAGCCGGATATCTGGAAAAACAAACACATTTTTATGCTGCTTTGGCCTTTCATCCACATGAAGAGTCTGTTTTATATCACTAAAAATATTTATAAAAACTCTGACCAAAGTGGAGACTTGAGAAAACTAAGACTTAGACTCCTGCCATTACAGTCTGCAACAAATAATGCGTCAATAAATCTACATACTTGCCCAGCATGATTCATAATCAACATCATCTTGTAGCTGTATTCTAATACGCTCTCTAAAAGTAGTTCAACCTAAATATCTGTATAAATATTAAATATTTATATTTAATTAAATATCAAAGGAACTTCCTGGCACCAAGTTTAAAACCTCACAGGAAGTTGTAATTGTTTTGAAGCAATTTCATTGGCTGACGTAGGTTTTAGTTTTGTGCTGCACTGCCCCCTATGGGTCTGGCATGTTTACAAACAAGTTCAGAGACATTTCTTTGAAACTGACCCGTCGACGTGCCCAAAATATTCAAGGTCCTAATTATTGTTATTATTATTCCGTGAATAACTGTATCAAGAACTAGATAGAAAAGTGATTTTTTATTTTCTTTTTTGTGTTTTTTTTTTTCCAGGAAGAAAAAAACAATAATGACATAAACTGGGGCTAATTCTGAAGTGTAGTGTCAAAAAAAAAAAAAAGAAGAAGAAGAACAGAAACCCTCTCATGCTGCAGGGTGAGGGGCACACAGGAAGAATTTGAAAGACATCAAAACTTCCTGCTTCCACCGACAGACCAGAGGCCAATGAGATTACGGAGCAGGAAGGTTTGGAAAATATCAAATCTTTATTTCAATATTTTTCAAGTTCCTCTGCCAAATTATCACAAGAGAAGCAATAATGCCCCTGAGTCGGAAAACATGATTAAGACTTTTTTTCCTCCCCCATTTCAACAGAGAGCTCCTAAAATCTGATGCAGATTCTTCTCTTTTTTTTAATCAACACCACAGGAGGTGGGTTTTTTTCCATGTAGCTCCCTTAAAGTAGATAAGTATGCCAGGTTTGAGCATCCCCTCAACATAGTGTGGGGTTTTAATAACATACATGGCTTGGTCCTGGAACTGCCACATCTCATGAGAAGTGCATGAATACCAAGCATGGCGAGTCGTGTTGCCTATTTTTACACAACATTATTACATTTTTGCCGAATTTGCATGTCATTTTACGCCGCGCTCCACGCCGGAATAACATATGTAAATGTCAACGCGACGCCACAGTGTCGTCCTGGCGCCCGGCCGCCCAGGAAGGTAACCGGAAACGTCATCCTTCAAGCGGCAAAAAAAAAAAGAAAGAAAAGAAATTAAAATCACAGTATTTCTATTGTAGAGAAAGCAGCATTATGCCTGACAGTAAAACTAACCGCAAACATCACCACCTCCATGTTCACACGACTTACTTCAGTGCGTATTAAACACGCCGCTCCTGACACAGAAAGCGCGGCGCGTTTTCTGTGCGTTAATAAAAACACGGTGTACATCAGAACGGTACAGAGGAGAGACGGCAGAGCTGTCTCGTTCTATATAGAACTGAGTTTTTATCCCCCGTTGAGGTGCCCTCTCGTCTCTTTGTTATGTGTGTATTTTCTCTCTCCTTCTCTCGCTGTCACTCCTCACCCTCCCCTCCGCCGTCTTTCCCTGCATGGTGTGATATGTCTTTTTTTTTTTTTGTTCTTCTTCTTCTTTTCCTCCCCTCTCTGTCAGATAGGTGGTCTCTGGAGTTCAGAAATAGAGAGGAGTATCAGAAGTTCGCACCTCATTACTGACGGCAGATGAAAGTAAAACCGCCCGGATCAAAACCTCTCTTAATTGCATTAAAACGAGACAAACAATGGTATTTATTAGAGGCAGGAGCAGGTTGCTGGTGCCCTTCTGTATTTACACCCCCAACTCTGCTGTCAACAGGATGCAAGGATACAAAAAAAAAGAAGAAGAAGAAGAAAAAGCTTCTGTTCTTTGAGTCTTTTGTTTACTTTGCTTATGAAGGGAAGCGTGATTGGATTTTCTACAGCTTCTCGGTGGTAACAGAGGCAGACCGGGCCGCAGATATCTGGAGGATTATTGATGTTTCTGTACATAACAATCAAGCACATAATTCTTTAATCTGAGAGAGTTATTATCTAAACTCCAGTTATCATATTTTCAGAAGCTATACTCTGTTTGTTCCCTGCTTATTTATGCTAATTTGCTCGGCTCATTTTGTCTTCATTAGTAACCTTCTTTGGTATTTACATAATCAGTATGTAGGCAGTTTATGTGAGACTTCTACACTTCATAACTTGCTGCGAGGCGTTTAAAAGAACAGTTTAATAAGGTAAAATTAAACTTGAATTAAATTTTTAAGGTAAAAAAAAGAAAACAATTATCCTTTATAACAGGTTCTTCCAGAGTTCTCTTCAGCTGCTTCCTGGCATCGTACTCTCTTTTACTTGGCCTCTAGGTGGACGGCCATGTTTTTGTAGGTCTTTCCATTTCTGTGCCAGGGATTGGACTGAACATCTCTGTGAGATGCTAAAGCTTGGGATTTTGTTTTATGTCATAACCTGCCTATAAACTGACAGCGGCAAGCACAGACAACTATAAAAAGTTAGTTGTGCGACCCCTAAAGCACTAATCACAAACTTTAGTTCAACATTGTATTTGGTGGAAGCTAATGCTAAAGCACTAACCTTGGTGGTACCCACCACGTGTCAAATAGCTGCAATTCCATTAGCTATAAAATTGCGCAACTGTCATTAGGAAAATGAATTTGCTTAATGGAGATATGCTAATTTCGAAAAAGCAAGCAGAGGTTTCTCTATAGTCTGTACAAAGCAAAGCGTAGAACAAGGAGCCGGTGTTTACCAGGCTAGTTTTACAGACATTCTTTTGAAAATGTCTCAACAAATCAGCTTGAAATTTAGGAAACTCATCTTCACAAGGCTTTTCCAGTCTTCTACGGTGGGGATGGAGGCTCATCACTTCCCATGACTGGGTTCTCGAACATTATTATTATTCCTGAGTATCATTTAACTTATCCTTCAATTCATTCCAATCCACACTTACTAATTAATTTACTAAATGACATTGATAGAAAAACAGCGTCTTCAGTCAGAGGCTTCTTCAAATTGGTTTCAATACGAATTTTCCCGCTACAGGAGATCTCTCCCTCCCATGGCCGTCACCATCTACAAAAACTCTTTAATTAAATCAGCTGCAACAACATTTAATTTTCCCTTTGGGATATTGAAGTATTCTTGAATTGAATTTGAATTTTTATGATGGGTGAATCCTGTACCTGCTGAGCCACTGAGCTGTGTCCTCTGCAGAGGAAGGTGTAAATCTCTGTTTGACATTTTTCCAAGTCTTTCCTTGTGTTTGCACATGAAGATCATCTTTCTGCTGCATGATGTTTGATCCGGGAGCCTTCATCTGCTTGTTGGTGTCCCTGTGGGATGGGAAACTATGCGAGTGGGTGTGTGCGTGTGTGTGTGTGTGTGTGAGAGAGAGCAAGAGAGGTAGTTCATCTCAAAATTGTCAATTCTTGTTTGTTTCTTTCATTTCTGCCACAAAGGCGGAGGTAGTGATGTGTGATTTATGCAGCGGAAATGCTGCGTGCGTTTCAACGTATCGTTATACGTAATTGTGTTTCCTTGATCTCCATTCAATTCCGTTGAAATTAATTTAGCAAAACCAGATTAAAATGCTCTTTTAAACTGAATGTGCTGACTTTCTCTTGTGGTAATTTTATGTCATCATGTGTTCAAAAGCCGAGCCACTCTTTATAAAATCACAGTTTATTGTCAGGTGAACAACAAAACCAAGAGAAAGTGTGTTTTAGAACTTATTCTACATTTGTGCTATGAAGTGTTATTTATCCAGAACAGTTCAGCTGAAACAAATGTTAGGGAGAAAGCTCTGTCTAAAGATTTTTTTATTTGACACCGGATGAAGAAAATAAATCTGACAGCATGATGCTACAGCTAGCATTTTGTTTGTACCCTTCTCCTGACTGGTGCATTTGGTCAAAGTGTCATTTTAGGGGTCTGTTCACTTTTTCAGTTGCTGCTCCGTTTTTGAGCAGATTGTTTCAGTTGGATTTTATAGGATAATTGTCTTATTGCATGTGAAAAATAATAAATAATATGTATTGGTCTCATTTCGAACATAATATGGAGGACAGATCCAGACAAAATTGGCAATAAATCTAAAAATGAATAAATAGCTTACTAAAGTAACTAATATGTTAAATGTCAAAAATAAAAGATATCATGAGGAAAATAAAAAAGTAATGTATGTTTAAAAAAAATGACAGTAAATAAAAAATTTAGAGTACAGAATATGGGAAAAAATTAGAAAAAAAACCATATGAAATAAGATTAAAGTAAATAAAGAAATTATATTAAATAAATACCGAAATTAACATAAAAATTCAAAAAACAAAAAAATTTACTAAAACAATAGGGTTGGAAATAAAATGGGAAATTAAATGGTAGTAAAAATTAAAACTCTTAAATGATCATTTATGTTAGATTGTACAACCAAATTTGGTGGGAAAAAAATCTTATATTTTTATTTTTGGATGCAATATTTGGCACGTGAATTACTTTATGATCTGTCCTCCATGACCATGAACCATCCATTTCAACAGGAGTGTGTGGAGTTTACCGAGCCGACATGTGTTTTTTGTTTTCAAGTACAAACACTTAATTTAATCTAATCTAATTTTTTTGTTGTTGTTTCTGGTCTGACTCCATCCACAACGATTTCTCCCCAAGTAGAAGTTTCCTAATAGCTGACAATGAAACATTATCCTAACCGCAACGCAGTAGAAACTCTATTTAGCAATTTCTTAACAGAAAACATTCTCGAGAGTCAAATTTAGAAAAAAAAGAAAAGAAAAAGAACGGGATACAATACAGTAATACTAAACTTTAAACAAAGCATGCCCACAGAGGTCATTAGAAAGCAGCTCTTTTCTTGGCGTAATTACGAAACAGCAATTACAGTAACCGTGGAGGCCAAGGAAGAATGAGAAAAAGAACCGCCACAAAAAAAAAAAAAAAAAAAAAGGCAAATGAAAGCGCTCATCTGACTGCACAAGACCTTCAGGAGGATTCGGCAGACTCTGGAGTGCTGGCGCATTGTTCCGTCGTGCATCACATCTCTAAAAATGTGACCTTCAAAGAAGAAAAACACCAGAGGTGAAAAAAAAATCCATTAAATTAAGGTGGATGTATGTTTAAGCTAAAGGGGCTTTATAGAACATTTGTGGAAGAAGGCTATAGTGTGTTTAAAGAAAAGGAAAATTGGTTCAGAATTTCAATAAGTTTTTCAATAACTTATCGAAAAACATTTTTGTCTTCATCTACACAGAAAACAACTACGGCAGAAAATTGAATGAAGAATGCACATCAGCTGGAGTTTCGATTAAAGTTTTCATAAAGTCGGGTTCCAGTTGCCAGGATGGCTTTTCAATGTATTTTGGAACATTTCTTCACGACTCCAAGCATATTGTTTGGGGAACTTTGTGAGTTCACCCAAAACTTTTCCTGGGACTGTGCTGTAAATTACTCAATCCCAGTAATTTACCGTACCGGAATTTAGCGTTTTTGAAAAAAACAAGACCAAGAATATATTTTGCACTCAAAATACCACAGAAAGTGATTTTCAAACGACTGGAGCAGTTTTTCTCAAACTGTGGTGGTCCGCGGGCGCCCTCTAGTGGTCCGTAAACACCCAGTTGTTTGCCGTGACGTTGGCTCAAAGTGCGACGCTTACAGCTAGCTTACCAAAGGATTGACTTGAAAAATGATAATGGATAAGTGACTTAAAATCAGGTCACTGGGAGATATTAGTGGAAAAACAACGGCAGGAATAATTATATGATCGGAAGAATTTATGAATTTATGCAGTAATAATTTTCAGTCTTTCAGGGTGAATTGCAGAACTTTTGTTTCTACTGTGACAGAATGCCACCAGAACGCAGATCTACCCTTACCAAAAAGTAGTTAATTTAATAAGGGCATTAAGAAATTTCATTTCATTTCATGTCAGGTTGTAGATATTAAGATGATGTGTTATTGCGAGGGCAGTTTCAAGTTAAGTGGTCCGTGAGTCTTTGTTAAATGGGTAAAGTGGTCCTGCTCTAGGAGAACCTTAAAACAATGCTGTCACTCATAAAAGCTCTCGTTGTCTATGGATCCTGGTTGGAGGTTCATTGGGTTAAAAAGCTGGTATTGCTTCTTTTACTGCCTCTACATGCTGGCTAATAACGAGAAATTACAAATTCAATGTCTCCATACAGTCAGACGGACTCTTTTTTTTTTTTTTTTTTTCCAGTTTTTGCGGCGCTAGTGGCTCGCATTTTTTGAGACACTAGGCAGACAGGAAAGAGGGTGAGGAGAGGGTGGAGGACATGCGGCAAAGGTCGCTGGGACCTTTGCCGATATACAGTATATATATATATATATATATATATATATATATATATGTCCCAAATTGTGTATCAATGTATGAAGGCGTGTGTGTTTGTGAGGGTGACTTTAGTGTCAAGCGCTTTGAGTGATCAAAATGATTGGAAAAGCGCTGTGTAAGTTCACTCCATTTACAGCGAGCAATAAAGAAACAAATAATTAAGATGTTGTTTTGATGTTAAAAAGCTTCTTTGTTGGTTCCCAAGGTCACATCTCTCCAGCATAAAGCTACAGTATCATGTCTGCTCCTCTGCACAAAGGCCTGACGTCGTGAACATGTCAGCATGCTCCCCCAGGCTCCTACTAGGATTCAGATAGTAAAACACAACAACTTCGTAGTGAAAGTTTCCTCCATTCTCAAAACCACTGGGAGACTCTGGCTCTCCATTACTCATGATGGGGAACACAGCATGCTCTTGGGTTTATACAAAAGACCTCACCAAGAACCTGCAAAAACCATCCAGGTTCTTACTGGTTCTTTTATTTATTTATTTTTTTTTTTACCATTATAGAAGGTTCTTTCTACAGCATAAATTCCCCATAACTGGTGGGGGAAAAAATACCTGGATTTTCGGAAACGTCACACCAGGAGTTCACATATCAAAACTGATAAAGATGATGGTTCCTCCAATAAGACAAAAAAATATACAAAATGGATCAACCAGAGAAAACAGAGGATATCCTCATGATGTCACCTTTTTGCTTTACCTAAAATGTCACTAAAAACAACAACATTTGATCGGACATAACACACAATTTGTGAAAAACGTCCTGTTTCAAAGAGAAAAAAAATAAGCTCAAAGTTTTAATGATTTGCTCTTTTACAACAGCAAACAGGCAAACAGCTGTCTAATGTAATAAATCAGTTTAATCATCGGTTTGATTACCTTTGTATTACTGACTGGGTACGCTGTTTCCACCCTCGTGCAAATTGTGTTTTCTTATTAGCCTTTATAGTCTGTTAATGTCAATGACATTTTAAGCTGCAGAATGCATTAAACCGTGAAAACGTTCTAAAGTTTAAACAGCTTCAGCTCCTGTTTTCTAAACGCTCATCAGCCGCTAAACACTGAACTTTAATGAGCAGGTATGATCCTCGCCAGGCTGTATTTGTCTAAATGAGTCTGAAATCGGCGACTTGAGCTCGTTGTCAGAGACACCTTCAGAATTCGCCTGGTTACAAAATGGAGTCCGTTATGTGCAACTGATTTCAGAATAAATACAGATGTTTTGTAAAGGAAAAACCTTAGGCAGAGCTACGCAATAAAACAAAACCCCAAACTTTGAACATGTCAGGAATCAACGAAGAAGAAGAAGAAGACATACCACTGTATGAGCCAAGAGTTGATGTTGATGGCAGCATCATGCTGTGGGATTGATTTTCTTCAGCAGGAGCAGGGCAGTTGTTTGCAGTTGATGAAGTTGTTTTTCCAAACCTGTAGGGAACAGTCAGAACTGTAATGTAAACGCTTAGATCAAATCACATTAATGTGTTACAACAGTCTAGTTAAATAGTCACTTGAAAAACTGACACGCACACACACACGCCGACACACGCCATCCAATCTAACTGAGCCCAACTGGTTTGCAACTGCAATTACAGCACAGAGGGCTTTTAATTCAAATCCAAAGTTGTTTGCAAAAGAATCTAAAAACTGTACGCCATTTTTCTTCCTCTTCACTATCACACTACTTTTTGTGGATCTGTTGCATAAACTTGTGTAATGACGAACTATTTCGGTAGGTAGTGTATACTAGAAATAGTGTGTACTTTAAAGGGGCATTGTTGCGTGTTTTTCAGCCACCATGGCACCATTTCATAGTCCAATAAACTAACTACATCACTTTCAGATGTTAAAAAAATCTAATGCGACTTAAAAGAAATTTTATTTTGTAATTTAACATCTTGAAATTGGGCCTCTGTTGCTTTAAAAACTCCTGTTCTTTCTGAAACTCCGCCTTCAGGAAGTCATCCCAACATGGCTCCTCTATTAATCCTTTAACAACGTTTTTAATCAGCATTTCACTGTGAAGCAGCTCCTATAATGAGCTCAGCTGATGCGGAGTTTCGCCAGGTGTTGCTAATTACTGCTGGCTAGTCTGAAGGAGCTGCTCTGGGAGCCCTGGAACCTTGGAAACTGCAGCTAGGAGGAGGAGCTTCATCCTCAAAGGCGGAGCTAGGTCCACCCAGGCGTTTTACACAACTGATTGGTTGCCACGGGAAATTACAGGATTTCTCAAACAGGCATGAAAAAAATTAAAGCAACATTCCTGGTATGCTTTTGATGAGGGGATAACATAACATGAAGTAAAACAAAAAAAAATTCAATTTTACATGATATTGCCCTTAATTATTTTCTCCCTTTCTGATTCTGACTCTGCAGAACTTTCACCTTGGCTGCTGATGGAAAACCTTGGAAAACTCTACATTATGTCCAACATGCTATTAACTAAATCTTACAAAGAGCTTTTCTTTGTCTGCAAGACCAAAGAAAAGCCAAAATCAGCTGCAGACTTTGTTGGTTTGCACACAGCTGAGTTATACATAGCCCTCTAAAAATAAATGTGATGTGACTTGACCTTAGCTGCTGCTTTTCCTGGGGGTCACTCGCAGGATTTACTTAGCCTGAGTCACTGGCAAAGTCCCAACGATGACGTGCGCAAAAGTGTGTTTATGCATATTCATTATCTGCAGCAAAACATTCGAGCTGCGCAGCACAGCCGGCCGACGGCGAGCGCCCGCACGTAGCCGTGCTGCTCATCCCGCACAGACGTGAGCGCGAGCTTTCATTCGCCCACATCACAGAAGGAACGTTTTAAGATGTGTCTAAGGGAGAGCAGCTGTTTCTAACCGCACCGCTCCGGCGAAACCAATACCATCAGCGGGTAACATACGTGTCTGGTGTTTTCTGTTCCAGTTTTAATTACATGGTGTAATATCACTCTCATTACAGCAGAACAAATGTCACCTTCGTTTGAAGAAGAATTAATCTGATTTTCACATTTTGTTTTCTTCTGTGCTACAAACCATTTCTTTTTTGTTATTATTATTTTACTTAATTACTTAATCGAATTTATCTGTGTGACCAGTTTGCCTCCACCTGAGTCCCCTCCTACGCGCTTGTTTCTGAACAGGCTGCTCAGACAGGGGCAGCGGCTGCAGTGTGGTACAACCCTGTGGTGAATGAAAGCTCCGCATGCCGTTTTGACGCCTTGTCTTGTCATTTAGATGACTGGATGATCAGATAAGTGATCGGAGAATAACAGAAGGAAGTCTCGAGAAGCATTCAAGAACAGCTTGACTTGTGGCATCTTCCAGTGCTGTTGTAGAACATTTTTTGTTGTAGAACATTTTTTGTCTTCTGTCAGGGACAAAACAACAAATTTTCCCCCCCTTCTACCGTGTTGTCTATACTTAAGTGAATAATTTTTTTAACATTCACTTAAGTCTTATTATGTAAAAGTTATCTCAGTTACCTTACGTCTTTGTTAAACATTTCCTAGACTTCAGATGTTGCCGTTCTGTTTGTTCAATCAGGAGGACATAGTTCTTGTTATTTCTCCGAAGCCAGTTTTGTCTTTTCTGAGACTTGCTGCGCCTCCCTCCATCCAAATGTATATTATCTTTTGGCATCCCACAGGGTTCAATTTTAGGCTTTCTTTATATTGTTTCTGTATTTCCTCTCACTTTAGCCTGGCAAAAAGGGTCCAGAGCAGGCCTGGACTCTCGACTACTCAAACTACTGCTTGCTTGAGGCGCAGATTCTGAAGTCTTCAAATTTACTCAATCTCTAACATTTGGCCATGATCTGTGTAACGCCCCACCTCGATCGTGGAGGAAGCTACATTATGAAGTTCATCGGAAATTGCGTCCGCTGTAAAGAGAAGTGCCTAACTGAACAAGATGGCTGCTAATGAGAGAGGGGCATCAACATTTTTGCCAGAAATACAATTTCTTAAGCATTCCTTTTGCTCTGACTTTGATTTCTAACTATTGGGAAGCAAGAACTACAAAGGACAGCATCGTTGTGCTTCGGGGAGCTAACGCTAACTGATGTTTTGAGGTGAATTAGCAGAACTTCAAGGACAGCGGATGCTTTGTATTACAGAGGCGCCTCAGCCCTTTTCAGATGCTTTTCATAAGAACATTTCGAACAAGTATGTTTCACTTTTCTTTCATTTCACAATTTACAACTTTTTTTTTTTTTGCTATATTACATGCAATTTTTTAGAAAATATACTGAACACACACGTTAGATGTTAAAAACACAAACACAAAATGTTATAACAAACCCCTACAAGATTAAGATAAAACACTGATTGAGAAGAACTGATAATGATATTCAAAATTTCTAGCTAAAGACGAGCTTCAGTCGTAGTGCATTGAGGGCTCTGGGACTGCAAAAGGACAAACCGCTTATAAAAAATGGCAAAGATGGCACCGGAGGAATCTGGCCTTGGTCTGACGGCTGATTTTCTTCACCTCTAGTTAAATGAATAAAATATGTTTGCAGTAAACAGGCTAAAACCTTGGTTGGGAAGTTTAAGACAGAGATTGGGCCAACCTTCTCTTTTATTCCTCAGTGTTTTATTTTGTTTTGTTTTTTTTTCTGATGAATGAATCAGACACTGCAAACACTGCAATGGAATCTGGTCCGGTTGGTCTCCATGGATATGAACCTGGTGGGTTTTTCTTCCCCACCACAGGCCTTGTTTTTATTAAGGCTCACCTGGGCAACCAACAAAACGGTCGGTCATTGATTTTGCTGCCGAGTTAGGGATGTGGGAGTGTGAGGGAATAGGATGGATTTGGTTCTATGGACACCTGCCC